>NW_016690199.1:7591712-7713863 GCF_001604755.1 Lepidothrix coronata
ATGAGCAACAGTGTGCCGTACACAATTGTAAAACGCAATTTCTTTTGAGCCTGATATTTAAGAAGAGAACAGAGCTTTTGTATGTTTAATACATGTTCAGAACTAATTACTTAATTTTGATCGTGCCTTTTAAATCCTTGGGTAAGAATCTCTGCTTCTAATATCTTTTTCTATGCCAGTTGAAAGCCTGTACCCAAATACCGCTCCTTCTCCTTTTGTGGCACCAAGAGCTCCTTTTTCTCCTTGCTTGTCGTTTAGTTTTAAATAAAACAAATGTATTCACTGGGGAACAAAGAATGCTTTTATATCACATCATCACATCCCATTTTATCTTCAGAGATTTACAGCTTCTGCAGTCTATAGTCTATACATTTTCTGCTCTCAAAAGCCGTAAATATTTTTTTATGAACATATAGTTTACTTAAGAGGAGACACAGCACTCCCTTCTGTAACACTGCGTAGTTTCTGAAGAAATAACATCTGACAAGTGTTGGATATTCGTGCAGATTCTTGGATATTCTTGTCTTTTGTCCTGTTTGAGTACGGCGTGGTTATTGTGTCATTTTCCTCCTTCTTTTCCCTAAATCCTGATAGCTCTTTGTGGCAGTGCTTGACTTGTTCTGTCTCAGGTGTGTACAGAGGGTTAAATTGCTTTCTGAAAGATTCAGTGTACTTCTGCTAAAGGTGTCCGAGGTACCAGTGTCGCAGGAATAGTCCTCCAGCTCTCCACGCTGTGCAGGTGCTGAAGCATTGGAGTGAACCGCTCATTTCCCCCCCACCCTCCCTACACCGCCGTGTCCTTGTCCCCTTGCTGTGGGTGCCCAGCGGGGGTGGCAGACTCCATCCTGCCTGCTGCGGGGCCACCGACACCTGCCGCGCTGTGCTGCCGCCCGTCCAGCACGTGGCGGGGGGTGACCGGACGGCCGTGGGGGACGGGACGGTGGCGGCTCAGCGGCTGCACCGGGGCCACGCACGCACGGTGTGGCAGAGACTCGCTCGCCGCTGCTCCAGCTCTGCCTTTGTGCACTTTGCACTTGCCGGAGAGTCGCTGGGAAAGTGAGGAAGAGTGCGGCCCCCTGTGTTTCTGGGGCTTCTCCATCAAGTTGCCTCTTTTGGCCAACTCAGCCTCAGATTTTTATTTAGGAAAAAAATAAAATAAAATAAGATACTACTAACAATTATTTTGCAGTCCTCTGAAAAATTAAAAATTGGTGGCAGATAAGCTGTGCCTAGTGTCGCTGAGTGTGATGCTGAGGCAATATGTAGGCATAATCTCAACTCTGCCTCTGCACCTTGCAGCTGCAGGAGCTGCTGGAAGGCTCTGGAAGCAGGTTATTGATAAACTTCGACGGCAAGGAGCTATGTCGTCCGCTTTGAGCAGTGTTAGTCTTTGTGTAGCAAGGATCCTGACACCGATCTCGGTGATAACCCAGCCAGAGAGCGTGTGATTCGAGCTATTTCCGTTAAGCATGTTGATGCTACAGTAAATATGACATGTGGGTGTTGATTGAAGGGACATCATTTTCAGGCCTGCTTTGGGCCAACACCCTGAAAAGCAAGTCAGTTCTTTGTGCTCGCTCCCCAGCTAGGCTGAGCTCTCCCTGGCTGTGCCTCCAAGGCAGCAGTGACTGTGTGAGGAGAACAGTGCACTTGATGCACTGCAGCACACTGGTGGGCAGCTTCCTGTGCTGGGCACAAGGAACTGTGTCCCCATAGTGGACCCTGGGCAACCTCAGCTTGTCCCAGAGAAGGGGACAAGGGGTAGCCTGTGCTTTGTCCCCCAGGTGGGTATAAGGTTGGGCAGTGGCTGTGGTAGGGCAGGAAGGGCATACAGCAGCATCTCTGTGGTGAAGGCACTGGCAGCGCTCACCTTCACCACCCTGTTATTGATTTGTGCAGAAACCAGCCACGGAGGGCAGGTTTTTCACATGCAACGCTTTGGCCCGACACCAGAATGTTCCCTCTTCCCCTTTGCTCTGCCTCCTTTTGATACTGCAGGATAGGAAAAATAAGGAGAATAGGTTGGTAACTTTAGAGCCCTTCTTACCCAGGCTCTGCAGTGCAATAAAAAGGCAAGAAAATAAATGATTGCTGCCTGTACCCAAACCCTGTGAACATGCATTCACAGTTCTGTCCTTCGAGGCCTTGGAAATGATTTTTAGGAACACAGTCTTTTCCACTATTAATGGGTATGATTTTGAGACAACTGACAGGCAGAAAGTAGTTAGCATGTGCATTCACTTTAATACTGGGCATGAGAACATTGTTTGCATGGGGCACATATGCTCTAATGATGTCACCACACTGGAGTAGGAGTGCTGGTGGCTTTGTGACAGTGCCTTTATGGAATTAAGGGGTTTGTCCTCTGCATTTTGGTGTGGTAGGCAGCCAGAGAGCTTGGAGTCCAGTCAGCAAGTGTAATGATTTTTTAAGTAAAGCAAATGATTTAGATTGTCCAATTGCATTAATTTCACGAAGCCATCATATAAGAACATTGCCACTCATGTCCCCATAGATTGCCCGTTGCCGACTCACTGTGCTCCATAGGCAGGCAATGCCGAGGCAATCCCCTTCGGAGGAATCTCTGGATTCAGGGAAAATGCTGGGCACACCTTAACACATCTGGAAGAACCAGGGCACGAGTCCTGTCTAGAAATATCTCGTTTGCATTTTTTTTCTCTTTTCCCACGTAAGGGAGATGAGGTGTTTTTCATTCTCTTTTTTTTTTTTTCTTGTGTGTGGCTTGATTTCTTCTTCTTAAAAAAATATAAATTAATTTTAAATAAATACTTGTGAAGAAACACCCTCCTCCCTCTAAACCCAGCTACCAACAACAACAGCAATAAAACCACAGAGTTAAATTCAAATAATGTGAAGCGACTCATTTGAAACCCACAGACACAAGTAGAGTCAGAACTTTAGATTGAGACTGGCCTAAATTGCCCCTTTGGTATTAAAGGACTCCTTAAACAGCCTAAGATCTTGGCTGTTGTATTAACCAGGCATGACCCGATGCGTTATGGGCTGGACTTGCAGGCTTTTTTCTCTTTTCCTTTGTGGGTTTTAAATCTCTCCTGTAATGTTACTTGAATGTAGGTTTTTAATGGCTTAATTGAGTTGTCAATAGGAAGCCTTTTTTTTTTTTTATTCCAAGTAAAAAAAAATAAATGCAAATTGACATGGATAAAATGTATTTGAAGATCTATTCAGTATTTTGTTTTTCATTCTTTTATATCTGTTTTCCATGTCCTGAATAAGGGGATGTAATATAGCCTCTGCATTGTTGGGTGAATAGCTGGTCTCATGCTTGATGATTTATTAAGCTCAAATCAGAAATAGAGTTGAGTAAAAAAAAATCTTTTGATAGTTTGAAACCCAATTACTACTGATCATGAGGGCTCAGCGTACCAAGAAAACGAAAAGCTGATTTTCGGTGATGTGACGACTGCCAAAATATGAAGGAATACCAGATGTTATTTTAAAAAAGTGCCATTACAGAGTCCTTGGAAAGAGAGTGAGCGAGTGTAAGTGAATAGGCATATGTGGATTTAACTAATATTCAAATGAAATGTATAACTGAAAAGAAAGAATTTGTAACAGTTTAGCTGTTCAAACCTCCTTCATGTTTCCACAGACGCCTGGTCAGGACCCTTATCAAATGCAGCAATTTTGCTACATTTTCTGAAGAGCACAATTTAAATTGCAGGCAAAAAAAAAATAAAATCCTCACATCAAAAAGATAATAAAGTTGAGGTCTGTGCTTTTCTTTTTATTTGTTACATATATAAAATATATAAATACCAAAATTCAGTCTTTGTAATTTAAGACACAGACTTTAATCTGAAGCCTTTACAGGAATGTTAGTGAAACTAGTAATAAGCATTTTTCTCCTCTGCCACTTTTTTTTCTTACGACCCTCGGTTCAGTTCCTGTTTTCGTGTTGTCTTTTTCAGCTCTTTGTCCCATCTCCAATGTGTGTATCTGTGTGCCTGTGTGTGCCTCTCTGTATGGTTTTTTTTTTAATATTTTGACACACTGCTTCCCCTTAATAGGAATTCTGGCTACAAATAGTGTGCACGTTTCTAAAGGAACCTTTTCACAGTCCTTTTCTTTTGGGTCTAAAATGATGTATATGTAATTGGTAATTAAAGGTGCAAGCTCTCTTCAATATAAACAATATTGCTCAATGTTAGATCATTAAAGGGAACCACAGCACTAAATAATTACCTTTTGCATCGTGACACGCTGTTTGCAGGCACCCGCTCCCTTCCCAGCGGTCCCTTTTCAGCACAGGGTTATGGTTACATTTTCACTAAGGCAAGGAGGCATCTTTTCATGATATAAATTGGTGAATTAATTGCGTAGGATTGTCTTCAAACTCCTTTTAAACTTAGATTAAGGGGAAAAAGGTAATTAATGCTTTTCAGAATGAATGTGTTTGGAAACACATGCCTTCCTGTGCCCATCGTCTTTTCCAGCAGGATGGGCACTTCTCTGAGTCCCTGTCCCTTTCTGCCGTCGCTGGTGCTGCTGCTGCTGCTCTCCCCTTTGCTGTTAGGGAGCTCTGATGCAACTTGTAATACCACTGGTAGATATGCTGATCAGTTATTTATTCTGGAAGGCAAAAATGGAGTGATTCTTTTTCTAACTACCTTTCTTCAAGGCGCAACCATTTGTGTTGCCAGGTAATGCGTTCCACCTTCTACCATTTGTCTCTTTCCTATGTGCTTCTTTTTTTTTTGCAATTGCTTAAGAGTGAGACAGAAATCCTTTTGTTTTAGGACTGGAGAAGAGTCCAGATCTGGATTATAACATCTGTTTATCACAGTCTTACTTCTTTGAGATATTTGTGTGACTTACTTTCCCCAGGAAATCCATAAGGAAACCGCTTGGACTAATAGAGAACATTTTTCCTCCTATTCCTTTAACCCTGATTCAATTAGAGGTCTCAGTCACTGATTTACATACTGTTAGTTCCTCTGTTTTGTTCAGCCCAAATCCTATAGTCCTTGCAGAGTCAAACCAGCCTTAGGCAAAAGTCAGTGGAAATTTTGCCTGAGCGAAGTCCAAGGTTTGTATGATTTGGCAGTTACATAGTAGAACAAGAGAAAAAAAACATGTTTTGCCTCAGAAATGGATTGTGATCCACAATTATTTTATAATGTAAGAATTATCTTATAAATACCCGTTAAAAACATGGTGGTTTTTAATAGTTGTGAAATGAGAAGTTGCATATTTCCTAGAAACTGATGCAGGTCACTCAGAAATTCTTTCCTGGTCTTTGGGGGTAAAGGTATGAAATTCACCAGGTCTCTGGGCAAAATTTAAACAAGAAAAGCTTTTATTAACATATATAGCAATGGCAGGGTTATTTGACATCAGAAAAATAAAGTGGAAGATTTCAGGCTCAGCCAATATTCCAGTATGTTAAATAAGCACCTCATTCCCTTTCCCACTGTACAGACTTTTGAAATCCCTTAACTGCTCCTGTGCCCATATCCCGCTTACCTTACTCTTACAAATAGTTTGCTGTAATTTGTGCTAATGGGTGGTCATTTAATCTTGCCGGTAACTTTGTAACAGGAAAGGTGGTACTAATTTTGTATGTCACCGGGATCCTAGTTCTGCTAGTTTGGAGCATACAAGCTTTCCCCCTCTCTCTGAAAAAGGAAGAGAGGTTTGGGTGCATAAGCTTTGCTGGATGGGGCCTTGGCCAGATGGCTGGGAGACGCGGTGGGAATGAGAAGGTGGGATAAAAAGAGAGTAACTATTTCAGAATACGACTCGGGGCTCGAACGCTTGCAAAATGGCTCTTTGCTGATATCCTTGCAGTGCTGGCAGCAGTGGGAAGGAGCTGTCAGGAAAGCTATGCCAGGTCAGCCTTTCCATTTTGTTTCAGGCAGGCTTGGTTGCAAAATATATTGAAATCATTCTGGGAGAGCGGAAAAGTTGAAAAATAAAAGAAAGATCTAATCAGGCTTGACTTCTTCAGGGGGTGGGGGAAGGCTGGGCCTCTGGTGATGCATCCTCCAGAGTCTGTGAACACTCAAAGCAATCTCTTTCTCTTCTCCCCTCATCCCTTTCCTCCCTCTTTCCCCTTGTCCATGCAAAGCAGAGGCTGACCATGTGGAACCGGCACTGGCCGACGAGGATGAGAGCCTGGCAATAGCAGACCCAAGCGGCATCAGCATCGCTGCAGGCGGGACAGACCCCGACTTGTTAACCTGTGGACAGTGTCAGATGAACTTCCCGCTGGGAGACATCTTGGTTTTTATAGAGCACAAGAGAAAACAGTGCAATGGCACTGGTGGTGTCTGCTATGAAAAGAGCATGGATAAAAGCAGCCCTCCCCCCTCCTCTCGCGCCGAGCTCAGGAAAGTGTCAGAGCCAGTGGAAATCGGGATCCAAGTCACACCCGATGAAGAAGACCGTCTTCTCACGCCTACAAAAGGAATTTGCCCCAAGCAGGAGAACATTGCAGGTACAGCACGTTTTACACTCAATCAACTGCCTAGGTAATCTTTTAACTAGAGTCCTCTAGAAAGTGCCATGAAACACAGACTTCAGTAACAGGTCTTTATAGGAACCATCCATTCTGGAGAATCCTCATGGCTATGCAGGGCTGTTCATCCCATGTTTAATTCAGTGTAGCTGTATGTGCGTGGCCAGCTGCTGGAGAAAGGGGCTTCTCAGTTCCCTGGGAGAGCCAAGGAGCACCCTGTACACGTGGGAAAAAGCAGAAAGCTGGAGTCAGAAAATATTTCACGAGCATCCTTAAGCAGGTAGAAGTGGTGGAGAGATAGGGGACTTTGGTGAGGTGCTCAGTTCAGTCCTCTTCCAAACACCTTTTGTCACATGCAGACTCACTGGGAAGGATTAAATTCTGACCCTAGTGAAGTCAGTGGGAAGCAGATTTGGTTGTGAGGGCTAAAGCAGGGGTTCATTAAATCCTTGCTTTTTCTTTTCCTGGGGTAGATATCAGCTTCCTGGACTGCCCGTCTGCCAGCGCTGCTTGTCCTGGGTCTCTGTAGATGGCTCAGGTTGGGTAGGCAACACCTGCATTCACATGCACACCCCAAATGGATCTTCTGAATGAGGATACAAGAGTGTAGGCTGGCCTAGGTGAGAAAATTGCAGGCATTTCTTTTTCTAAAGCTCTCGTACACAGTGCAGTTAACATTCATTCAGTGGACCTCCCTTGCTCAGAGGTGGGCAGGAGGATGGTGGTATCCACCTGGGATTGCTGACATGCAGTGGTTCCTGCAGAGTGTCTGGCGTGGGGCTGCTTCTGTTGTGCAGGGCGTTTGTCCCCTCCACAGTGGTGAAAGGAAGGCTCTTTTCCCTGCTAGTGAATGGGAGTTTTATGTTACACAGCAGGATGTCCCCTGAAACGGGCCTTTTTTGTTCAAACCAACTTCATCCATACCAAAGATCAGTGGCAATTTGTCTTTCTGCCACTGTCCTGATTTCTCTAGGAATCGCCCTGTGGGATTAGATCTGACAGTCCAGGATCCTGCCTGTAGTAGATATGTTCCCACGAGGGGATCCCCAGAAGACTGGTGAGAGGCTCCTATCTTTACAATTGAAGCTGAAGAGATTCCCACTTTTAATGTTGGAGGTCTCTGAATCAGCTCCCAGCATCTCCGACAAGCTTGGGCATCATATAAGTGAGGATGCTGGCTTTGAAATGCTGCAGTCTTCAGACATCCTGTCTTTTAGGAGGGGTTATATGCCACCCATTAACTACATTGTTTTCTTCTAAGAATCTTTTTTGGGTGCAGCTATCGTCTTGGCATGGGAGAGCTGGTAGCTTTGGGGGCATTATGTGTGGCAGCCTGTGTGGTAGGGTTGTAAGCAACTCTACTGTAAGATCTGACCCTGTCTTTTCCTCATCCTTTTTCAGCTTTCCCCCTCCATTTTCAGCTTTCCTTATTCTTTTTCAATTGTGAATGCATTTCTTGGTAGAGATGACTACGTTGTGGTGTAGCAGATTTGAAGGCTAGATTTCCTTCCTATTTGGTAGGAGCAGAAGAGAAGTATTCAGCACATTCTCCTCCAGTCTGCTGGAGGTCTGAGTGATGCTGAGCACTCTCAATAACTGTTAATCTCCCTGTAAACTGATGGTGCTCAGCCTCTTGCAGAGGTGCCCAGGGTAAGGGACACCAAGGGTAAGGTTGGTTCAGGAGACCTGTGCTGCAGTTGCAGTCCAGAGCTCATCTCTGACTAATCTCTGCCCAAGTTCAGTCCATAGCGAAGTACCTCAGCGGCCCAGTGCACAGGGTGCTGTCCCATCGCAGCTTCTAGGAGTCAGCATCAACATAACTGACACTTGTGCCACACAGAAAAGCTGCCAGGGGAGGAGGGGGTGAAGGGGATGTGAGAAAGGCATAAAAAAAAAAAAATTAAAAGCCAATCTGGAGCACCTAATCTCTTTCAGACTAAACTGAATATCAAATGAAAATATGTAGAAAAGATTTTGAATTGAGAAAAATAAAAGGGTTTATCATTTGATTGGCATTTTCTCAGCAGTGCATGGAGATAGGGACATCCACTAAATAGTGGAGTAATAATGCTTTCTCAATTAGGAGCCCAGCTCTGAGATAAAAAGGTGCAGTGTCCTTCCATATTTTTTTTAATAGCAGCGGATAGTTTTCAATAGTAGGATAAAAGCCTCACATTACAGCCATGGAGGGTAGCCATGAAAAACCCACAGAAGTCATTCACTGGAAAGGCTTTAGTGGGATATACCAAACCCCTTATTTATATTTCAATAGAAAGGCTTTCTGCATTAGCCAAGAAAATCAGAATCTGCATTTAACATTAAAGGTATTTCCCAGTGAGCGGCTGTAGAGCATTGTTGTTAGATTTGTTAAAAAAAGAGACTAAATACGATTTCATAAAAGGGAAACTTAATCTCTAAGGCAGCTTTCTCCTACCCTGCCACCCCCTCTCTTTATTTTTTTATTTTTTTTTGTAATAATGCAACAGCCTACAGTATTTTTACTTTATATGTGACGAAAGATATTCTTAGCCTTTCTGTACTGCGACAGGAAGAATGAATTTCTTTATTCCACCAAGAAATATGTAAAATAATCCCTTAGAAGTATGGGGAGATATGTTTGTTCAAAGCATTTAAAATGTTATTTTAATCAAAGGCACAAAACACTCTACATGCTGTGTCAGCTAAAGGAGACCATTACATTTTAACAGCAAATCATGCTCTTTTTCCCCCTCCTAGCCAGCCCCCCCCTTTGAAACTAACTTTTTTTTTTATTAAATAAAAAGGCGAAAAAGATTAAAGAATAATAAAAAAAAAACTTCAGTGGCTCAAATGTATAAAGTAATTTAATATGGTAGAAGCATTAATTATTTTAGCTTAATTGAATTCTGAGGACTGCAGTAGTTGCATTTTTGTAGACAAGCTCTGTTTATTATTTCTTTGTGTAGATTAACAGTAAAGGAAACATAGATAACTTTCAGTTATTTATTGTAAAATAAATGTGTCAATTCATGTGTAAAGCAAGCTGTTCAAAGATAATTGAGTCTTTATATTTGAAGAGGGAAACCAGAAATCACCCACTCGCCACTTCGGCTCCCTGAAATATGCTGCCACCACTGCTGTCCTCAAAGAGGTTTCAGCTCCTCTCCTTGATCTTGTGTAATTTTTGTAGGCCCTCTTATTTGGTCAAAATAATTTGTGTGGCCTTCTGCGGTGTGATTAAGCCACCAAACCTTACATCTTCCCATGGCTGGATGCTGTGAGGGTTCGTTGGGAGCTGAGCTTGGCTCTGCCGTTATGCCTCTCTTCCCTGTGGGCGTGAGGATATTGGGATGCAGTGCTGAGCATTCATCCTGGGACAGGGTACTCCTGAGGTCTTTCCTCCTCTGTTTCTTTTTGTTTTGTTTTTTTTTTTTTTCTTTCTTGGTAGCTCTTCTTGCACCCATCACTGAATGCCTCTTGACCGTACAACAGACCCTGAGCTGCTTTGAGGCAGGCATGTAGAGCTCAGGAGTCTGCAACAAACTGTATGCACAATTTGTAACACAAATCTCCGGCTGACGTTTCTATATTTTGCTAGAGACAAAGGCAACTTTGTCTCTGCAATCAGCTTTTAAAGATCTTATGGTAATAAAATCTGTCATCTTTTCCTGCCTGGTAACTTGCAAATCCAAGCTTTTCAAGGTGTTTTCATTTAGTTACCACTGTCCATGCGATGCGTGGTAGCATGTTAGCTGGCACTAGGAGGATGTGACTTGCTTAGGAGCAGTCTGCCCTGCAAAGTTTTTGGTTTTGTTTTTGTTATTTTTAAATTGGCTGACCTGTTTGAAAATCAGTTCTGCCTCTCGCACAGAGCGTGTGATAGTATCAAACAGATGTACCAGATTGTTGCACAGCAAAACATAGCCCGGCCAATGAGTTGGCTAGGAGTTATCAGTCATTGCTCCTTTTACTTCACCGCTGGCAGGTATTTTGGAAAAAAATTAGACCACTGTTGTATTTTATATCTCTTTTTATCTCTCATACTTATCAGATCTTGAGCATAAACGGGTGACCTGACCTGGCTGAAGAATGACCTGGGAAATATGCTTCCACTGTCCTTTGACTGATAGTATCTCCTCTCCTCTCCGTGGCCCTGCTGGGCTCGTGGGCTACCGGTCTGTTTGTTAGCAGGACTCTCTGAAATGATCCAGGTTAAATAAAAAGTACCAGGCAATCAGCTTGCTTTTAATGATGGATGGTTTCATAGAGCCCTGGCAGAGAGGAAGGAACCTCTGTGGGGCAGGCACCACTTGGGACAGACCTTCTCCAGATTCACTGATGGGTCTGCACCTTCGGGCCAGAGTACCCTCACAGACACATAATGACACCAGCAGCAGAAGTTCATTAAGACAGCAGGTTAATTTCTGCAAGGATAGTTCTAGGAAAGGGGAGGGGGTTGATTGGAATTCCTCATTCGTCCTGTCCTGGCCACCAGTGCTGGGCTCCACACATTGTAGTTGAACTAGATGTGCATCGTGAAAAAAGGCTCCCTGTCAGAGGCAGGATTTAACTGCAACCCCTGCTCCATGAATGTTCATTTCAGGCTTTTGAATGGTAAAACTGCCAGTGAGAGAAACTAAATAACTCGCATGTGCTGGAAGCCAGAGATAAACACCGCCGTAGGTTGCCATGAAATAGGCTATTTGATATATTTAGAATTGTTATTTTTCTCCAAATTAAGATTAGTTAAATCCATGTGTGTTGTGTGAGTGATTGTTAACTCAATGGCATGGATTATCCTTTTTTCAAATCATGACAGCTAATTATTATTGCTGTCTACCCTGAGACATTCACTTACAATGTACCATTATGGACTCGTGCACCCATATTAACTGCAGGACTCAGACAGCCATCGTGATGCCTTCACATGTGAGGGGAGGAAAATGCAAGCTGAAATAACCGGAGCACTGTGACAGTGATGTCGGGCAGGTTGGGAAGAGCTGTCCTGAACAACACTGAGCTGGCACATGGCTTAGGGGCCATCCCCTTCTCAAGGCTGCCATGGCACTGGGTGCTGCTACCAGCATATCCCTGGGGTACTGGGTCTTGCAGGAGTGACTTGTCAAAGCCTGGCCAGGAAAAACACTATGTGAAGAAGAAGAGGCTTCCAGAAGTGTGTGGTAACAGTGCCTGAGAAACTCAGCTTGTAGTTGCAATCCTTCTTGTGAGGCTTTTCCAGACTTGTTTCTTCCCTCGCATCTACTGGGGTGTTCCTGAGCGCAGAGGAGTTACCTGGCCACCTCCTCCTCCTTTGCTGTATTTAGCAACACATTTTGCCAGGTATTTAGCAACACATTTTTCTAATTGGTGTTGCTGAGCAGTAAGGGAAGGACACATGACACAAGGAAGGTGTCAACTGGTGGTGCCCTGAGAGAGGGTTAACGAGCAAGCCTCCTGCCCCTGGGACCTTGCTGAGGTCCTGGCTTGGGTGTGGAGAGAAAAACAAGCTAGGTGATCTCACCCAGAGCCCTGCTTGTGCCCAGAGCTGGGGGTGGGGAGGCATGCCGGGGGAGCTTGGCTCTCCTCTGGGGACAGGAGTGGCCCTTCCCTGGTTTGCTGAGGCTTGAAGCATGACCAAGGGCTGCTGATATGTTGATGGGTTAAAGTTTAAAGGCTGCCGGTGGAAGCCAACATGGAGGTCTCCAACGAACGTGATTGCCTCCGTGGGGGATCCTAAGAGAGGGTGCCCATCAGCCCGTGTGCAGGGCTGCAGCCGCAGGGCTGTGGTCATGGTGCTTCTCACCAAGGTGGCAGCACAGATCCTGCTAATCCCGGCAAGAGTTAAAGGTGAGAAACCTGCCAGTTACAAAACCCTTCCTTCCCCTTGCTTGAACTCCACCACACCCTGTGGCCCCACTCCAGCGCCCTCTGCTCAGCCCCAGCCCGAGGCCACCGACCGCCCTCTCGCCGCTGCAACCTCAGCTCGCCCCCAGGTGTCCTGCCCGGGGTCCGGCACTGCCACGCACCAAGGCTTTACCAGCATCAGTGTGAAATTAATCACACTGAGTTTTTAAAAGGAGATTAAAACCAAAGGCCAAGGAATATTATGCTCTCGATTCTCCTTGCTGGTTTTAGCTTTTTGTTTTGTTCCTCTCACCATCCTGTTTTTCAAAGTTATTTTCCGCGCCCTGTATGTGGTTAGCAGGATTCCCACGAGGGTGAAACCGTAGGTGCTGGTGTTGGAGGAGTGCGGGGGGGTCCAGTTCACCCCACTCTGCCCTGGTTTCACCTGGGGTAACTCCCCTGAAACTGGCAAGACCATGCCAGATTTATCAGGTGACACAAGAGGGGACCTGCCCCTGAATGCGTGGTGTGCCGAACTGAGAAACGGGCTTGCTGCTGTTATTTTCTCTCTCTAATCTCTTAGTTATAGTCATCTTTGGTTTTATGAGGGACAATTCTGGGTAAAACCTTTTTGACAGAAGTGCCATTTTGCAGGCTGATGAGAGGGGATTTAAGAAGGTCAGTCAGTACACTTGGCCAGAGTATTCTTGCTCTGGGGTGAATGCATGTGAGGAGTCACTCTTTAAGATCAAAACTTGCTTGTTTGTACCGGCTTGGCACTGCTGTTACCCTCTTTTAATTAAATGGAAGAACTCTGGACTTACTCAGAGTTAGAACCCACTCAAAATGTCACCCAACAAAGTGGCTTTTTGCCTTTATTCAGTTCCTTTTGTGAAATTACTTGGGCCATGTGTGAAAGACCAAAAATCCTATGTATATCTGGTTATTATTGTTATGGAAAGATTGGTAGATTTTTATAGACAACACTAATAGCAATGTGCTTGTGCTCAGTGGAGTATTGACTGCAAGAAAGGAGTCTGTAGGTATTTGCAGGGGAATTTTGCATTGGCATGTTGCTGAAGGAAAGCCAGGTGCATGGAAGCACTATAAAAGAGAAAAGCTCCTATAGAGATAGAAAAAGTTGCTGTTCCTCTCCAAAGGTGGGTAAATACAGAAAGGCACAGAAATGGTTCCTTTGCTTCAGCAAGACAGGAATGTTGCTATAGCATGGCATGAGGTTACCTCCCTTCATGTCTTTTCCATAGATTGTTTTTCTTTCTCAGCCAGTGTTTGAACTGTGCTGCCTACACACAGTGACCAAATCGGCTGTGACATAAAGGTTGAACCTTTCTAGGTTTTTTTGGAGATTGGAACATTTTTCTATCATAACTGGAGAAAAAAAAAACCCTGTGAAGTAATCATACTTTTTGTACAAGAAAGGCTTGAATTTCTATGTCATGTCACATAACTTCAAAGGGCATAGATTTTGGGGCTGACTTTCAGCACTGGCTTCGGTGGCCGAGTGGGAAGATGGGAGCCTGGAGGGTAAGAAATAGAAGAGAGAGGCCAGGTATAGAAATAAAACCATGTTTCTCAGCAGAAAACCCTGGAAGCCAGGAGAAACTGGGTAGCTGGGTGGCTCTTGTCTTGGGAGATGCGTGTGCTCACTCCAATCAGAGCATCCTTTTCAGCATGGTTCCTTTTCCCCATTCCCTCCCACCCTCCAAATGATAATTGGTGGGCTGTGCAGTAGAAATGTTATTAAAAAAAAAAAAAGAAGAAAAACTGGGTGGGTGGGGTATCTAGGGATTTGGTGTCTAAGCTCAGGAGTTAAGCCGGAAATCCCAGAGATGTAATGAAAACAAAACGGACTTTTCACTCGCGCTGTGGCATTCTGGCAGTGAGAACGCTTTCGTGAGCCAATGTTTTCATTGTAGGTTTTCTCGAGAGAAGTAGTGGAAACGAATCGTTAACCCCTTAACTGGAATGAATGTGGTTGCTGCAGCGGGGAGAGGAGAGTCCTCTTGGCTCCTGCTTGCCGTGTTGCAGAGCTTGGGGGTGTGTGTATGTTTGCGTGTAGTGGGGAAGGTGGGGTAGATACCACTTGTAAGGAGTTTAATAATGTTAATGGCAGTTGTGAAGTGGTTACTTAGTGGTTGTTGTTTTTTCCTCCCTTTGCATGTATGCCTTTGCAGAAAGATTCAAGCATGGTCAGCACGAACCACTGTTAAGCCCAACAGCTCTAAAACTTGCTCCTTCTTCTGGCATTTGGTAGCGTATTTCTTGAGTGAGAAAAGGGGGACACTGCTCACTGGTCCCTCAGCAAGGTCGTAAAAGCTGCGGATGGAAAAGACCTACCAAGTAGCAGATTCCAGTTTTCTTGGAAAGTGGATGTACAGGATGTATGTCTGTAGTAGGCATGTTACGTATATAGTTTTAAATGTTCAGCAGCCTTGGATGGTGTTCAGCCTTACAGGAGTAAGCCCCTTGTTTACAATGAAGGGAGTTTGGGGAGGAAGGGAGCTGGGAGTGATTAATCTAATTTACCTTAACAGCCACTTTTAGTGAAGAGATTTTGTATCCCTGTCCTCCATGCTCTGATTAGGCTGTATCTTATTTTGGTATTTTATTTCACCTTTTGATCACTGCTGGCACTTACTATATTCTCTCTCCACTCTCTCATTAGGGTATTTTATCTGCATGTATTCTTGCAAACGGTACAGAGCATCGTCCCCTCTGTTCTAGCTAAAGAGCATCTCACCTACTCTTTAGCATCTTGGAAGAGCAATTAAAATTATTATAGACCTTCTTCCAGCTGTCCTAGGTCCTCTGGTCCTTGCATGCAGGTTGTGGGACTCTCGGTGCTGTGCAGACTTTGGATGTAATTGCATAGCTGCTGCAAAGGGCTGTGTCTCTGCAGCTGACCTTGCTCAGTGCATCTGGCCTCTGAATAGATGTTTGCCTTCTTTCTTCCCACTTTGACAGCTCCCCCCCTCTGCACTCCAGCCCCTCACTCTGCTCCAGGCCACTCCTTGTCTGCTCACTCTGGGAAAGCACGGCAGCGGCAGAGTATTTGTGGTTGAAACTGTCTTGGCAGTGAGCAGAGGTTGAGGAGTGCGTCGGTTCTCCTGCACACCCCTGTTTGAAGCGGGAAAAAACAAGAAAGGAAAGAGATGCTGCTGCATAAATGATGGTTCTGCATGTTTTCATACTATACTCCTTTTGTAATGGTCATTTAAACAAGGTGGAGTGGTGAGGGAGGAGAGAACAAGATGAGACTGCAGACAGGGATTAAACAGCCTGCTTCCTCTTTTAAGACATTTATTATTTTCAGAGTCAAACCTGTAGTCAGCTAATGTAATTGTAAAGGTCTCCTTTGAATTATTGCCGAGGTGCTCTGAAGTCTTCTATTAGAGCTGATGTACTTGTGTGCAGGCAAAATCCAGATTTGAATTTAGCACCTACTTGTTTTATTTTCTATATTAAACCAACTCCTGGTTCATTTTTTCCTTTCGAGACCCACTTTTTGTTTCCTGTTTTCTAGACTGCACTATTACTATCTCATAAAAAGAGTTAGAAACTGAAGGGAAGTTTCCTGAGCAAGAAGGAATTTTTTTTTCCCTTTTTTTTTTTTTTTCTTCCCCCTATGTCTTGGCCCAGAGCCAACCTGTCTTTCAACAAGTAGAGAGCCATTCCAAGTTGAAATTTATAGAGCAGAGTCCAGGTTCAAGGGCTGAAGCCCGCCAACAGCTCCAGCCTCTTTGTTACTGATTAATTCTGCAAGCGGTTCAGCTGGTTTGCTCACTTCTGCCCGCTCTTCATAGCACCACGGCGCTTCCGAGCCGGCTGCCGCTGCTTCCCCCTCCCCTGCTTTTCAGCAGTGCTTTCTCCCCTCCTTGTACAGCATTCCCCCAAAAATTCATTTTAACTCCGTGCAGTTCAAGCTGCACTGAGTTGACTTTACAGTGAAAAATCACAAAACATCTTTTCCCTCTTTCGTCCACTTTTTTTTCCTCCTTTTTTACTTTTTTTTTTTTCCTTTTCCTTTTTTTCCTCCTCCCTCCCCCGCCCCCTACAGCTAATTTTAAACGTCTGGAGCTTCCCATTTCACTTCTGCTCATATTAACGATTGCTTCTTGGCATCAGTTGGAACCCAAGTTCCCAGGTTTTAATTAGTTTACTCAAACACATGCACTGGAGCAAAAGAGTTTCTTTCAGCTTTACCTGCAAAGGATGTTTCCTGTCTCAGCGAGGGGGTTTTCCTCGGGAGGGATTTGAAAGGCAGAAGTTTTCAAGTGGTCTCAATATGGGGCCCCACAAGAGTGAATGTGGGAGGTGAGGGGGAGAAAGAGCAGGAAGAGAAAAGGAGAAAAAAAAAAAACAAACCAAAACAAAAAAAGAGTTTGGGAAAGTACCTTGAAATGAGGATGGTCCCAATCCTGCAACAAATTAGATGTCAAAGCACAACCTTATTGACGTCAATGGGGGTTTTGCCATTGACTTCAGCACAGGCTGGATTTCGTCCTTAGCCTGCACCGAGCTGTAGGTAACGCCAACGGTCCTCTGCAGGCAGCGGGATTACTGATGTGCAGAAAGTTAAGCGTGTCTGTAAGCGTTGGCAGGATTAAGATCTGTGCTGGTATTTTCAGACCAAGTGAAATGCATGTGGGAGTTTTTTAAAGAAGAAAGTGCATGGGAGTTTTAAAAAAGGGAGAATATAGCCAAGCTTGCCATTTATAAGCGCCTTGGGGAAAAACCTGGGTTGCTATTAAAAATATCGGAGGACTAATGTGTTACTAATTGTGACACAATTAACTTCTTAAAAGTATCTGATTGTGAGTCCCAAGAAAATAAAAAGATGTGGATGAATAGCTAGAAATTCAGGCCTGTGTTTCAGTTAAAACATTTCTTTTCTATTAACTAGAAATAAAAGCGAGCCTGGAGGTTTACTTTACCATGCATCTTGGTTACTCTGTTCCTAGAAGCCTACTTTTGAGTGGGTTACTTAAAGAATTAAAAAAACAACAACAAGGAAAAGAAGCTTAAACCCAGTAGCTATCTGAGACCCCTGTATGTGGCGTTACCACACAGCTCTTAAATTCTTGTTTAAACATTTCTTGAGAGCTGTTTCTTGTGAAATAAAAATGTGTGCTGTTTGTCTCTAGCAGATTAAAAGTTTACCTTTAATGTGACAGCTTCTCAAATCTAGTCGGAAGCATGCTTCTATTTTATCGTATTATGAAACAGGTCTTGAGCAGAAACAACACGTTTAAGTAAGAGAGAATGAGATAGAATTTGTGGGTTTCTTTCTTTAATGGTTTATAGCCAGAAACCTTTTCTGTGTCTGTCTCTGAAACTTATGTGCATACAAGTGGCCAGCACATGTAAACCATGCTTTGAAATTTAACAGTTAACCTTAAAAAACATTAAGTTCAGCAAAATGGCATTTTTATTTTGGAATCTACAGACAGCTCTTTGTAATGATCTGGCAGAGGAATCTAAAGTTGGTTTTTTTTTTTTTTTAATCTCCAAAATATTCGTAATTTCAGCAGTAGAAAACTGAAGCACACCCGAGCTCTGAGAAGGCTCTCTCACATCTGCCTCTGCCTGTGTGCCGATTCCCTGGGGTCCCATTTATAACAATCTAACAAGATAGAATCTGCCTTTGAGTATCAGTAAATATGGCTAAAGATCACAAAACTGTACTCATAATTGTTCAAGACTAAAAGGCAGAATACAATGTTTGATTAATGTTTATGGTACAGGGCCTTTTTGCAAGAAAGAAGTTAAAACAGTGAACCCCAAAACCCCCTTAAAAAAACCCTTAGCCCCCATGCCGGCTCCCTCAGACTTCCCTGGAGGATGCTATCCTCACTGTGCAAAGTTCATCATTTGAGATGATGCACTTTGATTTTGAAGCTGATTGAGGATATCTGATTGGAGTTGTTTCTCCAGAGGGGTACACAAGGTGGGTTTCTGTTAGCAGGGTTAGTACACAGGAGCAAAAGACTTCTTTACTGGCCACCAGAAGTACCCATCCCTTCAGGGGGCTTTTGACAGTGCATTGTCTTGGAGTGGCCTCATCCTTACCATGTCTGCCCTGTGGGTGAGGAAAACACCCTCAATCCTCAATGCTCTCTATCTGACAATTAACGCTCATTAGAAATATTTCATCAAGGGGATGTTATGGGTGCAGTGGTGTCTGTCAGAGACCCCTAGCAAATGCACCTGCTTGTTTTGGAAGGAGTGATGAGCTGGATTGATGAAGTCTGTGGGCTGGGGCCTTGAGGCTGCTTGGACTACGGTTTTTTCTGCACGACCGGCAGCTTGCTTCCAGGCATTTCTTGGGTGGGGCAATTCACTGGTTGTCTTCACTCCCTCAGCAGGAAGCTTGGGAACTCCTATTGTCTTCACTGTTGGGAGACTTCCCTGATTTCTGGAAAGGTTTCTTTTTTTTCTTTGAGCGATAGTGAGTGGAGAATACATTACAGAGGGATCTGTTTCTCTTTCATTAGGTCTTTTAAGATTCTTGTTTAAATGTGTTTGCTTTTCAAGTGGTAAATGTCAGTGTTTCAAATATCACTGCTATTTAATAAATAGATCTTTGAAAATGCCCAGGCCAGGACTTTGTAAAATGCTGGTCTTGAAGTGGCAAAGGTGACACTGGACAAGCACAAAGAGGACAACAGGGGTAAGAGTCAGTGCTAGTCTGCATTCAGGGCTGGTCCCTCTCAGAGGCTCCTGCCAGGGCAGAGGCTAGAGCAGGTCCTGTGGGAGGGAGCCAGTGGTGGGGCTGGATGCTGACCAGGGTGCCAGGGGGATGTGCTGAGAGGGTGGTTGTGACTTTTGCAGTGCAAAATCCATGATTTGGGGAATGGGGTAAGGGTACAGAGAGAAAACCTGGAAGGGCAGATGTGTGTATGCTTCAGTGGAGTTTGTTTCTCACTGAGGAAAGCTGCGGCCTTCAGGGTGAGACAGTAACTGGGATGTGCAGAGAACTGTGCTAGCAGAAATACCACTCCAGCGTGCCACCACAGGAGAACCCTGGCACTTCTAAAGTCATGCTTGAATACTTCCATTTCCCACCTTCCTGTCCCTACGCTTTGCCCAGTGCTGGCTGTGTGATGGCTGTGCAGAGCAGAGCCTAAACCCTGTTCCCTGTAACCCTTCTGTAGAACAGGTCGGCGTGGTTTGATGGGTGTAGAGCAGGAGAGTTCATCAGACCTTTCTTTCTCCCACCCTGCAGCCCCACCTTTGTTCCCAGGAATGGAGCAAGTCCAGGCATTTTTAATGCTAGTTGCTCTTGGTTTAACTCTCCCATCTCTTTGCCAGCACCAGCTTTAAGACGCCCACAGGAGATACACAGTCTCATTTCTCAGATGAGGCAGAAAAGATGTGAATGAGTTTATTTTCCGAAGTGCCTGGCTGCATCTGGTGGGGGCTTGGGGCAGGCTGCTATGCTCAGTACTCCTCTGGATGAGACCACAAGCACTACTGTCCAAAATGCCAGCGAGGAAGAGGTGAAGGCAGTGGGGCTGTGGCCAGGAGAACTGCCCTCCGATTCACTTCTCACAGCCTTACCCTTTTGTGTGTGCAGCGATATTTTTGAGCAAGCCCTAATCCCTTTGAGTCTCTATGCTGTTAGCATGTTCCCCCCACCCTCAAATTCATTGGCAAAAAGGTTGGTTTAAAGAAAAGTGAAATCACGAACAAGGCACTGGGGAAGACAGTGATGTCTCCCATCCCCTCTCTCAGCATGCACTGGCTGGTGAGGATGGATGGAGGATGGGAGGCTTCATGCCGCTTCCTGGAGCCTAGGCAGCATTGCCACTGTGGGCACAGTGCCAGAAGATGGCTTCTCCCTTGTAAGTGAATAAGGATCTAAGGAAATTTCACTTGTGAGCATATGATAGGCTCCCTTCCTATTGGGAGCGTGGAGCCCTGGAGCTGAGTGCCTCAGGTGAGATGCTGTCTGAGTTTGACTGGGTCGGGACGAGACTGAGTGCCCTCTCCTCCGCTGTGGGTGTTGGTTCCAAGAGGAGCTGGGACTTCTTGGTGTTGCATCTCCGCAACTGGGTGCTGAGGAAGAGGAGGAGGCAGAGGGGGAAAGGGAAAAAGAGAAAAGATCTGTGACAAAATCATGCGACACCCACGTAAATATTGTTTGTATGAATTGGGTCCTTCATCTTTTGTTAGCAGCAGCTTGTTAATTAACAGCAGATTAGTGCTGCTTTCTTCTGACACATGAATATATTTTGGGCTAGAAAATACTTGTACTCCATAAAACTGTGTGACTGAACAATTCAGAAAGTACCAGCGGAGTGCCGTAATGGATTCCCTTTTCATCCCCTCCCCCCTGCCTCCTCCTCCTCCTCCTGCTCTAAATGCAAGCAGATTTCTGCAGTCTAGTGCAGAAGAGACACGTTAAACACAGCTAAATAAATCATGTTTACTCTTGGCGTTCTTGGTAGTGAAAAATCTGTTGGCTGTTTTTACTTCCTTATTTCTCAGCATTTGCTTCCTACCTGTTTTTGAGCCTGTGCCCAGAAATAGTAGTTTTGTCAAACGAGTGGATTATGCCAACCAGCAGTTCCCTCTGCCAAGGAAGCTGCTGGATCGCAAAACCCGGTGACTTCTTTCTTACAATGACACTGAGATTCCCACTCTTCCTCCCCCTAGTCCTGATTAGAATGTAAAATAAAAATATTAAAATCTGGAGAAGGAGAAAATGTAACCAGATTCCTGGCAGTTGAAGAGCCTAGATTAAGGAAAGTTGAACTTCTGTTCCAGAAGCCCTCCTTTAAGCTGTTTGTGGAGGTAAAGGCACTGGAGATAGCAATAATAGGAACCAGATATTTTCCCTTTCTTGTTATCATTTCTTGTCCCATTCTCCCCCAGAAATGGGAGTGGGTTTTGTTTCAGTTTTTTTCCTTCCCTCTACAGAGAGCTTTACAGCTGGGAGAGAGGTAACTGAGCCTTTATTTAACCAAGCTGGCTTGTGAGCTGTTGTAGGTGGAGTGTGAACTCTGGTTTTGGGTCTGAATTCTGCTCCCGACCCTGTGCTCTTGGGTGGCCCCATAAACCTCCTGCTTGAGTGAGGGGCTGAGTTTCCTTTGCAAGGTGGGGTAAATGAAGATATGACAAAGCCATGCACAGTGCATGTATGTATATGAAGTGTATCTATAGAGAGAGGGGCACATCTGCTGTCATCAGCAGAGCTGTGTCAAGTGGAATAACTCCATTTTGACACAATCTTGGGTATTAACTTCTTTTCTTTGACCCCAGGTGGCAACTTTTTAGCCTGAACCCATCTTCCTCGTTGCTGTTATCCCAGATGTCAGTGATCCCAGATGTGACTGTAACATGGATTATGAGCCTGGTGGACTCTCCCTGTTTAGTTTTAAAATTAGAAAAAAGATCCTTTCTCCCATCAGAGCTTTGCATGTATTTACTCTTTGATCACATTGGAAGGGCCTTATCCTGTCTCCAGAGGAGCTTTAGTTCTGCTTTCAGTGGTAACAGGGATCCGGCCCTGTGCTGAATATTAGCATTTTAATGGCTTACTTAAAACCCCATTGCTGGTACACTCACAGGGCTCCTGGCAGGAGAAGAGTCCAGCTCTGGGGTTTTGCAAAGTGGTGTTGCAGGCTGCTATGCCTGCTGAAAGAGAGGAGCGGGGATGGCCCATTTGTCATAGATTATTAGTATTGTCAATAATAACATGTCTACAGAAGCCAAATTAATTCCTTCTTCCACTTAGTACTAAGTCGAAGAAATGCCAGATCAGTTTCAGAACAGGGGAAAAAAATAAACAGAATCAAAGTTTGTATGTTATGATCCCTCTGAATTTCTGGTGGGAATACTCTATGATAGAAATGATATTTCCATAGAGGCACTGGCTGCCAGTTTGCTTAATTACATTAAATAGTGGTATAAACCTCTGCAGAACATAAACCTCTGTTCCAGCCAGTCATTAGAATATTGAATCATAAGGAATAATGATACCAGTGCTAACGTGTTACAACGGTCTTTATTATATTAGTGACTGAAGTGTTATTTAAAAAATAAGGTTTGTTGTAGCAGTTTAGGTGTGCATGCATATTTTCTCTGATCACCTATTAAGAGACTGAAGACTAGATTTGAATTTATTACAGGGAAATAAAGGGCTTGCTTCGAGGAAGAGCTACTAGATTGCTGCTTATGATTTTACAATTTGATTCTACTTGTCCTTAAGGAAGGTTCATAATGCTTACTTTGGAAATACCATCTACATCTAGAAAATTAGGGTTAAAAGGATGACTTTGTTGAAACTAATTACAGGCTAGTTCACTTTTTTATTTGGTGGCATTTTAGAGATTTTGCTCGTAATGCAAGAGGTTATAGAAAGATTTGGTTAGACTGTGATATAGAGCAATAAGCTGCTGTTTGAGTATATTGACATTTTCATCAGAAACAAAACAAAAGTCTACTCACCTTTATTTTACTAGGGTGATAGGTATGAATTTAATATTGCTTCCTCATCCTGAACATGGATGTTTGAAGGAACATTTTGCCTCACCTTGTTTGTACAGTATCTCTGTTTTGTGATCTTTTTAGGTTTTTTTTAATGTACTTTCCCAGCTAAGTGTATTCAGCATCCATTTTCAATTGATAATAAAAAGCCTTTTTGTGTCTTATACTTTTATCTTGCAGAGAAAGATGCTATTCTGTACAAATAAATGGGTAAATTGGGAGTTATGGGAAAGTCTGGTACAGCAAATATATACCTCAGAAAAAAAATTCTGTACGTAGAATGGTTCTTGGTTTCTTGTATTTGACTTTGCTCTTAGTTTTGTGTAAGACTGAAAGGAGTAAAGGGTTATTTTTATACTGTACATGTGTTTTACCTCTCCTGGTGCAGAGTTTGGTTATCCTGTCTAATTACCATTTGTGATTGGCCAAATTCTGTTTGGATCCAAGTGTTTGGGTACAACTTCATTGTTCTATTAAGCAGGAGGATTGGGCACAGGTTTGCAGCATGCTTCCTTGTGCAAATGAAACACTGGTTCATTATTTCATTTTTTAAACTTACATTATAATCTGAACTACATTCCTGGTTGCTGGTTTATTTGTCTGCTTTTTTCTGTTATTTAAAAGCTAGTTAATTTCCTAGCCTCTGTTCCATTCAGACAGCATTATTTACTCAGTTGTGCTTGTGTCCAGTGAATTGAAGACCGAAGCTTCAGATCTTCAGTAGATTTGGTGGATTGTTTTACCATCTCCAGTTGATTGCTCTGCTCATTTAATTTGACAGATTCAGTTATCAGACTTGGGTCCACTCATACACACACAGCTGGATTGGTTTTTCCTGGGAGATCCAAAATTCAAAGGGAACCCTCATTTTAAAAATCACTGTTGCTCCCTCCCTCCCTCCTCAATCACTTGCTCTGCTTTGCTTTTTCAAGTTTGCATGTGTTAGTGAATTGCTCTGCTGAGTGTGAACGTGCTCCATGCATAAGGAAAATTTTTAAAATTATAAATGTGCACATTAATACCCCCTCTCCTCCCCCCCCAATAAAGTTATATTACTTTAAGTCTGAGGTATGCATTCACACTAGGCAGGTAGACTATTTTTCACATTGAAATTCAGCACTTACCAAGTGCCTACACTTACATTGCTTTTGGCAAGGGGTGAGCCAAAAAAACAGAAGCTGTGATTCTCTCCCAAAGCTAATTGTGTCTGTATATTAAGTTTGTCCATCTGTGCTGTGCAGGGACATCGGCATCACCTGATGGTTCTCCTTAGTATTTCCAGCAGTGAAGCAGTTAACAGTGCTGCTGCTTAATATATTGCTGTTACAGAGTCTTTTTAGTTTCCAGGACATTTAACTAAATCAGGTGGATGTCATTAGCTGATTTTCACAGATGGGGAGACTGAGGCACAGAGGGGCAGAGTGACTTCGTCTGCTTCTTTTTCCCAAGTTCCCTACCGTTCCAGGAATTGTTTTTGCTACCAAACAGCTGAAGAGCTGCTAAAGTCTCATCTCGCCTAATTTCACCAGTGATTTTTTTTTTTTCATGAGATATGGATAAAATTCAAAACTAAAAGTAGAAAGCAAACTTTAGAGCAAGGCAGAGATACTTACCTGAGCAGCAAATTCTGCTGTTCTCTTTTCCAGAGGCCATATTCAGCCTGAGGATATGTTTGCAGTGCAGCATCTGACGGTGTAAGTGGGGCTTGGCTCTGAATGGCCAAGGCAGAGAAGTCCACTGGTGTTAGTGACTCCTGCTTATCTGTGGCTCTTCCATGGCCACTCCACTCTATTAATTTTAGCCTCTTGACCATCCTCTTGTGGTCAAGCCTGCTGATTATTTGTAGTGGCATTTCTCTCTCTAGCTGCCTGTATATATTATTTTGCCCTTTGGAAACAACTCTTTGCATCCACTGAGTTCCTTTATTAATTCCAAGACTTGTTAAATTGCTACAGTGGTCTGTTGGGGGAGTTATATGTTTCAATTACATCAGGAATATCTGTTGGTATATAGAAATATTCATTATATAATCAGGACTAAAATTTTTAGACCCCACAAGGATTTTTACAACCATTGAAACTCCCCAGGACTTAATTACAAGAGTTGGGGAACAAACATGGGAAAACTGATGAACTGTTTATTGTCAACCCTTTATGCCTTTTGTTAAAAAAACCCTCCACAAATCAGGGTGATTATTGTTATTTGTTAGTTTATTGTGGTAGCTTTTGGACATTGCAGCTCAGATCAGGGCACCATTGTATTAGACACTCTGCATCCCCAGAGTGAGATCTGGGCTCTGTTTGGAAGTGTGTTGGGGCTGAACAGACCAGACAGGCAGTCAGTGGGAAGGGGAAGGCTGAGCTCCAGGAGAAGGATGTGCCATAGACTGGGTGGCTCATGCCCTGGGGTTTGCACCCCAGCCCTCTTCCCAGCCCAGAGCTCTGTCTGCAAGACTACCCTTCTGAGATGAGAAAAGCCCCTGGTTTCCTGTGCTATATTTTTATCACATCTGTTGATATGCTGCATTTAATTATCCCTTATGAGGTTTTTAGGCCAAATCTTGCCGTGTTTTCTGCTGCTCTTGCTCCCAGTTGCTCTCATAGCAAAGGGATATGGTCCTCCTGGGGCAAAGCCTTGTGTCAGTGGGGTGGGCAGAGGGCACAGCAGGGGGAAGCAATGAATGCAGCCTTGGGGTAGGCAGGAGTCTTTTCCCTGTGTATTTAATTGGGATGAGCCCAGATGTTTCAGTTTTTTCTTTAGTTTTATGTTCATAGCACAGACAAGGGGCCAGGAGCAGGTTTAGATGACCATCAGGTGGGAAGGAGGGATGGGTGGTCCTGCAGGAGCCCCTGTGGAGAACTGGTACATAAGCATGCTGCCAGTGCTGTCATGTGGCACCTGGATACCCCTGCAGACCACCCACCCTGGTCCCTGAGTGGGGCCAGTGACAACCCACACCCCCATTTTCTAAAAGAGGGGTTTTGGACTGCAAAAGAAGTGTTGCAGGCATAGCGTGGGCTCCTTCTGTGAATTCGCATGCTCTTAGGTAAGTAAAATTCTCCGCAGCTTGCCCTCAATGTCCAAGACTCCAAAATGCCATGCACAAATATGTGGATGACTAAAATGTGGATTTTTTTTACACAGTGAGAGGAATTGCATGCTCTTTAGATATATTAGTATATTTATTAACCAAACAGGGTGTTCCAAACTCAGTTTATTTATCTTTGTAAAGTACTTCCAGAGCTTTTCGTGGAAGGCACTAGAGAAATGAAAATATTATTATTATTATTGTTATTATTGTTGTTGTTATTATTATTACAGCATCTAACTACTGACAGGCAACCACAGCTGCATGCTCATTTCAAGCCATTTAAATTTAGGGGCTGATTTTTACAATATTGACTCTTAATGCTTTTCCCTATTGACTCCATATGCAGAAATGTGTGTTCACCTGGCCTGCAGAAGTATCATTATTCTCCAGAAATATGTAAATGGGGTGCTTTAAAGAAAGAATGAAAATGTGGCATAAATACTAAGCATTCACATTTATATGGCAGAACTCAACTGCCATTTAAGAAGGGCTTCAAAGCAACCAACTGTAGGAGCCAGTAGTTGCTTCTCTGTCATTAAAAAAGAAAATGCACCGACTAAAATAAAGCCAAAGAATCTCATGGACAAAGGATAACATTTACAGTGTTCAAGGGTCTGACACGAGCTGTGAACAGCCCAGGAAATGGAGATCTGAGTTTCACAGTCAAGTGTTTTAATCAGTACGGTTGTGCACAGCCACTGCCACGTGTGTTATGTAATATCACACTTCACCCGCCCACACGCACCTAGAGACAACAGGCATCTTCGAAAGGTCTTGGCATTATTCAGAGGAAAGACTCCCAGCAATACCCTGGCATGGTGTTTAACCTTATCTTTACTCACATTTAGGCATTTCTCTTTTTTTTTTCCCCATCTCCTTTCTTTCCCTTCTTCCCTCCCCCCCCTTTTCTTTCCTGTGGTACATCAATAGTGGGTATTTTTGTATCTCCAAAAATGAATCAGATATAGGGGGAAAGATTCCATTAGCTACATGATGTGTTTTCACGGCAACTGTGAAGGTTCTGGTCATGGCCCTTTTTGCAATTTGTAGCATTGTCCTCATGCTGTTATTATTATTTTTATGTTAAGTAAAGTTGAAATTTTACATTCTGAAGACACCAGCTAATTAATAAATGGTACCTAGCCTATGCTTTCTTTAGATTTTTAAATAAGAAATAATTAACCAGAGTTTTTAAAGGTCTGCAGAAAAGGCAAACAGGCCTGTGAAACCCCAGGATCTAATAACAAAAAGGTGAGTTGGTTTTCCAGTGCCCTAAGAGTTTGAAGATATCCTTACTCTGTCTTTTGAGTAACAGACAGAGCTCAACCACATTTCATTCAGGTATAATGTAGCCCTGAAGTTAACTGTCTTTCAAAAAAAAACCAGAAAAAAAAAGATGTCACTGGCTGCTAATTAGATGTATTTTAACTGCAAAGTCATTTTAGCAGCTAATATTGTTACTATGTGCTTCAGTGTGAATCCTTAGTGAAGCTATTAAACGATGAGAGCCTGAACTTATCAGACATTTTATAATGTGACTGGATTTTTGTATCCTTGCTCAGAAATCTGTGGGGAGTGGAGGACCTTTCTGGCTCAGACATGGAAAACACATTTTTTACCAACTGATTACCAGGGCGGGCAGCTGAGACCTCCTTGCACCCTCCTTTTCACTTTTTTTCTTGCTTTCTTTTCCCTGGCAATAATATTTCTTCTTTCTGTTGCACTCCCTCCTCTCCCAGACAGCAGTCAAGCCCTGCAGTGTGCCCTTTACCCAAGGAATGGGATTTAACAGCAGGGACTGGTCTTGGTTATTTCAGGATACTTACAGCTCCTGCCTGTTGTATACAACAAGTTGGCCATTCTCAGCCAGTAGGCTCTCAGCATCAGGCAGGTTTCTGCTTTTGAAAAGCAATAACCCACAGCAGACTGTGGACTTAGTCATCATTTTCCTAGCAATTTCTCACCCAGGATTCTTACTTTGTAATTGCTGGGCTGGTTTTCTCAGGGTTTGGATTTTTCCCCCCATCTCATTGCATCGGGTGATTTTATTCTCCTTTGCACTCTAAAACAAAGTGACTAATGCAATATCAAAACTGATGAAAAAGAAGGTGATTCTTTTTTTCCCCCCTTTATTTGCTCAGATTTGAATTAGGTTATCTGCCTATCTTGTTTATGAAATTTTGTGCTGTCTTTTTTGCACAGACTGTGACTCCCAAATCTTCCACAGCTCCATTTCCATATTCCTGCGTGCTTGTTCTTTGTTAATCACTTGGCAAGCGCTTATTTGAATATTAAAAATTTCTTTAATCATCAAAGGCAGGAGCACAGCTTCATGAATATTCATATTTTTTTCCTCCTCAGACTGGATTCTAGTTCATTACCCTGCAGTAAAGCCAAACAGTCATCAATCGCGCTCATTACAGCCGCTGGCGTTTTGATTGGCTGCCTGCTGCTGGTAGCCCGCGTCCCCCATCCTCCCGCTCTCCTCCATGAGCTGTCGTGTACCTGCCAACAACAACAACAGAAAAAAAAAATATATCAACAATGCAAGAATAAATTTCTCCGGTTGAAAAACAACTTTGCAAACTTGTCAAACAGTCCTCATCACTTTTTTTTTTTTTGGTTTTACACCAAAAATTAAAAAAAAAATTAGAAGGGAGAAACTTGAGCTTTAGAGATGAATATTTGTCAAGAGAGTTGACGTAAGTTTCATTTGCATAATGACTTTGTACTTCTGCATTAATAAAATTTGCATATGAAGCCATGTTAATTACTCCTGATCATGCTTTTTGCATTCATGCATAGTAATTTTCTCCGACTTGTGAGAATTAATGTCTTGGCATGGGGGGAGGAAGGGAGGGAGTTGGGGTACTGTCAAATTTCTATGCCAGTGCCCCTCACTCACACTCTTTCTCCTCCTTGCTCACCATGTCGCTGTTCTTGATCTATGACTCATCTATGCATTATCATTCGAAATTCTTGGGAGAAAGAAATGTATCAATTCAAAGGGAATCCTTGCCTGCCAAAATTAAAAAAAATCTCTGAGCAAAATATAACAAATCCCTTCCCTGTCCTCCTTCTTCTCTCCCCAGTGCAACTTTTCATTTTCAGCTTGAGCAAAGTTTTAGTCTTAACATCATAGTCGGTGCGGGGAAACTGCTCCAAAACCACTGTTTGTGTGTGAGCTGGGGGGAGAGGTAAAGGCTGGTGTGCAGGTCTGTCTGTCCGAGCGCCGGGCTCTGTGTGTGTGCGTATAGTGGTGCGTCTGCCCCATACCATGGAGTCTTTCCTGAGGGGTGCTGTAAGCATCTGTCCCTTCCAGGGTATGAATTTATTGCTCTGCTAATTGCTGTTGGAAACGTCTGTGCATGTGTGTCTCTGTATGCTCTGTGTATGTGCACGTGTGTGCTTGTGTGTATTTGCTCCCTCAACCCTGTTAGTAGCTGTATAAGGAGACATGGCAGAAAGATAGTGCTATTAGGTGGGAACAGTCCATATGAGAGGGTGTGATACAGATAAGACAACTTGTTTTAGAAAAAGCTTGGAAAAAAATCTGTTGGAAAGATTAGCGAATAGATTTGTCTTTCATTTTTGGATGTGTCTGCTCAAAGCTGCTGCAATGGTGCATGTAAAACCCATCTCAAAACATCTGCAGTATTCTCCCTGAACATGATGGGCACAGGGCAGGGATGAGGCTTCAGCCTGCACTCCAAATTTGTAGCCGTACACTGTTTGAACAGATGTTTTTCTTTTTATTGAGAGTTTTTTAATAATGGAGCTGAGCTTTATTCTCTAACCAGCTATTGATTGGATTTTCTGTCACCAGACAGGCACAGAGAGAAACACAGAAAAACTTGGTTCATGCCCCGTTAAGTGGCTCACATGTCTGCCTGTGCACCTGCCTGTTTGCCTGTACACAGATACACACCCAGGCACCCTCCCAGCCAAACACACAACACCCCCCGGGACACACCAGCTACACAGCTACGTGTGGCTGGAATTATATATGACATAAGACATAAAGGCAAATCTCTTAAAATTTAAGATTGGTTCCCCTGGTCTCAGCCATGCTGAGGTGGGACGTTGTGGATGCTGCTTTGGCTCCATCTTTGTGCTTTGCTCAGGGACTTTGCTGCGGATGTGCCTGAGGAGCATGGTGTTTCACATATACCATGTTATACGGCCAGTCATGCCTAGACTTAGGGAGAGGGACAATAAAAGGATACAATTTATGCCTTGATTGCGGCCTTTGTCAGGTTTATCTAGGCTCTTATGTTCATTTCCATTGTCTGGGGTCATGTCCAATTTACCTTATTTTCTTCTTTGAAAGTTTAAAAACAGCAGAGAGTAAAAAAAAATTACAGTGCATGGGAATCAACATCATTTGTGAGCTACTGCCATGTACAGGCTCTAAGGATATGATGAGCCAATTTAAGGCATGAGAACAAAATCTTCCTCTATCATCAGCAATGCAGATATTTTATTTACATGGTGACAGTCCCTGTGCATGTTTCACCCTCATACTATGTGCAAAACTCCCCTTTGCAACCATGCAGAATGAATGCAGAATATATAATTGAGATCTGCAGTGCAGGTGAGTCATTTCCCAGTGCTGACCCCAGAGGAAAATCGAGCTTCACACATCGTGTCATTGATGTCGGGATGACACAATGCTGCATGTGTGTGCCTGCTCTCTCCATCCAGATGGGATATTTGCCTCTAAGATTGGACTGCAGTTCATGTGGTTTACTTTCCCTTAGTGCTGATTGTGGCTGTGCCCTTTGTGGCAGTCAGGGGCTTGCAGGTGTGTTTTCTTTTTGAAATCTCTGTGCAATGTGATGTGGTCGACTGGATGTAGAATTCCAGAGATCAGCTCCACTCCCTTGCCTGTTGCTGCGTGGGCTGAGCAGAAAACTCTCAGTACCACCTTAGGATACTATCTATCTACCCGTATCTATTTATCTTTTTATCTCTTTGTTCATTTTGTGTTTGTCTGTCATCTGTAACAGTTAAGTTGAAGAATGGTAGAGCCTCCATCTTCATTTTCAGCTTTAAATAGACCCTTTATGGGGAAAAATCCCACATAGGATCCCGCAGAGAGGTGCTAAAGAGATAAAACAGGAATATGTTCCTAGCAAACACAAGCTGAGCATTTCTGAGCGCAACTGTTATTCTTTCTATAGCTTGCACCTAAGGCATCGTGTACCTAACGGTGGAACACTCCTTTCCCTGCTTTTCCCTAAGGCCACTGGGTATGATTTCCATCCTCATGATTTGCCATCTGATCTGATTCTGTAGGACTGTCTGGATTTGTGACAAAGAAGCAAACACTGAAGTCGTAGCAAAGAGGAGGAGGAATCACCTGATTTGACTTTGTTTATAGGGACAGACAAATCTGGTCTGGCAGCCCCATGATCTTTGTCTCTTAGTGCTGGACTTGGGAGTAATTCCTGATCATCTGCCAGAGTCTCTCTTGGTCGATTCTTCTTCTCCTGTACCAATTCTTTCTTTTCTAACACTAGCTTAGCAATTTTTAGATTTCCTCATATATACACTAAAACATAGAATCATAGAATGGTTTGGGTTGGAATGGACCTTGAAGATCATCTAGGTGCAACCCCCCCTGCCATAAGCAGGGAAACCTTCCACTAGACCAGGCTGGTCAAAGTCCCATCCAACCTGGCCTTGAGCACTTCCAGGGATGGGGCATCTACAGCTTCTCTGGACAATCTGTTCCAGTCTCTCACCACCCTCACAGTAAAGAATTTCTTTCTAAGATCTAATCTAAACCTACCTTCGGTCAGTTTAAAGCCATTGTTCCTTGTCCTATCATTACATGTCCTTGTAAAAAGTCCCTGACTGGCTGTCTTGTCAGCCCCATTCAGGTATTGAAAGGCTGCTATAAGGTTTCCCCAGAGCCTGTCTTCTCCAGGTTTAGGACAAGAAAAAGACCTTCTGAATGACAGGTTCAGTTCCATCCATTCATTGGCATCTGGTTCACACAGTCCTTCTGTAAATTGGTTAGGTACCTTGTTAAAACAGATCGCTCTCTTGCCCCCAGTACCTCTGTTGGGAGGCTCTTACAGGATCCCTTTGACCAGATGGTGAGAAACCTCGTATTTGCAATCTTAAATCTGTTTCCACACTAGAGGAGATTATTGGGTAAGAGCAGGGAGGGCCTCCCGGTATCCGCTTGGTGAGAGCTTTTTGCTCTCAGGGCTGTGCAGACCACATCAATTTCATTGCCAATGTGGGACACAGAAGGACTAGAGAGGAGGCTGTTACTCTCAGGATAGTGCTGTGTGCCAGGGCCCGTGGACCTCCACGCTAAAGTCCCATGCAGTTGAGGCTGATGGTGTACTTGGTGGGCTTCATATAGTTTCTCTGTGCGATGATCTCCTTCAGAACCTGTAATATGGCACCACGATGTATAGAGGGCCATGTGATTGCAGGACCCTTAGTCATGGTGGAGCTGAAGGCACGTCTTGTGTAACCTGAGAAGCAGCTGCCCTGTGGTTCTATTTTAAATCCCCATTTTAAGCTCATGACTTTCCCAGCAAGGACAAGTGCCCAGGCAGCTCAACCCAGTCTAGCTATTTTTATTATATTAAGAATATAAGATACAATTGTTAAGTCATTGGAGGGAATCTGTGTTACTTTTTGCATGTTCCATGAAAAAAACAAACTTGTTACTCATATCTGTTACAGTGGCAGTAGAGTGGTTCATATACACATTGAAATCCATGTCCGACATCAGTTTCCACATGCATAGTGCACCATCCTGCCCAAAATACAATGTAGATATGATCTGGATAGCAGTTATCATTACCTGTTTGTGTAGTACTTTCAGAGAGATGAAAGAGTTACAGAAGTCAAACAACAGAGCCCCCAAAATAAAAAAAAGTCCTTCCTTGTCCCACAAGCCACAGAGATGGCTTCTATTTAAAACCAGTCCTCACAAAAGAGCATAAATTTTATCCTTGATGCTTGAAGCTCAAGTATTTACACAGGGAATTTAGACTCTTCACTTGTGGTTTTGGCAAAAGCTTCACACAAATGTTTTGCACTGGTGGTCTCTTAGCCATTTTAGATAAACGCCAAAATCAAATGCAGTCCTTGCAGACTGGAGCACTGGATGCTGTGCCAAGGATGAAGTATCCCCGTTTGCCTCACATGTGTAGCTGTCAGATCAACATACAGGCCTGGTTTCCAAATAGGGACTCTCAGGGTGGAGAGGCTCCCTTGGAAATTGTTGCATGTTTAGGGTCAGAGGGAGCATAGATAAATATTTCTCCTTGCTGCTACAGTGTCAGTTCCTATAGAAAATGTTGTTTTTTTCTAGGGTTGGAGGGAACACAGATAAATATTTCTCCTTGCTGCCACGCTGTTTGCATGTATCTGCAAGGCGCACACTCAGGCACAGCCAGAGATGCCACCATTTAGAAAGAGACTATTTGCCAGAAGGTACCCCACAATTAGCACACGTATTTCCTGATATAAATACAGGGGGAAACTGTGGTTTCTGATCTACCACTGTGCGGTAACTATTGGCAAATGCCCGCTTTTTAATGGCGACTACTCCACCACATATCTTCATTTAGAGACTGCCCTTGATTAGTAGCTACCCTTTAGTTAATAACTAAGTGGTAGGCATAGTTTTAAATGGAGGGGTTAGGATTCCCAGTAGATGGAAAGTAGTGCCATTCACTAAGCTTCCTTTTAAACTCTGCTAATTCATGCCAGCCAAAAACATGACTTCTACATGATTGCGTGTGTGTGTCTATGTGTCTGTATTTGTGCAGGTGTATGTCGATATTTAAGACTTGTATCTTAGTTTTTCAAAGCCACAGAGTTCAGTTTGGACTAGTGCCAGGAGGAACAAGCGCTTCCAGTGGAGCAGGGGAAAACTTTTAAATACAGCTTTTAAATGGCAGGTTATTCCTAGAGGGGTTAAAAATAAATAATACGGTTGGAGGTTACAATATCATCTTTTAGCTGCGAGGAAAAAGGTTGTTCCCTTCCTCGCAGGCTCAGTAGGGAAGCAGCCTGCATAATCGGGGCATGCAAAATGCACAACTGGCCGCAGCTCAAGCGGGAAGGCAGAACACGGCCGCCAAGGCTTCCTTCTGGGAGCTCGGCTCCTGGCACCTCGCTGGAGCCATTTGAGCTCTAAGTCACCTCACTTTGTCCGGGCTGGTGTGTGGAGCCTGCTTCAGCAGCGGCTCGGCAGAAAGCCTGCCCAGTTTTGTGTCATCTCAGTGCATTAACACAGCCATAAAACAATAATCCCCCTTTTGATTTGGTCCCTGAGCAAGTGCTGGTGGCGACTGGTGGTGACGTCCGCTGCCTCTGACTCTGCTCCGTGCCAGGGCTGGCCATCCCCCACCTTCACCCCACTCCATGCATACCACAGGCCCCCAGCCTGGGTTCATGGGTCCCCCAGGTCTCTTCTTATTCTTCCCCTGTCCAGTGTGAGCCCGGCAGCCTCAGCCAGACACAGAGAGGGGTTCAGACCAAGTGTGTCGTGCGTTAGGCAGCCAGCCCCCGCCTCACTTGTTTCCGCTGATAATGCCTCCTCTGTCCCTTCAAACTTAGATCCGACTGACAGTTTTTTCTATTGTTTTTTCTCCAGGGCCGTCCAGGCCTGCAAACCTGCCGGGGGCTCCCATAGCTGCCTCCTCCCACCCTCACACATCCGTGATCACGTCACCTCTCCGCGCATTGGCCTCCCTCCCGCCCTGCCTTAGCCTGCCCTGCTGTGGTGCACGTGCAGTCTCAGTTGGCGGGACTCAGACTGAGATTCAGACTGAGACGTCAGGCACATTTGGATGTCATTGTCAGTTGTCAGGTAATAGAAATACTTTTTTTTTTGTTGCTATCTGAAGGTCAGTAGTGCTGCCAAGCGATGTCGTCTTTGTTGTGGGAGAGCTGCCTTTGCTGGGTCGCATGGAGAAGGCAGAGAAAATGCCTTAAACCCCTTTCCTCCATCCCTCTTTACTCTGGAAGAGGATTGGGAGTGGGAAAGGGCATGTGATTCCCTCCATTTGCCCATCCCTCCCTTCCTGCCTGCCCACCCTCGGTTGTCACCCGCAGCCACTGCCAGGCCGTTTGTACCATGTTGTTAACAAATGTCTGAGACTCCTCACAGAACGTGATACCCCAGTATCAAGATTTCATCTCTCTGGGATGCTTATCTTAAGCTTAATTGGATAACATTTAACATCTGAGGTATTTTTATTTCACTCTTTTTTTTTTCCCTCCCTCCTCAATCATTCATATTAAAGGCTCTCCTCCATATCCATGTGCACACAGGGTGTATGTGCTCCATGCTGTTTTCTCCCTTGCCTTGAGAAAATGCTCCTTGGTAACTCACCATGCATCCCTGGCCTCTACCCCATCAGCTTTTCTTTTCCTTTATTCCTTTTGGATGCCTGACTTTTGTCACCACAAGGAGGGGAAAGTAATGTGAAAATGAAGGCACACCAAGCTAGCCAAAGAGAACACGGACATATTGTTGCCAGACCCCATCATTTCAGACCCAGTGATCTCTTTGAAATCAGTGGGTGTTTCTGAGTATGACTCAGTTGCAAGACTGGGTTTATGGTGAACTGCAGGCTGGAAAGGTGAAAAGCAGTGGGGGTTTAAAAAAAAATACAGATGTGGCAAAATCCACAAATGTTTATGGAGTCTCACTGTGGTGGGCCAAACCCCACAGCTCTCATTCATGATAACATGCATGTAGTTTTAATAGGGAGTTCCCCAAATGATTCTGGATAAGTAAAGTATGAGGACCAGAGGATTTAGAGAGACAGCAATGACTGTCAGCAGTAAAGCCTTTGGGAAATAGCTCCTCATTTCCTCCCTGAAGCTGGCAAAACTTTGCTGTGCTCAGCTTATTCCTTCCACAAGCAGTGGTACCACCTGGCTACAGTATGCTGTATCTAATGAGAATATCCCTGTACATCTCTCATTGATGTAATAGAACAAGACAAAAGGATTTGCAAGAAATTTAAATTTGTATCTTGGAAACTCTTGTTCTTGAAACATAAAATATTCTCAGGAGGAGGCTCTCTTCAGGGTGCTGTTTCGACCTTGGGTGAAGCTTGGGGCATGCAGAGAAGGCTCCTATGCTTCCTGGAGGATGCTCAGCTTGCACCCATGTGCTTGCACTGGAGTGCAGGCATTGGGCTTGCAGCAATGTGCTATGTGGTGAGGTGCTGTCAGTGCATCTGCGGGTTTGGTTAGATTTTCTGCCGTGTTCACTGTGGTGGGGGATGCTGTTTTAATCAAACTGCTTCACAGCCTTGGTAGATTGACCAACTGGCCTGGGATGGATGTTAAGACAGGTTCTTGCAAATGGTGAGCATTGGATCAGAAAGTCAGATAGCTCTCCCACCTCCTGCCTTCCCTCCTCCCGGTAACCAGTAAACCAAACTGGAACTTATCTCCTGTTTTGCTGTTCTCTGTCTTCACTGGTGTAGACTGCACACATGTGCTTTTGGTACTCAGGTAGTTGTAACAGTGAACTGAATGCCCTGGTTCCCTATTACTTCTGATGCCAGTAGCTAGTGGTAAGGGAAGCAAGTACAACTAAAAATAGAAAAGGAAGGAAGGAATAACTTATTGAAGAATGTGGGAAGGTGAGGCTTTTGTACTTTGCGTACTTTGAGTTCTCACTTTGGAGTTCTGTGCTGTGAGTTTTCAGAATTGCCTGTTTGCTTGGAGAGCGATGCCAGCTCTGTGGAGAGAGAGACCTGTTATCATGGCTTCCTGTAATTACTGCTGCAGTCTGCGGCACTTAGAGAATAGGTTATATCAAAGTGCATGCTACATGTTTATGACAGTAGTTGGTCAAGGTCTGCTTGAAAGAAACATTTTCTTCACATGAAAAAGGAGATTATGTCTGCTTAACCCTTTCTTAGCTCACATAGAATTCACTGTACGTGAGCCTGGCCATGGTTTAAACCCCATGGCAAGGGTTATGGGATCTTTCTGTCCCCCAAAATATTTTGTGGAAATGAAAGAAAAATGAGTTCTTTGTGTGGACTAATAATCTAGTGACAATCCCTGTATTGTGCCCTCTTTTTTAATATAGACATTTACAATAGTTTCCTGCTCTAGCTTTAGAGATCAGCTTGTCTCTCTGACTTGATTAGCCTTTTATTCTGTCAGCCCTGTTCTTCCTTCTGAGGAATTGTTTCCTTCTTTGAACAAAAACCATCAACAGTTCTCGCCTCTCCTCATCCTTTATTGTTTCTTACCTTTCCTGTTTTTCAGCATTCATTTAATTCAGAACCTGGAGTTTTTCTGTGCAGTTCTCAAGCAGGCTGCGACTCTGAAGGCTTGAAGTTGCAGGTACTCCCAAATCTCTGCTGGGCACTCACAAATAAGGCCCTCAAGAGTCCCTCACAGCAGTTTGTGCTTGAGAATCTAAACTTCTGGAAGCCTGTGGGATTTGGGGTACACATGTGTGAAAAACTGCATTTGGAAATCTCCGACCTAGATAAGAGCGATCATCCGGGATGCTGAGTAGCATTCAGTCATGCACAGAGGAACTCATGCTGCCTCATCCAGAGCTGTTAGTGATCTTTAGAAAATGTGCTGCTGATAGTGGTTTCAATCACAGTAAATGGTGCTGGGACATCTGCTTGGATGTCCACTGTGCTTCTCGGCTGGTGCTGGTTGTGGTCTCCTCAGTATTTGTTCAATTCTTTGTATTCAGGGTACCACAGGATGAGGAATTTGCAATTAAAGGTCTATATTTTTCCATGCGATTAAAAAAAAAATCTACCACTGGTTCAAGCTCTCTCTCAATCTATTTATTTATTTATTTTTTGCCTCAGAGGCTTTTGTCTGTTGAATTGGGTTCTCCTGTTTAAATGTTTTTAGTGCCTATTTAATTAGAAGTTGGAATAGAGTAATGAAATTCACAGGGTTGTGTAGCTTGGATCTAAAATATAAATGGGCAAAACATTCATTTTGCTTTACCCCTTGCCAGATTAGGGTGCTTTTTTGAGCCTGCTTTTTATTTCATTTCAATGAATTGCAACTACTCAGAGTAACTGTAAAACACACACAGGTTTTTTTGCATAACAGAGACATGCAAATGATTGTTGAGAGACGTAATTATGTAAAGAAAAGTATATGCCTGTATGCGTGCACACATACACTGCGATGCTTTTTGTGGGGCTATTTTTTCACAATACATCTTCATAAGACTCTTTTTATGATGCTGATTTATTAATATTGTACATTAAGGCTTAAATTGTCAAAGCTGCCTAAGAGATTTGGATGCCCATTTGCCATTAAAGTTAACGAGAAATGAGCATTGAAAATCTCAGTGCAGAAGTGCATGGCACTTTACAGTGTGCTCTCCAAAGAAAAAAGTCCCTGCCCTGAAGATTCTATGGTGCAAAAGCCCCAGAAACGGGATTGTAATCGGCATAAGACAAAAGGGATTGTAATCACACAGAGAATAATTTGTCCCCTGTGCCTGCATTCAGATATATACCTGATCCAAAATCTTTGGACCTGGGCCTATGAGTGAGGGTTTTATATACCCCTGTAAAGATAATTAAATCTGTCTAATACACATATATTCATCTAACCAGTGAATCTGCTTCCTTCCCACATGTAGGCTGGTGGAAGGAGGTGGAAAGCAATTAGATACTTAGTTGCATATGTGAAAACAGCAAGTGGGCATGGACAGCAATGATTAATGGACGGGGCTATGTAGTTTAAAGTCTAAAACGGAGGAAAGCATGGGGCCATAGCTCAGAAGAGAGGAACAAGCTCCTGCTAATTCAAGGAATCAGCTGTATTAGTCGTTAGGACATTCTGAAAATCACAGTCATCTTGTAAAGTTAATATCAATTTACTTGGCTACTGAAATTCTACTTACTGCTTCATTTAACTAGTCTGGTGTTTTCTTGGCAAAGGTTAACGTGACAGTAAAGATAAAAGCAGTCCCTGTAAGTAAATCATAGGTTTTTAAAAGAATACTTTTCCCTCCTTCTATTATATCACCATATTAATTTTATGTTGGTTTTATAACTGGAGTCAGCCAATAAGAGGAGCTAGATTAGACCACCCTGCTGTAAAAAGCTCGATGCAATTAATACAGTCTGTCTAGAAAGCAGTATTATTTCAAAAACTTTTATGTTAATGATATGGTATGCACTCGGCACATTTCTTACTTGAACAAGAAGCAAGCTTTTGTTCACTCCAGACTGGGTTTTATTAACACAGGAGGATCAATGGAAAACAAAACAGTAATCAGACCAGAGAATGCAAACTCATCCAGCAAAAACCTCCTAACTCATCATGTCCCAGGACAATGGCTCATACTCTACTCCTCATTTTTTGTTCAGTGGAATCTGAATAAAAAGAATAAAAAAAGGAGAAAAAAAGAGTGCACAAAAACTTGATTTCTGTTTAGTACTTTTTGAGAGGAGAAAGGGAACTGGGTGTAAGTGTCTGAAGGCAGACAAAGACCTATAGTTTCCCTGAGACCCTTTGTAAATGTATCTTTTCATTTTGCTGCATAAAGAAGATATTTGCATAAAGTGCTGGCTAGGGAAAGATCCCCCTATTAGTCATAGTTACATGTATTTATTTACTTTAGTGCAATATTTGATGCATGCTTTGCTAGAACTGATTTAGTGGATGGTACTTACAGAGTGCAAGGGTATGTGAGAGACGTATATACTAAAACCAGTAATGCATCATCTGAGTGTATTCATCCATCTTTACACCTGTCTGTCAATCTGTGTGTTCATCCATTTACCCAAGTATTAAAATCATATGTGACCTGCTGTCTATGCAGCTCTCCGTCTCACCAGATATTAAAATCAGATCCAAACTCAACATAGGTGAGTCTAACAGAGACTGATTTTTTGACTGAATGATGTGTTTGTCAAGAAGCAGCGAAGGGACCTCAAGATCACAAAGAGGTGACTAAAATGAGGGTGCTGCATGGGCCAGGGTCACTGGCAACATGAGCATGACTGCGGCTTTGTTCTAGGCAGATGACCGATCACTATAACTTTGTAAGTCCTAATTATGTCAAGTTAAGAACCAGAAGGAGCAACAGTGATATTTAAAGGTGCTTTAAAGTGGATGCTTGCCATTTCCAGACATCCCAGGAAAAAAAGAAAAGCCCTTAATTGCAATATTAATGGGTGGAACTGAGTCTGGCAGTCTTGGGACAAAATGGTTCAAGGCAACATTGCCTGCAGTAAGGACAATGGCTCCAACATTGAGAGAGTTAACTCGATCGCATACCACTACACTGAGCCCAAGAGTCTGAACTCTTCAAACGCTCCAAATGGAGAGCTAAATCAAAGAATCCTGTTTCAAATCCATCCAAGATGTTGCTGTTTTTCTCCTCTGACAGGAGAAGCATTTGGAAGTGCAGTTTCTTTCTTTTTTTATAGCTGTCTTAAAAAGGAGTTTGGATGTTTAGCACAGCTGGTGCTCATTACATTATGCACTATCAATAAAATAGCATGTGTAATTAATTTTTAATGCAGTGCTGTATGCAGCGCTTTAAAGCAGTTACTGTATGGGGAGAGCTGACACCGGTCACTGACATCAGAAATATTGAAATAGAGGGCTAGATTTTGCATTTTTAAAGGGTGTATGTGTGAGTGGGGGAAGGGTAATTCCCAGCCAGCAGTTTTCTGGCCACAGTCAAATTTAAAAATATAGGAACAAGATGGATGAAGGTGATTTTATAATTTGCTTATTGGAATGAATGATTTTATTTCCTTTTTGAGTTTGCTGAGCGATGGCTGGATTAGGAGTAGGTGACTTCAGAGTATAGGTAAGCACCAGGGCAGCACACAGCAACTGATCCATCTTTGTTAAAGCACAAACAGGCTTTGGTGGTATCAGGTGGGAGATGAGGCAAAAAGGGAGCTTATGAGAAAGCAGTGGAAGGCCATTTCTGTTCTATCTCATTGAACAGTTTTGTTTTTTCTTTGAGGGCTCTTTTTTTGTGCTTTCTTGTTCCCATTAGTAATAACCCCCATTTTTTCCCCCCTTGATTCATTAAACATTTGGAAGTATTGATAGTTTGGAAGGGAGAGTGTAGCTTAGTTGCAAAGAGGCACCACTGATGGTAAGGTACCTGCTGCTCTAACAGAAGACCCAAGCAAATTAGAGTCTTCTTTTTTTCTTCATGTTTGTGCACTACTTCCCATAAGATAGCAGCATAAATGAAGACTGCTTTAATGGGGTGCAGTAGGCAAGGTTTGGGCACCATCTATCTTTCGGCACCATCATGTCCAGAAACACCTCGACTGTCTGAAGGAGGAGCAGACCTCCTCTTGAAGTTGTAGCATGGTGCATGTTTGTATTCAGCAAAGGGACAGGAATGGCTTTCATGTTTCTGATGCAGAGTAATCATTTGGGATGGTTTGCAGTATGGGACCAGCATCTCCCCTGCTACCACTGCTTTCCCAGCCGTTTTCAGGGAGTTGAATGCCTCTTGGTGAATAATTCCTAAATAGAGAAGAAATCAACTGCAGGAAGAGAAGGAAGGAAGCAATCACCTAAAAAGCAACAAAATTAGGGGTAGTGCTTGTCAGGTGCCTTGCTTTTTGGTTGGGCAATGCACCAGTTTTGTAAGAGCTGATTTTTTTTTTTATACACATGCATGAGGCATAAATGTTTGCAATTATTCTTTCTTTCTCTCAGTAAATTGCTGTTCCTTTGTACATAACATATGCTAAACAGTTCACTTGTACAGCCTCACCTGGCATATTCAGGATGGAGTTTCCTCCTGCCCCTTCAGCAGTAGCTTTTTGTCATCACTTTTCTTCTCGCTTTCTGTCAGATTTGTGCGGACGTGTTTGTGTGTCTGAGCCAGGAAGTGAATTGGCCTGTTCAGTTTGTGAGAAAAGAGATAAATCTCTCGTGCACAAATATAATGCTCAATGTCAAAGGAAGTAGGGCAGGCTATGGTAGTTGTGGCGTAGGTAGTTGTGATGAGAACTGCTTTTGAGTTCACAAGCCAGAGCGGGAAAGGTGGAGGCAACAGAGAGGTGTTGTACATTTTGTAGTGAAATTGCTTTGTTTTATTTTATTTATTTTAGAGGAATTGGATCATTTATTCCTGGAGTGACTCAGGTTTAGGCCAGAGAACTGAAAAAAATTACCCCGTGTCCCTCCAGAGCTGTCTAATTCAGAGGACCTGGGCTCTTTTTTATTTTTCTGAGTGCTTCATAAAAATAGATGAAAGGAAGAGTTCTGTGCTCAGATGGGATGCTTTATGTTCAGAAAGGGATTTGAGTCAAAGAAGCCATGCTGATGCACCTCGCATGTGCCCCACTGGACTTCTGTGTTCTGCATATTGGTCCTTCTATCTGCTGAGCAGTAAACATCTGAGCAACTGCTAGCAACATATGTTTTTATGCTGTTTGCTTTCTTTTAGACAGTCTTTTTCTAAGCATTTTTGCAGTATGCACAGAAATCTGGTAGGCTAGTGTACAGTACATGCCTTTGGTATCTTTATTTTCATCTTGTTTTTGTCTAAATCAAACCATTTCTATGGGTCCCTGTTCCAGCTAATGTAACCTGCCATAGCACAGGGGAAGTCAGGTTCAATGAGACACTAAAACATGCACTTGGAAGGAAGCAGGCAAAAATCCCATGTAGCAAAGGCTTACATTTTTTATGAATTCAGCTGTATGAGTCAGAGGTCCTGGGACTTCTGGAATGAGGTTAATGCAAGGCACTAAGCAAGGAGATGGGGAGACATAGCCGCTGGAATTGTGCCATGAAACGGTGCTTTGTAAATTAGTGTCTTTGCTATTAACATAACGAATCTCTGGTTAGAGAGGGGCTGGTTTGCACAACATACCTGAAGCTTTTATGCTTGTTTAAACATCACTTGGCTATTTGAAGCCAACTGTAAATGTATTATTTTCAGTACATCCCCTGGCAATGTGAGGGGAGCATCCCATCCTTTCTGTGTATCAGTCTGTCTCCTTTTATGTCCTGTATTGACCTAGATTACTTCACGTGAGACACAGATCTAAACTTGATCTTTATGTCTCTTCCATGGCTGCGTGACAAATGTAGTGCTTCCAAGGTGTGCTGTGCCATGCCAGCAGTCCACTGAGAGATAGGTTAGGGGCTGCCTAGGGATGCTTGGCTGAGCATCTTTCTATGAGGTGTTTTCCGACTTCAGTGGTGTTATACTCTTCTTCTAGCTGTGAACATGGCCTATGGAATTCCAGGATGTACAGAGATTTAAATAATAATCATAGTATTGTTGATAAATACGTAGCATTTAAAACTGTCCATGGTGATCAGGGCAAAACACAAAAATTCATGGAACCTTGTAAGACCTCAGCATGGCACCAGTGCCTTTTGCCTGCTGGAGAACTAATTTTTTCAGTTTGCATCTTCTAACAGAGTTTTGGGTTATTTTCTCCACTCTTGTGGTTGAACAGGGAGAGAGTAAGTTCATTCGTTATGGCACAGACAGGTTTATAATGCAAAGTATGTCCAAAAATTAGATCTGAGTGTTTACAGATTGATTAATCCAAATCCTCTATAAAAATGTGTGAACTGTTGAGTAAACTGGAAACAGGATCATTTTGGTCCTACAGTGAGAACAAGATTAGCAAGTAACTTTACTTTCCTGTAAAACCTTATTAAAAAAAAAAAGGCAATTATTTTTCTATTTTTTCTGCTTTCTCCTCAAACTGACCTGATACTTCCGTTGTAAATTTGAGGTAGAATCTTAAAAGCTCTGTAGTCTATTGAAGCCAAACACTTCACTGTCATTATCAAGAGAAATATAGAATAGTTGTAAAATGATCCTATGAAATTGCTGTAAACTCCTTCCCAATTTCCTTCGTACCTTCCCTGCCCATTTTCCACACGGAGCGTTGTGAAATCTGCATCGATGCTGCCCCTGCCTCCATCACCACTGTCCCCGTTCATTAGTGCAGTTGAGCACACTCATAACCATCTGAACTCTTCCCATATTTAGAGCTCTCTAGCCAGCAAATCTTCCCTCCTGCTCTTCCCTTTTCCAGAAAAAACCCAATGGTCAGGGTATGAGGTGGCCACTTGAGATATAATTTTGATTCAGTGGCCTGGTATCATCCAGAGCTGTAAGGGAGAGCAAAATTGTGAGAGACAGTACCACCACTGCTTAAATAATTTGCTCCCTGCCCTTTTCTGCTAAGTTTGCCAGGCTGTGTCTTGTGATTATAAACTGAGATTTCTTAAATTTGTTTTCTCCTTAATAGGTAAAGATGAGTGAATGCTGTTTCTCACTTTCTCCTCACTCTTTCTTCACAGATGTCTTTGCTCTCTGGGGCCAGCTGGCACTGCTGGGGAGGTATTACCCAGGGGATTTCATTGCCCCAGGATTAGATTTCCCCATGTACATGGCAGCATGGAGCTGTATTGCATATAGCTCCCTCCCACAAGTCCCAGTGAGTCACCATGCTGCTTGCTGGGCTGGCTGATGGGAACAGGATGCTCTGTCCCTGGCCACCTTGGACATGGAGCTTCTGCCCATCTGTACCTTTCCTTTCCCCTGCTCTGCCCTAGACATTCATATCTCTTTCTTTTTTTTTAATATATCATTTCAGCTTTGCTATAAGGTAGGTCCTTTATTCATGCTGTCACTGCCAGGGGTCCCTGCAGTAACAATTGCAGCATTTTTTTTCTAAAACTCAACTCCAAAGTCAATTTGCTGGTTTTAGTGGTTTTGGGGGTCTTTTTTTTTTTTTTTTCCCTTCTTTAAGATTAACATTTTTTTAAATGGAAATGACTGCTGAAAGTAAACACAGCTTGCAATGTACAGACTTATTGGGCCAGCACAAATTTCCTTAATAAGCTGGGGTATGTGTATGTGCGTGCGCATGTGTTTTTCCCCTTTAAACCTTGGAATAAGAGTGCTGTCTCTTTAAATCCTAACTCAAACTTTACTGGCGATTTTACAGGGCCTGGTTTCATTTATAGTGGAGCCAGACTTGCTGTGTGAGAGCCGTCCGCATGCTGGAATTAGTCTTAAGCTCGCTTCTGTGGCGTTGCCAAATTCCATGTTTGTGTTTTATTTAGAATTCTTTTCACGGCCAGTCGAATCTGTTCAGGCACACATAGGCAGTGTTGCGCCCCATGGAGAAAATAAGCAAGTTTGCGTTTTCTTTGGCATAGGCCATGGCCACAAAAGACTGTGGTCTAAAAAAACATTTTTTAAAAGCTATTTTAACCCATAACAGATGTATAAAGTAGGCACACGCATGCCAGCTTCCTTAGTTTTAATTAAAAAATAATTATGGCTTTAATGGGATGCTAGTGACAAATTTGGATGAATGGTGGGTGACATTATCTCAAGGCTTGCTTCAACTTATAAATTAGTGCATTTCTCTTGGCCAGTGGTACAGATGAAATTAAACGAAGGAGCAGATTAATATTTCTTAAAGTTCCATTGAACCAAATGAAAAATCAAATCAAATAAAAAACCAAGGCCCCTTCCTCCGTCTCTGCCTCAGATTCCCTTTTGCATGAGACCACAGAACACAGAGGAATGGTTACTTTCTCTGGCTGATAAATGATTTGGCCAGCGATAAACTGGACTTAAGTTTTCAAGGTACCTGTCCCTTTTGTAATTTCATATTGGTAGCCACACCAGCAAAGTATTGTGATTAATGTCAGCTGGTACTTCCATTTATAACCACATCTAACTAGCTAACACGGTACCTCCAAGCCAGGGAATCTTAAATATAAACCTATCCCTATATATTGCATGTTGCAATGGTTCTCTCTCCATACCTTGACTAACTCGCTACAATGCTGGCCATGATTTCTCACATCTTTAGGCTATTTTCAATTTGGGGCTCACCAGACCTGGGCTAGATGCACAGGCTTGCATAGGCAACAAGAGTTTATATTTATGAAGAAATAAACAAAGGAGTAATAAACATGTAATGAGCTAACCCCAGATGCTATCTCTACTGTTATTAGTCAGGTGCATGTAAAGTTGAGGAAAGGAGAGGAAAGGATCAGCCTGAAAGGTTCTGGATATTGAAGGGGGAGAGGTGTGATGGGTTCACTGGAAAAAGTGTCTTCCTCCTTCCCATGCAAGCCTCCACCCCACCCACTGTCACCTTGAATAGGTGCTGAGAAGAAAGGTGATAAAGCAGCACAGCTTTTCAGGGCATGCAGCAGAATCACATTTCCTCTAGACCTGCTTGCCCCACTCTGGTTCTTTCCAGCAGCAAAGACAGCCCAGCGTGGGATGGGGCTTTCTGGATGGGAGCAGATGATCAGCTTTATGATCTATGGCACAGGCAGATGAGGATCATTTTGTTTCTGGATGGCAAAACCCTGTTTCCTGTTCTCCGATGTATTCGTTCAGGAGACTTCTCATCTGCTTAACATTTAGCTCCCATTGTAAAAAACAACCCTGAAATGCTTCTGATACATGTAATCTAAATGGGGAGAGCTTTTCTTCACTTACACAGTGCTAGTTTTCTGTAACTAACATGTTGAATTTTTTCCTTATTAAAAAGTAAAAGTGACTTTTGAAAAAAGAAAATTGAGGAAAGAGAGAGAGTATGAGGTGCTTGGTGGATAGCTGTGCACCTTCCCCTTTGTCTTGTGATCTACAAATGTTTTACTACTAATTTCCATGGAAATGTGGCAGGGTCCCCCACCTTGCTTGCTGAAAGCTGTCTGCCATGTTAAGCTGGGGAAATCCAGGAAAAGGAAGCTGATCTGCTCGGTTTGAGCCAGTCTGGAGAATTTGAGCTACTCAGGGAGATCCGTTTGATCCCTCGGGGAGGGCAGTGCCTTTTCTTGATGTGCAGGATGTCCATTGCCTGAAGCTGAACCAAGCCAGACTCTCTAAAGATACAATTCTTAGGCTTTGTTTAACTGCAGCAAAAGAGAGATTTTCCTTTGTCGATTGAATGAGGATTTCTGTGGTAACATTTTCCTGCGCTTGAATTCCTCATGAGTGAAAATGAAGCTCCAGCATTAAAAACATGAGTCATGCAGTGCAGATGAGAGTAATTTTTGCATTCCTGGAATTTTTGGAAGGGAAACATTACATTCACGATAATCCTTTCAATTATACCTTATTGCTAAAATAATCCATGAGGCATTCAGCAGTAGAGCCCTCTGATATTTGGTTACAGTTGAGGCTTTGAAAATAGCACCTGAAAGCTTTTAGACTCCTGTGTGTCAGTATCTTAATTTTCTTTTTATGTTGCTGCACACAGGATGGTCTGCCATCCTTTTTATTTACTCCTTAGGAATTTTTTGTTTAATAAATAAGGCTAATTTGATTTGTTCTGATCTGTCTCAAGTATCTAATTGCTGCTGTTGAGAATGATTAATGTCCAGTTGAAAGGATTCCATATCTATAAATGAGAACTGAAAGCAGATGTTAGTTTGATGAACGTGTGCTGCCCATTCCTTGTCTGCACTGGCACAGAGAGCAGGCTGCTGAGATATTGCTATCTATCAAAAGAGAGCTGTTAGATGCCAAATACAGTTCAGAGTCACACACCAATCATGAGTGGAGTGAACAGTTAAAAAATAATGTATCCCAGGTAGGTTTTTTTCTCTGCTTGTGAAATATCTGTACACAAGACACATTATCCTCAAATTGTCAGAAGTACTTGATGAACTCTAGTTCGGGGGAATGCACTGTGAATTGATGACAACCAGGACTTTGAGTTTTCACTCAAGGCGTAGTGTTGGTATTTTGTCCAAAGGCAGGTAATTTCAGTTTCCAGTGCTATTGCATGCACAGTGCTGATTCTGGAGTTAATTCAACCCATGAAAAAGCCCCTGACAAAACCAAACCAAAGCTGATACTGTTCTCTTTGCCGTTTGTGGACTGGCTAGTTGCTCAAGCATTTCTGGCAAGCCAGACCAAATTCTTTTCAGAGTTCGCTAGCTTGAGTTCATGCAGATCTGTGGAGAGCAGACAGTAAAAAGAGCAAAAGAAGCAAAAGACTGAATTGCCTGGCCACAACATCAGGTTTTGTATCATCCAGGCAACTTTGGCATACACCTGCACACAATAAGCACAATAACTTTTTAGATAAAAGTTGGTACAAATGGGATCTTTCCCCAGGGACTCTCCAATTTAGTAATGATGCTTTACAGTCCTTTCACAAGCAGCGCTCTCCAGTGCTCTCTGGGCTACTGGGCTTCACCATCCCAGCCAGTGTGTAACAGCAAGTTAGCAGCCAGTGCATGGAGGAGAAATTTTGGACAAGGCTGAGCATTTCTGATAATGACAGTAGGATTGGCAGCGTTTCCAAAAAAAAAAAACCAAACAGAGACCACTTGCTTTTTAAAGCATCTTTTAAAAATATTTCTGATAGTTTTAAAATCTTCACCAGTATTACTGTGACCAAAAGAGAAAAAACAGGTTAACAGATTTAGTCACTTTGATTTTTTTTTGTGTGTGTGTGAAATAGCCTTTGCATTTTTACTGTTTGTTAAATCACTATTCAGGTAATGTCTATAACTAGAAAACTATTTCACAGGTGGACAGACGGAGATGTAAAGACCAACACAAATCTTCCTTGCTGTCAATAAATCAGGCTGACTTGGGATGTGTGTGTGGCAGGAAAGGGAAAGAGCGAGAGCAGGGGAGATGGAGGATAAAAAGGGACAGAGAAAGGACTTGGAGTCATGGAGAAGGATAGGTACTGGCATCCCAGAGCTCCCTCTATGACAGCTTCTGTGCTGTAATCATGTCAAAATTACAACAGAGTACTTCCAGTGTGACACACTGTTCCCCTGGAACCTGAATAGGAGACTCTAGATACAGCAGCCATGTGAGAACAGAGGAGAGACTGCTTTTTCAAGATGTTTTTTCCATTTGGCATTTAACTATAACAGTATTAATTCCAAATATAACTATTTCTTAAAATCCATGTGTTTTGTTTCATAGATGGTACTGAACTGAGCAGTGAGACTTTTTCAGTTAAAGTAACTATATTTTGCTGGATAAAGCCTGGCCTTTTAGATTGTTTCTGATGATTTTTCCTGACCTATATCTACCTGGCTGTGCTATAATGTCAATAGTTCCCAGCTGATAGACCTCACAAAGTGACTGGAAATCAGAAAGTGGACCAAAATAAAGTAAATGGTAACTTTCTCCCTATCAGGAGATACTTTCAAGTTATTAAAAAATAAAACCTGGTTTTTGTCTTCCTTTACTTCTCTTTCTTTCTCCACCCTCTTCTTAGTTTTTTTTTTTTCTCATAGGCAAGAAATGGAATTGGTGCAAATATGACTGTCCTAAATTAGGCTTGTGAGATACTCATGTGGCTGATATCATTACTGGTCAGGCTGTAGTGCATGACAAACTTCATTTCTGTGGAGAAAGCCAGGACTGAAGTCAAGAGATGGAGCACAACTGACCATGTAGTTGAAAATATATGTTGCAATTTCTTTTGATCTAGTCTCTTTACGTGGGGTAGAAGGGAATATCTTTGAGAAACTGTTTAAAGGGAGATTTCTTTTTTAATATGGTGGCTTTCCTCATTGCAATGAACACAGCCTGCGGAATGAGCTGTGAGTGTGTAATTTTAGCAGGACAGGGCTTGTCCACAGGATTTTATTGTTTCTGGAAGTGGTCATTTGAGTAAGTATTCATGTGCTATGAGTAAGTATTGGTTTGCTCTGGCTGCTTCTTAGGTTTTCCTATGAATAAAGGTGTGCCTGGCCCTGGGCAAATTGTGGAACTCCCTCATGTTGGCAGCAGGAAGGTGTGAAGGGGTTGGGAACTTCATGTGCAGCTCATAGCTCGGTGCAGATCTGAGGCTCAGCATCAGGAATCTCATGTTTGCTCTGCATGGACAAATACTCTTTTAGCCTTACACAACTGCAGGCATGGCTGTGAGGTTTAATCATGCATCTAAAATCAAAGGAAAACACCGCACAGGGAGTGTTCCTTGGAAAAAGCAGCTTTAGGAGACCAACAACAGGCTCTCTTTACAGGTAGGAGAAAACAAATCATTCCTGTCTAGAGGTTCCCTGAGATACCAAGGAAAGGCTCCTGTGTCTGGCTAAAATAGGAAAATCCAGGTTGAAAAATATTATGAGAGGATTTGAGAATTTGCTGTATGCTTTTATTGTTATCCAGTGAAAAGCATTAATAGCAAAGGGAGATCCTTGCATTTCAGGTCCCATTCCCTACAGTTTGGGAAATCTAAATCCAAGCCTCTGTTGAATTTTCCCTGTGAATTTTCTCCATGAAAACTCTCCCACAAACTCAGTAAGGAATTCCAACTCTTCACTCTCTGATGGGAGCATTATAAGGATAAAGATGTGGAAGTTTCTGAAGTGCTCAAATACTAAAATAATAAAAAGTTACAGAAGTATATAAAATAATTGTGAATAATTTAGGCTAATTTCTGATGAAATGCTTATCCAGGGCTTTATTGCATGTGATGTAAATGAGACTGAGGGCCACTGATAATGATTGATGTTTATCCAACTCTTACTGTGTTTAAAATTCTCGCAAGCGTATAAGCGGTAGCACTGTTACTCCTCTCTGTGAAAACAGTGGATCAAATTGTGCTCTCAGGTACAGCAGCTCAAGACCATTGCAGATTAAACTACTGGAAATCAATGGGGTTGCACATTTGTAACTGAGATCAGAATTTGGCTTGGCCTTGTGCGGTGCTCTCTGTGTTAATTCTTGCTTCTGAACCTGGAAGAAACGGCTTTTTTATTACAGCAGTGCTTGAAGAGACCCCAGGAAAGTAAGGTGTAAATATCAGAGGCTGCCAACAGCTAGTGGCAGTTTCAGCCTAATAAACTGGAAGTAAATAACTTGGTGATTAGCTGGAATTGGCAGGCCACTTAAACACAGCACTGACTGGATACATGGTTTTCCCTGTTCACACCTTAATACTATATCACAGCGTGGATGGATGCCTGGAAGATATATGAGCCTCAGCAGAACTTGTTCTGAATCTACCTTGACACTTCTATTTGTAAATAATCTCAATGATAATAACAACAAACAACAATAAGTACTTAGCTAGAACCTTTTATCCTAAGGAGCCCAGAGCACTTCTAATTTGAAGAGTGAGCAAACAATAAATAATGAAATCCAAGTCATTACAGCAAGGGTAGTTTTGTAGTTCAAGTGGTGAACTGGGACGACAGTGGAAATTGGGGTTTCTTGCTGCTGCTGTCACCACACAGTCCCTCTGTGAAGGTGGCTAACTCCCTTTCCCCCCAGTGTGTGTCTGCAGTGGGGACATGTGGGGCTTAGTCTCAGGCAAACAGTTATGTGGATAAAGCAAGCAGTGCAAGAACCTAAACAGGATTATTGTGAATAAACTTGTATGTTCAGAGAAACTGAACCTGTGGAGAGACACTCTAGGAAGATATATGATCACACAGCAAGAGAACAAATGAACTCTTTCAGGGCAGGACATAGACGAAGTCCATGGAAGTTATGAGGAAAATCAGTTGCTATTGATTCAGTGAACGTTAGGTCAGGTTTCTTGCTCCCTGACTGCCATTAAGTTGTATTTCAAGAGACAAGAGGACATTTTGGCAAGGACTGTAAGAGAAAGCTTGGCACGGTCCACTCATTTTTGCTATTGCCATGGTCCTGTCTCACTTCTCTCACTTCTTACATCTTCTGTACTGTAAGTAGCAAGTGAAGATTCTAGTGCAGTTGTCTTTTGCTGCCTTTCCGAGTCCTACTTTAAGCTCTAATACACTGGCTTACTTTAACGTTTTGTTTCTCCACTGTGTTACTTTACTTTTTCCTTTGTGGTGATGAGGGTCCTGTTGCAAGGAGGAATTCCCCTCTCCCATGTAATAAAATGACCAGACTGAGTTAGCATTATGTTCTCAAAGAGGAAAGGATATAAAATACTCAAACAGTGCCAGGTTGTCTGACAGAATTAATACTTTACAGTATTGTGTCATTCCTGCAGCCTCTTCTTTTCAGTTACCCATCCCTCTTAGTCATTTCATTAGTCATTATTTTGGCAAGGGGTGTAGCAATCTGGTTTGATTAGAAAGCAGCAGTCTATATATTGTCCAGTTTTGTTACCTATGGCGGCGATCATGTTGACATGTAAATTTCTAAGAATTTAGGCTGTGTATAGGTCAGAAAGTGTAGTGCTTCTTGACTCCTTCACTCTCTGAAGTACCCAGTTGTGGTGGTTTAGAAGTGGAGTGATAATCCTTAAAAATGCTGCAACTTGCCTGAGATTGTGTAGCATAGTTCATCTTTGTGGTTTCTCCTAATCAGCCCTCACAGGTGTGTATGACCATTTTACAGGCAGGAAAAAAACAAAGGGCTTGGGCACAAATTTGGTTAATAAGTTCCCAGCCTCTAGAAATCTGGTCTGGTCACGTTGCTACATGAATAACAGGCATAAAATGAATGTACGGTTGAAAGTGATTTGCTTTCGGTTTGGATTAGGCCCATAATCCAGGTCAGCAGTCATCAAATTATCTTGCAGAAGGTAAGAGTATTTTGGCCCAAGGTAGTCAGAATTGAAATGCATGACAAAATCTACAATTCCTGCTTAGGAGTGCTAAAATTTGGGTATGGAGATACTGGAGCATTTCTAATCAAATCACGGGTTTTAATTTTTACTGTAATTGAGAACACGCAAAATAATTTTTTTTTTTTTTTAAAAGAGGAGACCTGAAAGATTTAAATGTAATTAATTTTGTTTTGTTGAGATTAAGTATTTAATACCTGGAGCACACCGGGAACACAAACCAGGGTTGGGTGCACAGTGTGAGTCTCCGGGTTTTGAAGAAGCCAGGAATCCATAATGGCTGCTTTATGTGCGTTTTCTTCATTTCTTCAACCTCTTGGGCAAAAGTCAGAGCTGTGCGCAGTATTTTGCGAGCAGACATGAGCTCGTTCTGCCCATGCTTCAAGCCAACTGGACCCAAGCCAACCTCCAGCGGAAGCCGTACAGCTGCGCGAGCGAGGATGTCGGGCCCCAGCCCCGTTCCTCTGCAGGGCTTGTTAGCTTGGGTTTGGGGTTCTACTAACCACAGCTACCTGTCCTCTGCCTTGGTGCTGGCTTGTGCCTGGCCAGGCTAGAGTGCAGGCGGGGTGAGCCTTTGTCAGCCTGCCAGATACCATGTAGACATACCCTTCCTCACCCTAGGCAGCAGTTTCTCAGGCACTTAATTTTCGTTGAAGTCAGCATGAGCGAACGTTAGTCACCTTGAGTAGTGGTTGCCAAAGGAGGTCCTTTGTGTAACGCATAGATTTAGCAATCTAGGCATTGACTTTGCATTACTAATGTTTGGTCTGCTTTCTCCCAGGCCTTTCCACTCTCGTGGTCACTGTCAACCCCCTTTCCTGCTAGCTGCTCCAGCTCCGTAATTGCATCTGACTGCAGTGATACAGTTGTCAGCCCTGAGGAAGTCTCTAGACTTTATTGCCACCCTCCCTCAGGCAATGCAGTTTGCCACCAGCCCTGAGAGGCTGGTTTGGAGTCTCTTGAAGTTGCTGAGATCTTGATAGTGCTTTATGGTGATATTGCTCTTTCTCTTCACCTTGAAGAGGGGAGTGGCGATTTAGCCAGAAGCGAACAAGTGACTTCAGCAAGCTGGTGCTTCTTCCCTATGGAGTATATTATATGTTTCACCCCAGAGGGTACAAACTATGGTTTACTGAGTTAAAAAAAAAAAAAAAAAAAAAGTAAAAAGAAGTTGGTGTTGGCTTGTGTTTCTGAGTTGTCCAAGACCAATCAAAATTGGTCTCTGTAATTCAAGGAATTGTAAAAATACATTATATTATGTGTTACTAATTCACTAGTATTCCTTCCTATTTGGCTCCTTGCTGAGGAAACTTGAACTTCATAGTGATATAAAAGCTTGAAATTGCCCAGAAAAATTCTTCTCTCACTTTTTTCAGGTGCTAGCACTAGTGTTCTGAAAAAACCCCACATGATCTAGGTGTGAAAATGTAGTCTGTTAAACTTATCAGAAACTTTGTGTTGACTTTTGTCAGGTTCCTCATAAGGATTTGCATCCTAAGAATTGAGAATAGCAAATGTTCACTTTGCATTAATTTTTAAAGTCTCAAATTGTGTTTTTTTTCCTACTGGAACTGAAACTTAAAATTTCTGAGAAATTAAACTTGGTTTTCAGTTTGTTAGACAAAACCATGATATTTTATATCTGATGACTTCTGGGTCAGTATCAATGCTGTTTCAACATTTTTCTCCCAGATCATTTGCAGTCTGACAAAAAGAGTTGAACATGGATCTCAGGACTACTAAGGAAGGTTCCTGACTGCTTGGCAACTCTCTTTCTTCTCACTTGCACAGTCTTCCTAGGAAACTTCGTTGAAACTCAGCTCTTAACACAGGTCCTATTAGCCATCAAAAATATTTGGTAAAAGTGGTCTGAGCCACTCTAGTTCATGGTCTTCAAACTTGTTTTAACTCCAACCATGTCAGATCTGTAAGAAAGGGTCTGCATAAGTCTGTGAAAAGAATTGGGCTTTACATGTTGACTACGTTGCTTGGCTGGTACAGTTATCCTCAAAGAGCTTTTTTAATGTGATAGACATAAGAAAAGCCTTTCCATTGTCTCTTCCATGTCCTGAGTTTCCCAGCTAGATTACAAATAGAATATGAAAGTCCAGACATGGGTCACTTAGCCCTGGGGTGTTACAGATGCCCTCTTAGATCTGTGAGGAAAGTGGTGGAAACATACCTTGTAGAGTGGATGCACTTCGCAGTTGGAGAGATGTAACCTAATTTGTCAGCTATCACAAAACACTCATTTCATTTCCATTGCTACAGTTTTGTCTAGAACTGTTCAAACCCTGCAGGGTTCAGTTCACAAGGTTGTATGTGAGCTGAACCCTGCTCTCAGGTTGAGGAAGGGTGGGTGGAGAATCAAACCTTTCAAGTTTGCTTAGAGGGATGAATCTGAGAAATTCACACCTTCAGAACTCCTCATCGTCTTCCTCTACTCACATGTGCACTGAGCCCTTTTGTACTCTTTACTTAGGACTTTGTAGTGATCCTGGTAATTCTTTCCCTCTACTTGCATTTCTGGCTTTCTTTGCTGAGTCACCCAAAGCACTGTATAGTGCTTTCCTCTCCTCAGGGGCCCTGGGTGCTGCCACTAATCAGCTCTTGCATTGTTATAAAATGCATTCAGGATCTGCCCCATGCTGGAGGTTGGCTCACTGGTGATTTGATCTTCTCTTGGTAATTCACATGTGGAATTTGTCTCTCTACCCAAATTTATGAAAGTGTGGTTTATATTTTGTAGAAAATACAATAGAGATACAGTTCTGCTCGAGCTATTGAGAACACACACCAGTGTAATATTGTGGCTTGTTAAAGTTATTTGCTGCAGGATTCACATGCAAAAACAAAAACAAAAAACAAACCCCAAAATCCAGTAGGCAAAACCATATTAATGTTCCATAGCCTTCATGTAGCATTTTTAATTCACAGTTTTGTCCCTATCAGTGCCCCTTTCTTTTCATATTAATTCCCAACTCCATTTCAGTGTGTTAGCCATATTCTGTTCTTGGTTACATCCAGTTGATTACCAGGAATTAAATTCTTGTAGTGGCAAAACATATGAAAGATGAGATAATAAAATAACAGGATTTTGTGTATACGTCCAATTACCTTAATGAGTTTATATATTTTTACTTTGGCTGCAGAGTTGTTTTAATGTGGCTCCTCAACTTGGCACAAAGTAAGGCCCTTTCTTGCTACTTCCCGTAGGTATCCTAAGAAGGAATAATCCAAGCCTGTAGGGTGTTTTACCTGCACAGTCCACCTCACTTTTCTCACAGTGACAGTGTCATTTCTCCATTTAAGTGCAGTACAGAACATGTGACTTTGAACATGTGGATTTTGCTGAAAGACAAACAGATTCCCTCTCCCCTTGATACTAGAAATAGCAATAGCACTGAACAGTCAAAATATTTCAGTCTCTTGTTCTAACTGTATTTGAGTGTGCCTGTGTTTCATGTTCTGTTATCATTGCAGGAAAGAATCCCCCATCCTTGATAGCTTTTTTTGGTGCTTATTGCAAAGATGAGAGTGAAGAAGTAAGGGGGAGCTCTTCCACAACAAATATCACTGCATGCTCTAGGATCTTTTGAAAAAAAACCTTTTTTTATTTTTTTAAATTTGTCTTCCAACAGTCCTTATTATTAAGATATTCATTCTTATAAAGGGATGTTAAATAATTAAGCCTGTGGAAGGGGCAACATCAACAAATGCTGGAATATATTTAAATAATGAAGAACATCTTTAATTTGTACATGTAAAATAATTGTGAGCCGATGGCAGGTTAGGCATTCATATTTATTAAAATGTACTTGCCTCTGCTTTAGAGGAAGAAGGTTGTCTTTTCATATACTCTCCTTCAGCCTGAGCCACTTCAAGACTTCCTTCTCTTCAGTCAAAAAGAATCAATTATGTGTTGCAGTTGCTTTCCCCCAAAATACTTTGATTGCCTCATTTTGTTTTAGCTGAGAGCACTCAAGCCATTCCTTTATATACAGGAGGGAAGAGGGGTGTAGAAATTACCCAGTCTGTAACCAAATAACCTGGCCTTTAGTGAGGATTCCTAGTGATTCAGAATATTGACAGCAATCAGGAGTCTCAGGCTGTTGAAACTTCCCCTCTAATTGAACTGGGAAAGGTAAACCAGTTTCAGTGCTCCGCACGCTGTAATTGCAATAATTTAATTTAGCTATTTAACCTGTAATTCAGTGGTATTTATTAAAGAGCATAGGAGAAAATGAGGCCATTAGGAGCCAGAGATGAATACATTGAAATGAAAATGAACACTTCTAACTGCTAGTTGACCTTCGTTTTGTAGCAGTTTTTATTAGGCTGGTCACGGTAATTACTGGGACGTGAATCACGGAGAAAAGTGAATAATTCTGTAATGAACATTTTTATTCATTATCTCACATTTTCAGGAATCAGAAAAGTATCATGTAAAAGTATCTCCAATGTTCTTCTTTTGTTTGTTTTCCAACAAATAACGGTTTGTGGACAATAGCCCAGTGCAAAGCATCACTCCAGTGTGAGAATTCATGTCATGCTGAATTGATAGGCCTGTGGTGTTCCACATGCAGCATGAGTGGAGACTGAGCAATTTGTAAATCAAGCAGGAATCATATTATAAACATAGAACGTGCTGGTCACCCATGTTAACAGTTAGGGGAGCACATTTCGGGTCAAAAGCTGAGGTATTAAAACTTCCCAGTGACTTGTGCTGAGCTCTCCAGGCTTGAGTTCTTTCACCCTGGCTCCTGCTAAGGGCCAGTTCATCTGGGGATAGGTCTTTCTGACCATCAGTAAGCTGTTTTGGGGAGCACAGTCAGCATCTGTGGAGGCTTCTGAAAGGTTTTTGTGAGGCAGGGGTGAGGCCAACACTACAGTGTGAGCAGGAGAGCATCCTCCTTTCCTCTCCTGCTTCAGCTCACACCAGCATTTCCAATGCCAGCCTAGCATTGGAGCACCCAAGCTGCCTCCCCAGGGTTTGCCTCAGAGGAGAAAGGGTGGAGGGAGAGAAGGAGTGGGTGGATCTGTGGTTCTGCTATGGCTGCTCTAGGACTGCCATCTCACTGGGGAGCAGGGGAGCGGATCAGCATCCTGTGAGGATGTCCCTGTGGGAGGGAGCCCACACATTGCCCCACACCAGTGCCTGTGTGCCATGTCACACGACCTGCCAGGCTCCTGCCACCATAACCGTTCCGGCTGTGTTGTTTCACTGAGTCTCCTCCTTTGCTGCAGCAAATTGTTCGGAGTTAGTGTCTCAGCAAGGAGGAGAACGGGCAGCGTTTTGGCAGTTGAGCTGTGATTGATATTCTGTTCTCTGCTCTTGAACACTCTGATTGTTCTTTTCACCACTCTTGTTTTCTTACTAGTGTTATTAAACCAGTCAGACTCTACAGGTGGCTTGCCTCCTGCACTCCTGTAGTTCACAAGATCTGAAGGTGGCTTTTTTTAAATTTTTTTTTGTTTGGTTGGTTTGTTTGGTTTTTGTTTGTTTTTGTTTGTTCGTTTGTGTGTTTCTTTTTTAAATAATTTTTTATACTCTTAATTTTGTAAATTACTGCTCAATACAATGAGATGTAAGTTCAGAGAGAGCAGTGTAGTGAGGGGGGTTACTCCCCAGATCCGTGCACTATTCATGGCCACAGTAATTCTAACACGTACAAAGAGGGTGAATTTATTGATTGCAATTTTTCACCCTGAAGAGGTTTCTAATAGTTCCAGTTTTGATGCTCCAAGCATCTTGGAGATGATCTCTGCTAAGCATTCTTCTACTGACCTAAAAGTGGCCAATAAACCTATACTAAGCGGCAGCAATGAAAAACTCCAGCCACAATAACCTCTTAATTTCCCAAAGTGTGTGTTTCCTTACTTGAAACTCTTTGATTTTCAGCCTGACTTTGAAAAGGAACATAGATCTCCTTTAGCTTTAAAGTGTTCCAGTGATGCACATTCTCAAGATAGTTTTCCTAATTTCTTTTACTGTCTTCACTTTAAGGCAAGTCTCAATCCCTCTGGCAAATCTCTCATTGGGACTGACATCGACTTGAGGCTTGGTATTCAAATGGCTGAGGCTATACTGTGCGGTTTTAAGATGGGAAAAAATAAATGGAGTTGGAAGTGGTAAGGTGTGAATACTTTCAACATTCACCTGGCATCAGAAATTGAATGTAACTTAAAACCTGAGATTGAAACCTGAGTGTGCTTATGGAGAGGCACCAAGGAGCTGGGCGGAAGAAAGGGAATGTTATGATTTCCAGTTGACTGATTTTCCTACCATATCCCCTTACCTGCAAGCTACATCCTACTGCTCAGCCTAGAATCCCAAACTGATAAATATGCCACTGTTTGCACCAATTTTCTCTACCTGATACTAATTTAAACTCTACCTCACTGAAGTGTCTAACCTGAATACTTGCTGAGGATTTGAAAGCACTCACCCCTTTGGAATTTGGCAGTGTGATCTTAGGGTGGCTTGCCAAGTCTTTTGTGGGGGGTTTAGTTACCTATGACTAGTTTTCTTTAGAAAACTGCCACATTCTTTTGGGCCCCTGTGGCTAAATGGAGATGTACAGAAGCATGTCTGACCACCCCCATTCAGTGATCAGCCAGAAAACTTAATCTTGGGTCAATCTAATAGAGTTAAGTTTTATTACTAATAGTTTTCATCTGTGGTAGCTAGTTAGCAATTACAGATGATACGTGAATGCTGACTCAGTATTGTCAGGATAGCCTAGGATTTGAGAAGGCTTAATACAGCCCAGAGTTTAAAAACAATTAGCAGATTCTGGGCTGCATTTCTTTTAAAGATTTGCCTTGTTTATTCAAATGGGTAGAACTGAATGTCCTTACTAGAGATGTTTCTTTGGAAGACAAGAGTTAAAAATCCTTACTGTGCATTTTTCTACATCAAAGATGCTGTAGTGGTGAGAGTTACAGACATACCTATACCGATAGATATACATTCAACATATTCCTTTTATATTCAATTTATATTTTATACACACACATGTATCTGCATGTGTGTGTGGGTTGGAAATAAACAATTTTACCATTGCATTTTGCTTCGGAAACAAATGCCAGCCAGTAATAATGGTATACTTTCTCTAGCATAGGATCTTTTTAAGCCATAGACTTTGCCACTGGGGACTGTACTATGAGATAATTGACCCACGTGAGTTATGTGTCCTGAGTCTAAAGCAAGGGCACACGTAGTGGCATCAAAATCAATTATCTCACAATACATTCCCCAGTGGAAAGGGCTACTGCAGTTAGAATAGACCCATGAAAAAGATTTAGGTATTTTAAAATGTTTTCAGTGACTTAATTCTTATAAATAATGTTATTGCATTATGCAAAAAATAGAACAACAGTGGTAGATTAAACTGTGCTTAGTGTACCTACTGATGGACTCCATACGAGCACTCACTACCTGGGGATGGAATCTCCTTGGGGTATCACTGATGGAGTACTACCAAGGCTGTATTAACTGGGCTGCCTCTATTGCCTCTATTGCAGGTAGTCCCCTGCAGACTGTCAAGTAGATGCATCTTCATTTCCTCTGTGGTCGTCATCCTCTTGCATGTGTCAGGGAGAAGCGAAAGTAATGGCAGAGCTGTCAAGCTCTGAGGACAAAATTCTACCTCCGCCAATCCTTGCAAACCCTTGCCAGAGTAAAACTATTTGGAGAGAGCTCAGGGATGGTGTCTCCAGTCAGAGCCCGATCACCCAAACGATCATAGCTAAATTATCATGTACTGGAACTTTGAAACTCTTCAATTGCCCCGTTGCTTGGTTACAGGATCATTAGTCATCTATTCTGGTAGCAGGGTGAGAGGTGGGGGAACTGGAGGGAAGGGGGGAGAAGATTACATGTGCTGTTGAAAATGCAATGAGCACATTCGATCATATCTAATTCCCATTTATATTACTGTGGACATCCCTACTGCCCAGCTGCCCTCTCAAAGACTCAGAGCTATGGGATTTTTTGATGCATGAATGAAGACTGGGAAGAGGGCCAGCATGCTGTTCATAGGCTTCTTCATCATTTATTACCTTCTAGTTTTAATTGTTTCCCTGCTTCTCTCGAGATATTTATCTAGGAGGAATTGTACTATGCAATGCAGACACGCGAGGTGGCAACTGAAGATTGCTTGTTAGCTCAGTGCACCGTACAGTGGATGGATCTTAATAGAATAGGGAAGACTATTTACATTAATAGAAGAGGCCCATTTGTAAACCCTTTATTACTGAAGTACAGAAGTTTGACTCTCGTTTGTCCATTATAGAGGTGTGGGTTATATAATAATCACCACATAACTACACTGTCTGTATCCTTAGAGTAATGAAAATCAGATCTCTCCATATGCCACACTGCTGCATCCTATTGTGTCTGCTGAGCTACATTTATCTCTGGTAAAAGTCTCTGGTAGATTTACAATAGGGTAAAAATTTTGTCTGCTTAGTTTCTGACTGGTACCCAGCAGAGGAAAAATAAACAGAAGCTCCCAGAAGAGAGCTTGATCATAAGAGGTAAAATATTCCCTTTATCTTCAGTGGAGCTTCACAGTGTTTTTCCGTGGGCAGCTTTCAGATGTCACCCTCACTGCCACTTACCTTCTCTCATCAGACCCTGGCAGCTTTGCCACAGGCATTACCTCTGTGCCAGTTACCTTTTGTGGTTCTCATGCTGCTATGCAGCCCTACCCTGTCCTGCTGGAACTGCGTGGCCATGGCCACAGCCTTTTCTTCTTGCAGAGATGGTGATGTCTGTGCAGCGGGCAGCCTATGGCCAGGGTGTGCAGAGAAGCTTGGTCTCTGTTTGGTCAGTCTCCAGCTCCAAAACCTAGCACAAACACACTGGTGTACCCAAGGGAGGGAGAACTGGCAGTGTAAAGCTGTGTGGAATAGGGCTCCAGCCTTAACAGGTCCGTGCTTTGTGTTCTCAGAGCACCCCACACTGTGCAGGAGATGTGGCAAATCGCTCCTTATCTCTGAGGAAGGTCAGACCTATAGGTTGAAGCAGGAGTGACCACTTTGATTTAGGTCCTCTTTGATTTGAAGAATAAAAAGATGCAAGTCCCTTTTCATGCTTTGAGGGCTAGAGATTTAGGGGTGCTTTCATGCCTCTGTCCCATTTTAGTCTTCAGGAAAGAAAGGGTTATGCATTACTCCAATTTCGTTTTTTCAAACACAATTTGAAGTTTAGAACAACTGTGTGTGCATTGGGGCTTGGAAGAATTAAAGGCTACTAAATTAGGGGAACTTCTTAGGTGGAAAAAGTGGCTTCAGAAACAGGCATTTTTGAATTTACAACCCAAAAATTATTTTATCATTTCTCCCAACACTTAAATTACCTTGAGTGTTTATCTCACCTTTTAGGGGAGTGGATTTTGTCTTCATGAAAGTTCACGTTATTCACTGAAGCAGTCAAGACTTCTCTGTTTGCCTGATACCTAGAATTCCCTGTAGTTAATTGGGAGAGCATTTGTTGACTTTGATAGGTCTGCTGATCAGAGTCCATGTTGCCAAGTTCAGTAGACAAAGCATATACACCAGATTTATCTATTCCTCATCCATCTTGACAAAGGGATAAATATTGACTCAAGTGTTCAATCTTGTTTCCCTTCCATCCCTCCTCCCAGCAAAACACAAAGTACATGTTTTATGGATAGAGCCAATTGACCAAGCTTAGATAAAAATACCTTGTGCTGGTAGATATGAAATGGCATCAATTAGTCTGAGTAACAGGTCATCTTGCCTGAGACAGCGCACATCATTAGGTCTAAAAAGATGATAATATGTAATTTATAAATATATATCATATGTGTTTCCTAATGAGTTAGGAAAAAAACTTTTACCATCATATATTTTTAATTGCATAATGAATGTTACAGTATGTGAATCAGCTTGATTTAAAAATACAAAAGAGTTGAAGTACCCTAATAATAAATCTGTAGGTGTGCGTTGGAAAGGAGATGCAGTTCGCGTGACTGATGAGATATTAACAGTTTTGACCTGATCTCTTGGTGACTGATATTGATAACACTCATTTCTAGAGTGCACTGAGGCTCCCATACAGCACAGCCTCTGTTGAGGTTGGAGGGGTTGTGTACAGCTCATGCTGAGTCCAGTGTTTCTAAATGGGGTACTTGGATCAACCCGATTCCTTTGTGAATCACGGCTGTAAATTTAGAAGGCAGAAAATGCCTGTTTTATAATGCTGCCTGACTCTGGCAATGGGACATTATTGTTATGTACTCTGAAGTGCTCATCTGTGATGTTGCCATCTTGGAGCTTCTTTTAAGGATTTGTTGGCCTCAGAGTTAGGAAATGTTTTCCTGATAATCAGCCTACACTGTTACTAGCCCAGTTAAGTCACATTACTATATCTTGTACCCCAGTGGGATCCCCCAAACAATTGCTTGGCATCCTCGCTATCTATCCCCTGTAAGACACTCCTGGATGATTATCTGGAGTCTCCCATCAAACTGCAGCTATAAGGCAGCCTGATGGCTGTCTGCTTTGTGAGTGTCCAAGGCCCTTCCTGCTTTGCATCCCATATCCCTCAGCTGCATTTTTTTGTAAATCTGGCCTGCTGTGATGTTTGGGTTAGAAAATAACTTCTCTGTGGAGTTAAACATCTGCCAGAGATTGATAAAGGCAAAGCAGTCCAGACTGAAGGTTGTCAATCTACCCCTCTGTCACCCAGCTCTGCCTTCTGGTCTCAGAGTTTGTAGAGGAGGAAAGCTCTTGATCACTGCTTGATCCAGGGACATTGACACCGAACTGTGGAAAAGACTCTTACTCCATTCAGTTATGCATATGGGCCAAAGTCAGTCCTTAGTTTCACCATCCTAGGGTGTTCTTGAAGTCAGAATGTGATCCACAGCAAGACTAAATGGGAAACTATTTTTCCACATAACAAAGACCTAAGACTCTATGTTTTTGTGCACCTTGCTAATTGGAGGATCTTGTCAAACTGGAGGTAATTCAGAGAACAACAAAAGTGATTAAAATGTTGACTGGATTGTTTCATATGGAAAGGTGAAAAGAACTGAAAATATATGAGCAAGTTAAATAAGGAACAGGTAGAGGAAATATGATTCAAGTGTCAAGGAACATTGGGGGTGATTCAGTAGTGTGGCACTCTCTCCAGGCCCCATTTTCAGAAGGTTTGGAAGGAGATTTTGAAGCCTGTGAAGCCAAAGGGGCTTCAGTATTGTCTTGATGCTACACATCAGGTGCATTTTCAGAATGAGAGCTACAGCCATTAACAACATGTAAACTGAACTAGGTGTGAATTGAGCATTAGGAAAAACTTCCAGACCTTGACTGATTTTCAGGTTGTAGAGTGTTCTTAAGAGGTGGAAAACTGCCAAGTTTCAGCAGAGTACTTATAAACCCATCCCCTAGCTTTTGGTGAATATGTCTCCTTTGTTTGAGGCATTTGAGCCTGGATTAGGTGTTAAATCTAGGCTAGGAATAGAACAAGAAACTATTCAGTTGATCAGGAATCAAGAGCAAACTATCTAAGGGAAGGATGGTTTGGAAAGGAGCTGCCCTGTGCCCAATCCTGAAGTTTTCTGTATACCATTAGTTAGATTTCAGTCTCCTGTGGAATCAGTAAGGATTTGGTTATAGTAAGAATTGTGTAAAAGCAGAGTTTGTGATTTTGCTGTCCATATCTCTAGGGAGTACTGTGCAATGATCTGCTGCCATGACCCACTCAGGTTGCACCTGACAGTGCAAGTGTCCCTGTTAAATAACCCGTGAGTCAGGCAGCAGACCTAAAGACGATGCGGTTTTTTGCTCATACTGAGTGGAGGTGCAGAACTCATTGCTGCAGGATGTCTCAGGTGCTAAAAGTAACAAACAGATGCAGAAAAGGACTAGGAAGATTTGGTGGGTGGTTAATAAAAAGGCTAATCTGGTCTGGATCAAGCCCTGGAACTGAAAGACTCTAAATCATTGGTTGTTAGGAGCTGGGAGGCCTCGATAGGGTCTAGCTGTGAATTTTTTTCTACCTTGATTCACAAGCTCTTTCCCGAAGCTTCAGATGGTGGCCATGATTGAAAAAGGGGTCCTGCCTGTGGGCATGACCCACAGGGCTTATGCTTCTTATATGAACAAGAGCAGCAGTGTCTGGCTGATGGAATCTCACTGATTTCACTCTGTCCAGAAAGAGAACTCGAGGTTCATCCCAGGATGCCACAATTTCTGTCTCCTGTGTAAAGCCAATGCAGCATTTGGGTCTTGCCTGAACACTCCCTTTCCACTAGTTTAACTAAAGGGGTCTTCCAGACAGAATAATCCAGAATACTTCAAGATGTAGATTGTTTAAACTGATTGCCATCCCAGTTTGTCTGACCTGTTTTAGCATACCTATATAAATCTGCAGTGAGAAATTTCCTGATACAGCCAGTTTTAAGCTGACAGAAATAGAGGCTACACTGGGGTTTGCACTGGTTAAACTGAGTCCTTTTGATTAAACTGGTGCCAAATTCTGTGTGGACAAATCCTCATATTGTAACAAACCCACACATCCTCCCTTTCCTCTGACAATCATATCAGGCTGGTGAGTCCTATGGACCCAATCTAATAGAAATGGAATTTTTACCATGCAAATCTTATTACCTAAAGTGCCAATGAAACTAATGGGATTTTGGATAGTAAAAAATACTCTGTATGTGATACATAGTTTGGAATATAAATTCATGGGGGGGGAGGAATGTAAGGAAAAGGAGCTGTTATTGGATGTGGTCCTTTGTGACTTTGGAGGACCTGTTCATCCTGACACCTCTCAGCTCCCACTTGATTTCAGTGGGACCAAAGTGGTGTTTAGCATCTTGCTGAAAACACTGAGCTCCTTGCGGATTTTCGTTTTGAAATTACACAGCTAAGTGTTTGGTTTAGAACTCATATAAGGGAAGTGAACAAAATATGCCCCAAACTCTCCACTTCAAGGACGGTCATTGAGAGGAATATATATTTTTCTGAAGGAAGACATTTTTGCTGTGGAGCTTAGCTGAATGCATCAAGGACACAGGGAACATTTGGGCATATTTTGAAAATTCCTGGATTAAAAAAAAAAAAGGCTAAACCTAGATAACACTTCCATTTAATCCCCCTCCCCAGTATACACACACACACATATATATATATGCTAGTGTCCTCTGACTTCCAACCTGTGTGACAGCTCTCAACCTGAGGACAGTGTCAACAGATAGATCTAAAGTTAATAACTGAAGTGTTGAAAACACTAAAACCTCTAAAACTGTTTCTTGTAGTTCCTATTCGTTGTGATAACACAGCACATCTTGTGAAGGGTCCAGCACCCCTTGTCATTGCTTGGTCAGAATTCCTACAGTTTTTTATGGGTGCTTAGTTTATGTGTACATTCTGGCCTACAATATTTTGGAGTAAAATCTTTTTAATAAACTACAGAGTTGTGCTGTTTTGATGGTGATGCTGATCACTGGGTGTTGCAGTTTAATCCCAGTTGGCAGCTAAACACTACACAGCCGCTTGCTCACTCCTCTCCAATGGGAGGGGAGAGAGAATCAGAAGGGTAAAAGTAAGAAAACTTGTGGATTGAGATAAGAACAGTCTAATAATTTAAATTAAATAAAATAATAATGAAAAATTATAATGAAAAGGAAAATAACAAAATCAGAAGTAAAACTGAAGGAAAACAAGCAATGCAAATGAAAAACCATTGTTTACCATAAGCTGAATGATGCCCAGACTGTTCCCTGAGCAGCAGCCCCCCAGCCAGCTTTCCCTATAGTTTATAAAATGAGCATGAGGCCATATGGTACGGAATATCCCTTTGGTCAGTTGGGGTCAGCTGTCCTGGCTGTTTCCTTTCCCAGCTTTTTGTGCACAGCCAGCCCACTGGCTGGTGGAGTAGCAAGAGAAGATGAAAAGTCCCCAACTTCAGGTAAGCACTGCTCAGCAGCAACTAAAACATCAGGATATTATCCACATCATTCTCATCCTAAATCCAAAACACAGCTCTGTACCAGCCACTAGGAAGAAAATTAACTCCATCCAAGCTGAAATCAGGAAACTTGGTTTCTTGTCACTTTGGAAGCAAAGACACAATAAATGATACCTTTATTTTTGTATGTATTTTAATGAAACAGACAGAAAAGGCACTTCAGAAAAGTGGAGGAAAGAGGAGGAGGTCAGATATAAACAACTGCAATGTGATGTACGTTTTTGTGGCGTTGATAGTTATTATTCCCAAAGAAAATAATGTCCTTTTTTATTTGCTTTTAACATTTCGCCCTTGGCATCTGTTCCATCCATTGTGGACTAACCTAGACTCTGTTCTCTGACGATGGGTTAAAGCGAGCACTTACTGAAAAGCATTCTCTACTTAATTACTTTTCCTTCTTCTGGAAGCTATTTTTTTATAGTCACATGTTAATTGTGTATTAGTGGGCCTTTCTGATTAGTTGAAAACATAATGAAACCTTTGTAAACAACAGGGAGAAAAAGGGGGAAAGAGGGAGGGAGGGAGCAGGAACTGGGGAGAAAGGGACAGGGAGAAAGAGATGTGTGAAGTGGGGGCTGGATCGGTGGGGGGGAGGTCGACCAGTTTTGAAAGACAGAAATTATGCAAGTGGAAATTTCTGGGTTTTTTTGAATGACAACTTCCCTCACCCAAATTAATCAACTTACTTAACGAGAAATGAGATGCATGGAGATGCAAATTGCTGTTGATCTCCAAAAGCAGGGTGGCAAAGGCAGCAAGTTGGAATGGCATGGAGGGGGGCTGAGCCGCAGCTGTCCACTAACAAGTCAGTCCTATTTGTAAAGGGCACGGAGCTGAATAACGGTTTTGTTATTGGCTTTCTCTCTTTCTCAGCCGTAGGTAGAAATGCTGCATTTGTTTCCTGCTACTATTTCAGCGAGATAGATGTCCTCCTTTTTTATCTCTCTTACCCATTTGATTTTCACAGTGGAGCCCTGTGTTCCCCATGCACCCCAGCCTCCCCGTGACAGGGCAAAAAATTGGGATACATGAGGAACACAGGCTCAGGTGCAGGGTCTCAAACATGCAAGGTAGTACCAGATAACTAAGTTTTCTGCAAACCTCTCAGAAGGGCAGGAAAAATTAAAAAAAAAAAAGAAAAAGAAAAAGAAAAAAAAGAAAGCATGTAAGCAGTACTTAGGACCCAGCTCAGAGCCCAGCCTGTGTAGATCAGATTCGGTGAATCAGCTAAATCAGGCCCCCTCCTCGGAGATGTTTTTTCTTTCCCTGGAAAGCTGCTCCTTAAACACAATTCACACTGGTTGTTTTTAAAAGGACTATCCTCTGTTTGCAGTGCTGGATTTTGAACGGGCAGAGCCTCCCCCTCTCCGGTCCTCCGCCCCCACCTCCTTCTGTTGCTGCTTTAAAGAGCTGTGCTTATAGGGATTTTGCAGCTCTCCGTGTGTTATTAGAAAACGTGTGGCTGGGACGGTTAAAATGGGAGTGCTACTGTATGCAAGAGCAATGTTCACTGTAAGCAATCCAAGGAAATCCTGCCAAGGCAGTATATGAACAGCAGCCAAACAAAACACAGGCGCCTTTCCAGTGAAAACCAGCACACTTCTGCAAATAGAGGAAAAATTGACTTTCTGATTTGGAGTGTTTCTACAACTAAGAAGAATTACTACAGTGATTGTTCTAAAAATATTTTTCAGCAGCACATTCTCCAAGGGGTTGGGATGCTTAGCATTGTTTAATTATGCTTCTCTGAGGTGATCAATCTGGATTGTATAGAAATAAAATAGGAAGTTTTTAGGATCTTTTTTTTAGCTAACATCGGCATTATTTTTCTGCAGCATTATAGTGGCATAAAACACCACCTACCTAAGGAGCAAAACCAGTGATTTTATCTTTGCACTTCAGGAAGTATGATTAGAGATTCGTCCTTTGCAACTTCATAGGCACAGATTGAAATTTAACTGCTTAATCTAGAGCAACCCCCAAGACCCCTACCTCTGTAACTGATCACTTTTATTTTTCACCTGAGGTATTTTATACCTTCCTCCTTCCCTTGTAGGAGGGAGCCTTGCAGCCCCCCAGCCTCCCACCCCCCTGCCTCCTATTTAGGCTTTTAAAGCTTCTGCTCGTTTTGCTTCTTTGTTCACCCAGTCTTGGATTTTCTTTTAGAGGACTTTTGAGTCCTGTAGGAATCCTTTTAGTATAGATGTATCTGCTGACATTCTGGCATTCAAAAAATTTCCATAATGATGGAAATTGAATGGGATTCCACAAATTTGCATATTGTGAAGAATAAATATGTTATTAAAAATTGTTTTGCTAGTCTCAGCTTCGATTTTGTTTCCAAAGAATTCTTAGTAATGGAGTTTAAGAATGCAGTGAGCTTATCTAAAATGAGCTAAAGAAACTGGATAGATCTAGGGAGAATTGCTATTATGCTTTTTTTTAATTTCCAAAAACCAACATAATATCAGCAGAAGAAAAAGCAACAGAATTGTCAAAGATTGATTTCAGTGTGTGTATTTATTCTATTTCAACTGTTTTTCTTTTTAACTAAAGATACAAAAGATACTTTACTGGCTGTGTCTCCATTTATTCCTCTAAAATATTTACAGCTGAGTTCTTTAGGCTTTTAGCTGCTGTGAACTCAGTTATCTTCTTTTAACTACACCACCACAAACCAGATTTATCCCTACATTGAAGATAGTGTCTTGAGACTAACAAATCCCAATGTGGAAGAAGACCCGCATCCAGAGCCCATTGAAGCCAGTGGAAAGATTCATATTGACTTTGGTGGGCTTTGCATTGGGATATTAAACACTCATTTAATCTTCTTATTTATTTATTTATTTATTAAATTTAGCTACTCATTTTCAGAGTGAGAACAAATCCTAAAGTTTCCCTAATTTACTAAATTGACTTGTACTGTATTTACCATTCAGGCAAAACTGTATTCATAGCCATTCTAACAGAGATCAAATCATGTATTTATGCATATATAAACATACATATATACTACTTATATGTATGTGTGTAGGTGTATATGCACATGTACATTTGTATATATGTATATATATAAAAATAAAAGAAAGCTTGAAAATTTGTGCCTTGACTGTAAGGGGTGTCATCCTCTGTGTTCAAATTAGGACATGGATGTTGTTGCATATGTTGTGTCAGGGCACAGCAGTGCAGTTCTGTATCTTTAAATGTTGATGCATAACAGTGAAACCAGGTGAGATCTGGCCCCAGGTGCCGGCTGTTGCATGCATTGTTGAACAATTTTTAAAGGATGCAGATTGGGTAGTTGGAAGAGGAAAAAGAATGTCTTTTTTCTAAGGAGATCCTTTTTTTTTTTCTTGGTGAAATGTATTTTAGGTTTAATGAAATGATTAAAAAAAATTATTGACTTAAGCTTCATATATTCCTCTAATAACAGCTCTGTATAATCTAGGCCTGACCTGCCTCCCCCTGATGAGCAGTCTTAGTTGTCATGGAGCCCCAGTTATGCCAAACTGGGGAAGATTTTGTTGAGGCCATGAAACTCATTTCACTGGTGATTGGACATAAATGGTGAATTAAAGATCCTTCACAGAATTACTCTGAAGCGAAAGCTTGGATGCTGAAGAGGTCCTCCAAGGACTGCTTCTGCTTTCCATGTCTGCACTTCAAGAGCCTACATGGCTTGAAAAACAACTCCAAAGCGAAGTCTTTTCCTTCATTCCTTTCAATGTAAATCCAGTTTTGAATCATTTTACCTTCAAGTCCATAGGTTCAAATTCTGTGGTCACCAGAGATGAGTCATCAAGATGAATTGCAGATAATTTGGGTAGTGGGCCATACTGAAGGTGTGTGGCTTATAAACCTAATTAGAGGTGTAGTTTGTTGCAGGCAAAAATTATTGATACACAAGGAAGGTTTTATTCAGAGACATCTGTAGGTTGGCAGCTGTGCCAGCCATCTCTGTTCCTCTAAGTAACGGAAGCCACACAGCCGGGAATAGCGACGGTTTGGTGACAAGTGTTGAGAATATTGGTTGAATTGCACTATGAAAATATTTTCATTATTTTTATTATTACTGTTCTCCAAGCGGATTTGAGATACGTGCCTGCCTATGTCTGCATGTGTGAATGGATGAGCCGGAGAGGGAGGGCTGTTATTTTTATTTTTTTCAATCACACCTCCTTAGCATTTTGTACATATCAGCATTCTAGCCGAGCGATTTGCTAATTGCACTGGAAGACCCACTTTAAATTCAGGAATACTGAAACTTTGAAACTGTAACATTTTGACTGGCGAGAATGACCAGTCTTCTTTTCTCTTTCGCAGTGAGCTAGTTGAAGGAAGCTGGCATTGTCGCAGAGTGAAAGCTCTGCAGAAGTGCCGCAGGTTTTTCATATGGAAATGTGAAATAATGGGGTGATTAAATAGAGCTGTATATTAAAGTACATCTGACATTAGAATTAGCATAATGTGCTCTAGCCCTAGGCTGAGTACTTTATTTGCCATCTGCGTCGGACCAAAATCCCCTGGGGAAGCGCTAAAATATTCTGAATAAACTCAGCCCGAGTTCTTATTGAGAGTAAAATACCATTTGTGGCACGTCGTATTGATTCGTCTTAATTGCGGTGCAGAAAAGAACATTCAGTTGCTGATGACTTTTGTACTCTGTGACAAGTCGGCTGGAGTTATTCTAACACTGCAGTTGGTTAACCTGAACAGACTGTCGTGCTCAGAGAAGGAGAAAACCTTATCTTCAGTAGCATAAACTACAGTATCATCTCCCGGCTTTGCTACTTTCTATCTCGATGCAGCATTTTTTTTTTTATTGTTTTTTATTATTCCCTGAAAACAGCAGCCAATGAACTGGAGGGAAAATGGGGCTTCATTTAATCAGTCCAAGAAAATTCACATTCTTACCTACTTATTCTCCCCAGTCTCCCTCCCCACACTTCCACCCCCATATCGTCTTAAAAAAAATCCAGAAACATCTGACCAGCTTTCATCTAAGGGAGTGAAAATCAGTGGAACTTGTCCTTGAGGATCCATCTCCGGAACCATTAGTTCAAGAGATTTATTATGTATATTCTGTAAAAAGCTGTGGCTTCTCCTGTGCATAAGCCCACGGTCTTAGTCAGTTGTAATGGTTTGATTTTTGTCAACTCTCCTCTCAAATAGGTTGCTGAATACCTTTGAAAAAGTGCTTATAACATGCATAAAAGATAAATATTTCATCTGAAGGAAAATACTTTGATGCTCCATGCAATTCTCTAACATTCATAAGGTCCAGTTTTTACCCTATAATTGCCTATCATTATACACAATTTACATATTCAAACATTCTCTACAAACCTTAGTCTAGCATGTTTTTATTACAAATTCAGATCAAGGGAATAACCTTTAACTTCAGAGACAAATGAGACAAATTTACAAGTGCATGTCTGCTGTTTTCTTGTGTTTTATAAATCCCTGCAGACCTGAACACTTTTGCTATAACGCCACTCAGAACAATATACATATATTACTACTTGTTTGTAGTGCTTCGGTAATGAGTCCCCTTTGTATTAGATAACCTATATAATTCAGCATCTAGGCCCTCCATAACGTCAATTATCTCCTCATAGCTAAATGTACATTCCATTAAAACAAGATTTACAGCCTTTACAATACTTCTTAGGGTTGAACATGGAGATTTTGTGGATTTAAAGAAGCAGAGATGGGAGTTAGCATTTGTTAAAGAAGCAATGAATTAAAACAAAAATGCTATTTCATTTACTAAATATGAATAGGCACCTAATACCCTAAGAAATAGTTGCAGTAAAACAAACTGAAGTACTCCTGAGGAAAAAAAGACAGGAAAATTTGTTTTCACCCTTTGGCTTCTTTTATTGTTTCCTAATTTACTCTTTATTTTTCCATTATATGACATGGACAATTTCCTTTATGTATCCTTCTTTTAGTTCCTATTCAGATTACTGAGAATTCTTGATTGTAAGATGAGAAAATGGCACCTTAGAAAAGTCTGTGGGAAAAAAAATATCCCAGCACTTGCCAGTTTTCAAACAAAGCTGGTTACAGGAAACCGATTTAAAGGGAAGCTGCTGGCATATTTCATATGTTGTAGAAAAGATTGACATTATTTCAAATGCATTTGAATACCTAATGCTAAGAAAAGGCCTAGAAATGTCCTTTAGCAGTACAACGGTTTTTCATGAGTGCTGTAAATGTGATCCCATACATTAAACCACCAGCCATGGGTAGTCCTATGGTCTTTTCATCTCAGCCCTGTATTGCATTCCCCATTTTCTCTGATAGTTTTCACTATTTTATACACCAGGTTTGTAAAGCATCATTTCAGTCTGCTAGCTGATGCCTTAGGTTCAGAGAAACTGTCTAAAAGACACAAAGCTGTTTAGATGCTAAAGGTGGAGTCAGTTGAAACTGTTGTATCACAAAGGGCTGATTTAAAAGTTAACTCATTCACTATTGATCTTTTAATATTGATTTTCCTGTTTGCTCCTCACTTTTCACACTTCTCCCTTTCTCTGCTTTATAAATTGCCTTTGTATTTTAGATTTAACACCAATTAGGAGAAGGTGTTCAGAGATGACAAACACGTTTTTTATCTTCCACTGAAATAGTGCTTCTAGGTCAAAATCCCTGTGTCATGAGTTCCAACTTTTCCTATGTATTTTCTTTCCTTTTTTGCACTAAGTAAAAGCATTTCTTATACTTCTGTAATCTGAACTTCCAGGAAACCAGAAGCTCTTTTAAGGCACAAGAAATTGGACATCCAGAACGAAAGTTGCCCAAAATGCCTATTGACATTTTATACCTAAAAATATAATATTGCCATTTTATAATGCACTAGAAATTAAACTGAGCTGTGCATTTGGCTCATTTATGTGAATCTGGCAGTACAGATCTGAGGTATGATTAAGTCTCACAGAAAATGGGACCATTGAACATGAACTGCATCTTCAGCCAAAGGTCGCCCGCGTCCATTAAGAAGCAGGAAGCATCTGTTTGTGTTATGCATGGCTGTAGTCTGCCTGCAGCCTCCTTCTTTTTTGTAACTCTAAATGCCAGAGAGGACATACAATATGCTTCTGGGGAAAGTTTGATGAAAAAAGAACAAGTCACAACTTGCTATATTCATGTAAGTCTAGTTAAGGTCCTTGTTAGTGACAACCTGGTATAGTTTATCTGGAAAAATTCTGCATTGGTGACTGTCACAGCTACTTTGAATTCATAGCAGAGTAATTCAAATCAGAGTTTGGCGAGGTTTATCAGGTTGATATCTCTAAGACTTTCAAGGATTTATGCTCTTTGTTCTTGGAATTCTGAAAGATTGGCTGTAGACAGACAACATGGCAGTCTAACTTCTCAGCTATGTGATCGGTAATTAATCTGTTTGGTTTTCCACTCATTTAATAAAATAGTTCATTCAACAAAACAGGTATTTATTATTACAAGAATGATAAAAAGATGATTTGCAGTTCTGCCTAGTAGAAAAGGAACACTGCTGAAATGGTTTCAGAAAATAAAATAGTCTCCCAAAAAATGGGGCAGCACTTAATCCACCAAACTGGAGTTTGACAGTTGGCTTTAGTGCAGAAAGATTTAGTAGTATATTGCTAATAGTAGTGTAATATTAATATATTTTAATATTGGTGCCAATGAGTGTTACTGTAGATATTTTCCAACAGGTAGAAAATGCTCTCAAGAATGTTTGCATTGCTAATCAAAATCGGTTCTGGGAATCAGAGGGTCTTAGGTGTGTAGGTTCTCTTGGCCTAAAGCTTCTTGTATAATCTCTGTAGAGAGCTTGCAGTGTCACTAGTCAAGGTAGAAAAAGGATGGGAAAAGCTGTAAAACATACAGGCAGTGTGTGGGAGAAGAATATTGCATGAAGTCGTGATTTGATGATGGCACTAGAGGAGATAGGCTATCAAGAGGCAAGGTAGAAAAAGAGAACAGGGTCTTGTATGGGAGGAAACAGGATTCTGTTACTGAGAAGTAAAGTCTCTCAGTTAGTTCTTCCTTCAGGCACCCTTATTTTTCCATCCACCTCTTAAAAATATTTAATTTTTGTTTCCCTGTCACATTCTTTCATTCACTGACCTCATCCTGAGAATTCCTCATTTCCAGATGATGACAGGCTGTGTGACCCCTCATGTTGGATTCTTTCATCTAAATCTCCATCTCTTCTTGACTGAGATGCACTTCAGGTTGGCTGAGCTTTACAAGAGACAACAGCTGTTTATCTGAGTGTAGAATTGGAGGTGTGTAGGTTGTGAGACTGCAAGCGACTTGTTAAGTCATAAAACACCAACTTTGGCTACCAGTTGATGCTAACTTTATGAACTGTTGGTGATAGTCCCCATCACCCTTAGCAGGATGTGCTGCAAGACTCTCTTGAGCCCTTTCTTTAGATGAGGCAGTGTGGGGATGGATGCACTGCATTAGCTCTGGGGATGGATAGAGGAGTTGTGCTTGTTTTTTATCTTCAGTGCTTGTGCTTGTTTTTTATCTTCAGTGCTTGTTGCCATCAAAACAAAATTAAGGTGAAGAGAGGTGTAAAGAGATATGGTTCCTTTGGGTTTGGTGTTTAAAACTAGTGACTGTCATTGGACTGGCAGTGGTGATCCACATCCAGACTTGGACTCTACTTCACATTTCTGTCTTTTTTATTGAGACTGTCAGTCCTTCTGAGATGGAGGTAGCAGCACTTCCAAACAGCCCAGGGAGTTCAGGAAGGGTAAAACTCTCGATATTGTGTGTGTTCAGCACATGTTTATTATATTATAAACATATGCAAATAAATGTTCTTGCTAACTTGGATAATTTAAAGTGATAATATGGCTTATAAAACCTCTTCAGCAGAAATACCCGTATTTGAGATATTTTTGCATCGAGTATGAACCGATATAGTTCACACAGCAGATCCACACTGCAGACACCTGTGAAACATTTGACCCTTGTCTGGGTGATCTGTCAAACTACATATAACGATATACTTTTTTTTCACTATGCAACACTAAATCTTTCCAGTATTTAATGCCCTTCTCTTTAATGTCAGCTGGTCTTAAAGGAAGACTTGTAAACTCGTGTTCTCAATTATGGCATTTTAATTTAATAATAATTCAATTAAAGGTGTGTTTTTTATGGAGCATCCATGCTACCTTTATTGGTATTATTAGAGTAACCATCATAATAACAAGGAGCAATTATTTAAATATTCATTAAAAATCAAGTGGTGGAGAAGAGAATAATATTGGCTGAAAGATTGTAGGAACCTGATACATGTCTGTTCCTGAGTGCTACAATAAAAGGTGTCCTTTCTTTAAAGCTTGCAAGTTTCTACTTTTTCTGAACTTCTAAAGGTGCAGTAAACCAGCATTAAAATTCCTTAACGTTTTTATTGCTACTGTTGTAACTTTGTAAAAGGGAACCAGAAATATTATCTGGAAAGTATTGCTAGAGGTAAAGAACGGCCGTGGTTATATGGACCTGACTGCAGGTCCTCACCACAGTCCTGGCAGGGGTTATGGGTGGGTGATTAAAAAGAGGGGGAGTTCATTCTCTGTTACAGCTAATGGAATTATTCAGGCATGCTGAGGGGAGGATTCATAAGGCACTGGATGTCACTGTAGCTCAGCAGAAAATAATGAATTCTCAACAGTTCTTATCTCACACTGATTATTGTTTGATGGTATCCAGAATAACTGAGGATATTTTGAGGGAAATTTTTATCTCCAGGGCAAAGACGCTCAGCATTCAGGGTATATAGAAAGTCATGTACCAACTGGGCGAGGAAGATCTGCGTATCACTAAATGGTACAAGTCAGACTGCAGAGGACAGATAAGTCGGGGATTCAGGCTGCCTGGTGCAGTAGGGTGGGTGCCTGCAGACGCAGGCTACTCTTGTTCTGGGGGGGCAAACTGACCTGTCTTTTCTCACTGCCCCCTCTAAGGGCAGAATCTGGGAGGCAGTGTCTGAATTTGGCTTTGTTTTGTGCTATTCATGAAAGAGAAAAAAAGCTCATTATTGCTTTGACATTTTGAATGGAACATAATCTGTCATGCGGTAATGGAGGGAACACATTTTAATATTTCTGGAAAAGACCATCTTTTGTCATAATATGCAGAAAAGGCAAGAGTGTTCAATAAGTTCATAGTTTATAATTACCTGCTTTAGGAGAAGATACTAGAGAGATTTTTAATTTCCCAGATAAAAATATTATATGATCTAATGGTTGAGAGTTGAACTCGGCAATTTCAGTTGGAGAGAAGGGGTTTTTTAATACTGAAAATAGCCAACCATGGCCACTGACTTCTCCAAAACAAAGTGAATTCTCTCTCACTCAACATTTCCAAATCAAAATGGTAGAAGGAGATGCTAAAAGACATGAAGTATAATGGCCAGTCTTCGCGAGCGAAGATTTGGGAAAGGTCATTAACCCTTCGAGCCTGCGCAGTGGATTTTTTAGGTGAGACCCAGCGTGCGCTGAACTGAGCCCACCCTTTAATCCTGAGGTTCATCTGCCGGGGCCGAGCAAGCTTGGACAGTGGCAGTGAGGTCCTCAGAACGTAGGTTTGTTTAGAGTGACCTTCTCTTAGATGGATTGCCTTACAGGGCTGATGAGCTCCATCTGCCCGGGGGGCTGGGAATCGAACCCGGGTTGCAGCGGTGAGAGTCCTGCACCCTAACCACTAGACCACCAGGGGCCCCAAAAGACATGAAGTAGTTCAACTGCAAATCCCTGGGTTGGATGATGTCTGTATGTGAGGAGCTGACTAAATTGTTTCCTATGTTTTGCATGTGCATCTAGGTAGGACAATATATTATGATCTTAAATTGCAGGAAGAAAGATTAGGTACTTGGGGAACCTTCATGATTGTAGAGAAGGAATGAGGTAGACTTTGGAAAGGCTGTAGAATCTCCATTTGATGACCTTTGAAGTGGGATAGTGGAGCATCTTCCACGGATATGAACAGATGCATAGAAACGGAGCTTAGTGACAGGTTAGGAGGGAATGGGTTCAAACTGAAAGAGAGTAAGTATAGGTTAGATATTAGGAAAAAATTCTTTACTGTGAGGGTAATGAGGCATTGAAACAAGTTACCCAGAGGAGTTGTGAATGCCCTATCCCTGGAAGTGTTCTAGGTAAGGCTGGATGGGGCTTTGAGCAACCTGGTCTAGTAGAAGGTGTCCCTGCCTATGGCAGGGGAGTTGGAACAAGATGATTTTTAAGGTTTCTTCCAAGCCATACCATTCTGTGATTCTATGATCCCTTGGGTCAGGAACTGGACAAGCCAAACCTTAAGGTTTATCCTAGTCCTCTCATTCTTTAATTTCACAATCCTTCCTAGCCTTTGAAACAGTATTTCTAAATCTATACACCTGTGTCTCAGTAGGATTCAGACCTACAAACCTCTCTGTCATTGTCTGAATGTGGCAGTGTTTGTTTGGCTTTACTGCAACTGTGAAACTACAATTGATTGCTCAGGAGTTGTGACCTGGATGTCTCATGTCTGTGTGGTAGATACACCATATCTACCAACTACTGTAAAGATAAAGAATTATACTTGAACTATCAGGCCTGAAATTTGTGCCTAGTTACAGACTGTAGCATTGAAACCACGTGCAATTCATCGAACAGTAATAATGAAGTCTTGGCTTGTGTTTAACTCTAAGCACATGAATAATTTCATCACTATCCAACAGAGCACTTCAGCCTATGCTTAAGTTTCACTGATGTTGATTACTCACATGCTCAAAGTCAAGCACATGCTAAAGTGATAAAGACTGCATATGGCAAAGACTATATAGCTAGTTGTCATAAAGAAGGTTTTTAGACAGACTTCAGTGCAGGTGGCAAGGGATTAAGATAGTCATATATCAAAAGTAGCCTTATAACAAAGAGTTTTATAGTATAGGTGCACTGCATTATTAAATATAAGGATCATTCTTGAGCAATATGTGGCTCTTTCTGGGCATGTTTAAAATATTTAACAAGTTTTTGAATATAAAAATGTTTGGAGTGGATCTTCAAAGATTTTTGACATTGTTCTGTTCTTAAAAGTGAGCATCTACACTGCTCAGGGCAACTTTTAGGCAAGAAAACCATGAAGTGATCGTAAGGAAATTAACATTTCATTTATTTATTTATTTATTTATTTATTTTTAAACAAGGAGTCTGGGGACAGTCTTTGAGGGTTGTGAAAGTTTTTAAAAAATAAAATGTATCTATATATGCAGGCATGTACACACAAACACTCATGAAGCAGTCAGAGACTGGTAGCCAGATAGCCTGCAGTCAATTTTGTTGTTGTGTTGGGGTCTCCCGAAGAGGAGTCTTAAGGAGCATAAAAGCTAAACAACAGAAAGGAAGAGAAGACTTATGATTGCTAGCTTGTAAATCTTAGATCACTAATAGCACTAATTTGCTGTTTGAAAGAAAACTAAAAAGGAGGGGATTTACTTTCCTCTCTTGAATTTCATGGAGGTGAAATTTTGGAGAACAAAACAAACTGAAACATCTTAATTCCATGTAACATGTAATAGCAAGCATCCAGCCAGCTGCCATTTTGAGGGTAATTTTTTTAATCAGCCATTTCAGTTTTAGATTGGCCTTGATCCTCAGCCTGCTCAGGAATTTTTCTTCTTACGTATGTGCCTTTGCTCAAGTAAATGTGTTGCTGTTGTTGTTGTCGTCTAATACACAGCTGCTTTCTTCCTCCTGTCAGTTCTTGAGCTAAGCAAAGAGAATGCATGCACACACACAGACACTCACACACTTTAGTTTTTAAAGAAAAAAAGCCCCACAACAAAAAAGAATGCATGCTGTGACTTTAAAAATTAAATAATCGAACAGCTGTGGGTAATAAATCGATTAATTAGAGTGGATAAAGTGAAGGTGAAGGGTGCAGAGCACTCTTTAATTTGAAGATATATGACCTTGTAAGATGCTGCACTTCATTTGCTATTAGATCACACTTTGGAAGGGGCTTTATTAAAATCTATTCCAGGGTGAGCTGAGGTAAAACATATTGTTTAAAAAAGCTTTTGACAGAGTATGTTATATACTTTAGTCTGCTTCAGTGATTTCTGTCACTTTTTATACTACACATGTTGCTGTGCAAGAAAAGTTAAAGGTCTAGACATTTTCATCATATTTCTGTAAGAAACAGAAATTTAAATATTTGAAGTAATAATGGGAGCATTTACTGTTCCTTTGGCTGCAAAGCTGACATAAAACTTCCTAACTGCCTCAGTGCTGAGTAGATTTTTAAGGGATAATGTATCAGTTCCTTTCCGTGTTTGTATGTGGCTTTCATTAATGTCAATAGCAGTTATGGGCACTTTTTCCAAGCCGAGTGCAGTTCTCAAACTTGTGTTTTTTTCGAACAGCGATTGTTAGAGATTAATCAAAGCAACTGCATCTGTCTCGTACAGACACAGCATGCGGGGCTGGGGCACAGGGGCCATGTCAGCCAGGCACAAATGCCCGCTGTATTGTATACATTTTTTCTTGGCTGTGAAGAGGTGGCTTCCCTGAAATCGAGATTTGAAGCTGCTGTCCACAGCAATAGCCCTACTAAATCAACAGAAGCGTGAGGAGTTGCATCACATTTATCACCTACCTTTGTAAATAAGTCTCAATCTGATGCATACTTTTTCCTTTATGCTGTTATGGATGTATATCGGGTGATAAGATTAGATAAACTGACAGGCTGATAGGTAGGTAGATAATCTTCTAGCCTCCTTGTCTAAGGTTTTGTAGGTTTTGTTAGCAGCAGCCGTTCCTGCAACAGCCAGAAGAGGGGAATTCAGTCAGCAGCAATCCCACTTCTCCTGATGTGCCTGAGTTTTTTTTCTTTGTCTGCTATGAGTCATTCCCCTTTACAAGGTAGTTTCGATAATGCGGTTCTGCTCACCTTATAAACTCTTTCATTTTCAAGCTCATGCAACAGGCTTTTGTGAATGGCAACCTCCCTGTCTAGAAAAGGGTCTGTATAGTTCAGCTTTGGATCTGAGCACCTGTGGAGTGGCTGGATCAGGCATTGCTTGGGTCCTTGTACCATCATGGGTCAGGCAGGAAGCTTGGTTCAGGTACTGAACTATCAGGAAGTTTAGTGCCTTTAGGTGCAGTGGGGCCATCACTAGCCAAAATATGTGCTTTCATAAACAAACAAACAAACAAGCAAGAAATTAATTTTAGGTTTTCCAAAATCTGCAGTTGTTTTTTCAGGAAACCTTCCCCTCATTTAATAACAAATAACAAAACAAATCCTGGACCATGAATTTCAAGTTGACACATATTTATGAATTTATCAGAGTCTTGCAGAGACATTGAAGAAAGGAGGGGAGTGGGAGAAAAGTGCTTTTTGAAGATAGGACACAGTTTATATTGTGCCCAGGACTGGAATTTTCTAGCTAGCAAAATTATGACTGTGGTGCAGACTTGTCCACACCTGTCCTTTATGTAAAGCTGAATCAAGGTTAAAGGAATGCTTTCCACCTTTATGCAGCCGTTCAAAGAGGCTAGAAAAGCAAACAGAACAATGTTTTTGGCTCTGGTGAGCATTTCTGCATTGGAGGGCAGGCTCAGGCTCAGAAATTTTTGGGACCCAGTTCAAGCACGGCCCGACATTTGTTACTGTTAATTGCAACTGTGCTGTCAGCTTTGATTACCGGATGTTTCATTTGAGTGGCTTCTTGGTGTTTTGGCAAAAAGAATGTCAAAGTGGTTTATGCAAGGGTATGTTTTCCAAGCTCCTGTTGACTTGAATAGGACTTGTGTGGCTAAATACCTACATAGTATTTTAAAAATGGAAGTGCTGGCATGACTGAAGCATGTATAAATTAAATTCAGCAAGATCTCAGGGGACTGCTGCATGAAGTATATAAAATGAAAGAATGAAAATGACACTGAAGCTCCTTGCAGGTGCCTTGTAAAACCTACCACGCTGCATTTTCCTTGGTTTTTGTACGTAGTCATAAATCCCTTGAAACAAATTTCTTTTTGTGGAATAAACACATGAAAGGATTAGGATCCTTACACGTCATGAAGGAAGGTTTTATTTGCAAGTTAGAGGATGTAAATGTATATAGCAGAAATGAGTACGTGTGATATTTGTCATACATGTTAAGTGAATAAGTGTGGTGAGTAAATGTGCTGTTCAACAATTTATATCAGTCAATACGTCGCAATTAAATCCTTCTTTCAGAAATGCCAAGAAGGAAATGTGTTAGCAAAATAAAGTGCATGCCAACTGTATTTAAATGTTCTCCTCTGTATTATTTTTTAAGTGTTCTTTCTGCTTTTTCTTTTATAGGTAAAGATGAGCCTTCAAGCTATATTTGCACAACATGCAAGCAGCCTTTTAATAGCGCTTGGTTCTTGCTTCAGCATGCCCAGAACACACATGGATTCCGCATCTACCTGGAAACAAGCCCTTCAAACAGTTCCCTTACTCCACGCATCACCATCCCTCCTCCTCTGGGACCGGAGACTGTTGCACAGTCCCCGCTGATGAATTTTCTTGGAGACAGCAACCCTTTTAATCTTTTGCGGATGACAGGACCCATCTTGCGCGAACACCCTGGCTTTGGTGAGGGTCGGCTCCCAAACACACCTCCGCTGTTCAGCCCACCGCCTCGTCATCATCTGGATCCACATCGCCTTAGTGCCGAAGAAATGGGGTTAGTTGCCCAGCATCCCAGTGCCTTTGACAGAGTTATGCGTTTAAACCCCATGGCAATTGAGTCCCCAGCGATGGATTTCTCCAGAAGGCTTCGAGAGCTGGCAGGAAACAGTTCCACCCCTCCGCCAGTCTCACCCAGTCGCACCAACCCTATGCATCGCCTGCTGAATCCTTTCCAGCCAAGTCCTAAATCACCTTTTTTGAGCACCCCGCCACTGCCCCCCATGCCCCCCAGCAGCACTACGCCTCCCCAGCCTCAGGCCAAGAGCAAGTCCTGTGAATTTTGTGGGAAAACATTCAAGTTCCAGAGTAACCTTATTGTGCACCGGCGCAGTCACACAGGAGAAAAGCCCTACAAGTGTCAGCTCTGTGACCATGCTTGCTCCCAGGCCAGCAAGCTAAAACGCCACATGAAAACACATATGCATAAAGCTGGCTCCATGACAGGCAGGTCAGATGATGGACTGTCCACCACTAGTTCCCCTGAGCCAGGCACAAGTGAGCTCACTGGAGAGGGACTGAAATCCAGTGAGGCAGATTTCAGGAACGAGAGCGATCCTTCTCTGGGCCATGACAATGAAGAAGAGGAGGAGGAGGAGGAGGAGGAAGAGGAACTTGAAAATGAGAGCCGGCCAGAGTCAAGCTTCAGTATGGACTCAGAGCTGAGTCGTAACCGAGAAAATGGCTCCAAGTCGCTGCCGGATGAGAAATCCCTCGTCCTGGGAAAAGTCATCGAGAATGTAAGTCTAGGTGCCATTCAGCAATATAACGACATGTTAGCTGAAAAACAGAAGAGGAGTAGCTTCATGAAAAGGTCCTCTGATCAGCGAGACTTGTGTCCTCGAGATCTCTGTCAGAGAGATCCGGGCGATGAAGACTCAGTGGTAGGAGAGCTGGACCGCACTGAGGAAGGTGCGGTCAATGGAAGAAACTTTGGCCCGGGTGAACCCTTCCCAAACTTGTTCCCCCGTAAGCCAACACCTATCACGAGCCCCAGTTTAAACAATTCTTCTAAAAGAATAAAGGTAGAGAAAGATTTGGACTTGCCACCAGCAACGATAATACCTTCCGAAAACGTTTACTCCCAGTGGCTGGTAGGGTATGCAGCATCGCGGCACTTCATGAAGGATCCGTTCCTCGGATTCACAGACTCCCGACAATCCCCCTTCGCGACCTCTTCCGAGCACTCGTCGGAGAATGGGAGCCTGCGTTTCTCCACTCCGCCGGGGGACATGCTGGATGGGGGGCTCTCAGGGCGCAGCGGAACGGCGAGCGGAGGCAGCACCCCCCACATCAGCGGACCCGGCCCCGGGCGACCCAGTTCGAAGGAAGGGCGCAGGAGCGATACATGTGAGTACTGTGGCAAGGTCTTTAAGAACTGCAGCAATTTGACGGTACACCGTCGGAGCCACACTGGAGAGCGGCCTTACAAATGCGAGCTCTGCAACTATGCATGTGCCCAGAGCAGTAAGCTGACGCGCCATATGAAAACGCATGGCCAGATAGGGAAGGAGGTCTACCGCTGCGACATTTGCCAGATGCCCTTCAGTGTTTACAGCACCCTGGAGAAACACATGAAAAAGTGGCATGGAGAACATTTGCTGACAAATGACGTCAAAATTGAGCAGGCAGAAAGAAGCTAAGGCCCCCCCCTCCCTCCTGCCCCTTCCCGCCCCCACCTCCACTAGGTTAAATTTCAGGGGTCTAGGTAACATTTTATTTGTACAGTTTAACTATTGCCAACTGAGAAAAGATGACCTAACTTGCCTCCGTAAACATAACTTAGCATAACTATGGTAGGTGCCAGACTTTGGCACTTAAATATAACCTGTGTCTACAAAGTTCTATTAAACCCGAGGGTTGATTAAGGCAGTAAAAATTGTGGAGCCTTTTAACTGTGCAATAATTTCTGTATTTATTGGGTTTTTGTAATTTTTTGGCATGTGCAGGTACTTTTTTTTATTCTTTCTGTTTAAATTTCTTTTAAAATTTTGTTGGGTATCCCTTTTTAATTTTACCCAGTCGTAGCCTGAGATTACTTGCATTGTAGGGGAGAAACATATCTTTTAAAATTATAATTTTTGGGCCGCTGCTTTGTTGAAATTTAAGCTAAGTGTGTGTAATTTCTTGTGAAGAAGCCAGCATGAGAACTGAAATCTTTTTTTCTTTCTTTTTTCTTTCTTTCTTTCTTTCTTTCTTTTTTTAAATTTTTCTTTCCCCTTCTTAAATGACCTTGAAGATTAGGGAAAACAAAACTGTACAGCGGATAACAATCTTTAAAATTAGCACTTTCTTTCAAAATTGGATCAAATACATAGCACTGACAATGTTGCTGATGATAGAGGCCTTTTGTAGATGGATTGTAGCACTAAAGCTATGACAGCAAAAAAGACAAAGGTGCAGAAGGCAGCTACATTCAAATCCCAGAAACATTCTTAATTGTACATTACTATCTGATAGTTTCTTCTTGTTGTTAAAAGCTATGGCAACATAAGGGTGCCAGTTTGTCACTTTTTGCAGTGTTTTTCCCTCCCTCTTCCCCTCCTGTGGCTCTTCCTAGAGACAATAAATGAACATTTTGAGCATTGTAATATTATTTTCAAACCTCAGAGGAGCCAAATGCCATCTTTTTTCTTAATTTTTTTTTTTCCTTTTTAAACCACAAAATCATAAAATTTTAATTCAGGACATCTACTTCAGTCTGTATTTGCTGTGGTTTAATGTTAGAAGATGGAAAAGTGTGATTTTCTCAATGAAAAGCCTCAACTCATAGGCATTTGGTTTATGAGTAGGAATATTATATGATGTACAGTGATGTTATTATAAGGAAGAGAAAAATAAATCCTGGTTGATTTACCTGTCTTGGCAAGATTCTGCTCCTACTGAAGTCGGTAAGTTTTTCCCTTGACTTAATTAGGAACAGAATGGAATTGTATTCAGAAAAAAGCATTACAACAGACAAAAAGTAAAGCAAAGGAAAATGCACCTGTTCTACTTTTAAATTCCAAATATTTTAAAGCCTTTTAGAACTAACATTAGCAAACAGTAGACAATTATGGTTAGAGATTTTAATTATGTTGACCCGCACTTTAAAGCTTTTGTTTGTGGTTAAGAGAAAAATGGCTTCTCAACAAGAAATTACATCATATTCTATTTGGCCCAAAGGTGGGTTAAACTGTAAGGGAACAGCTGAGATTAAGTGTCAGTGTTGCTAAGCATGGCATTCACAATACTGGCACTATAAAGAAAAATAAATAAAATAATTTATTGGACAGTTTTTCTACTGCCATTCAATTTGACGTGAGTGCCTTGAAAACTGATCTTCCTATTTGAGTCTCTTGAGACAAATGCAAAATGTTTTTGTGAAATGGAAAGACTTTTAAAAAAAAAGTAAAACAAGAAAAGTACATTCTTTAGAAAAAAAAAAAAAAGAGCCACATTTACTTAAAAAAATTACTGGTTGAAGATAGTGGACATGAAAATGCCATAAGACCCAATCAAATGAAGATGTATACCCAGCACAACTTCGGACATACATTAGCTGAATTATTCTCAGCTTTTTTTTTTTTTCAGGACAACGCTGCTTAGGAAATGGAATGGAAATGATTTACTGCTGAATTAAAACTCAAATGACACAAATTACAAGTTGCTATCATTGAATGAAAAAAAACAATTCAGGAACAACGGCTAATTTTTTTTTAAAAGTTAAATTTAGTGCACTCTGTCTTAAAATACGTTTACAGTATTGAATACATACAAGGGTAAAAAAGAAATTGTGTGTATGTGTGTTTGAGCAATCTTTTTTTTTTTCAAAGTTTGCTTAATAGGTTATTAAAAAAAAATGCCATAATGGCCATGTGTATATTGTTTTCTTTTGGTGACGGGGTTTTAGTATATATTATATATATTAAAATTTCTTGATTACTGTAAAAGTGGACCAGTATTTGTAATAATGGAGAATGCCTGGGCATTTTACAAAACCAGAAAGAAAAAAAAAATTTTCTTTTTTCCTTGAAAATGTTGCAGTAAAATTTAAATGGTGGGTCTATAAATTTGTTCTTGTCACTGTAACTGTAAAGTCTTGAGTTTTAGTAAATTTTTTTCTGCCTTGGGTGTTGAATTTTTATTTCAAAAAATGTATAGAATCTTGTATTCGGGGATTAAAAGGTGATTGCTACACCACGTAGAAAAAGTATGTAGAAAAAAGTGCTTAATATTGTTATTGCTTTGCAGAAAAAAAAAAAAAATCACGTTTCTGACCTGTACCTATTTTTCTCTTTTTTTCTCCCCTTTGCCCCCCTTCCTTCCCCTTCTGGAATGGATATTGATATTGGTTGATTCATATGATGTAGGCACTTGCTGTATTTTTACTGAAGCTTGTAATTTTTTAACTGTACGCTTGTCCTTTTAAAGGGATTTAATGTACCTTTTTGTTAGTGAATTTGGAAATAAAAATAAAAACAAACAAACAGGCTGCCATAATATATTTTTTTAATTTGGCAGGATAAAATATTGCAAAAATAAAAAAAAATTTGTATGTGAAGTCCTTATTGTACAGGAAAAAAGGGGGTTGTTAGACGACCTTTCAGTAAAAGAAACAAAACAAAATAATTAAGTGCTTTTTTATTTTAAATTTTTTTGTTGTTGTTGTTCACAAATAATTTTAGTTGTATATATATTTTTTTTGTCAGAAATGGCCTACAAAAAAGTGCTGTTCCTACAGGGCTCTAAATAACTTCAAAGCTGCCTGGACCCCTTGCATCAAGGTTTTACCAGGTATGGTTGAACCAGGCTGGATGGTTATTTCCTGTTTGTGTGAAATGAAATTCCGTTCCCGGAAAGGTGTCTGGGGTGACATCCCACAGCTTCCCTGCAGATTTGAGAGAGAGAGAGAGAGGAGATTTCTTCCCCTCCTTCCAAACAAGAAGATGTCCAATCCATCTTCCCTCTCCTGGCCAACCCCCACTCACTGCTCCTCACACCCTGCCACCACCCTCTGGAAGAAAGTCTTTTTATAGCAAAAAGTGAGAGCTGTTGCATCCACTTTGACATAAAATGGTCTGCTGTTGGTACAGCTGTAATCGGGTTGAAGAAAAATTAGTCCAGGCACAGCCCTCCTCTTCCCTGTCAGAACAGGACCGACTCTGTGTACAGGTCTTGCCAGTCCATGTTATTAGCTGCTTTGCTGCTGTTCACTTCTAATTGTACATTCCATAAATTTCTGAATGTTTGAGGGATTGGGATGAAATCCTGTAGCTTTTGATTTCTCTCTTCTTTGCAGTCCTTTTTCTCTCTCTCTCTCACACTCTTTCCCTTTTGGGTCGAGGGGAAAGAGAGGTGGAAGAAGAGGCACTAGTGCTTCAGCGAAGGGGAGAAGGGGAAAATGCTCAGTGCTCTCACACGAAACGGTGGTAAAACTTAAAACAAAAAGAAAAAAAAATTGCCATGCCAAATTCTTCTGCTGCTTTCATTAGTGCAGAAACACTGGAGCAATTGGAGAGGCATGGGTGTGACAGCGAGAATTAAGTCCAGCTACCTAACAGATAGATGTATGCCTTCCAGACTTGAATGATGTACCCTTAAGACTTCTGGAGAAATTCTGGATCTCAATTAAACTGATATAAATCAGGAATTATTCATAACTCTTAGTCCTGAATTACTCCAGCATAACGGAGGTTGGAATGTGGTCCCTTAAAGGCACATTTTCACTTTTTGGTGAAAATTCAGATCTCTGGAGTTTCACATAAATCCAGAGTCATGTCACCGAACTCAGAAGAATCTCGGACTTGTATCAATGCAATGAAGATCAGAAGTTAACTGCACATTTTCAGTCCACATTTCATTAATTTAAGAAATAATTTCGCCTTTCATTTTAGTGTAAGTTGCTTAGGAGCTCCAGTCTCCCTGTTGTTTTTAATGATCCAGAATAGCAAATACCAGCAGTTGCCTAATTTTGTGACTTAGATCACTGAAACTAACAGTAAGTCACCCAAAAGCACAAGGGTTGTGTTTCTGCAGACTGTAGTGATACTGAAATGGCCCTCCTTATCTTCTAGCTTAGAAGAGCTGTAGTTTACTAGGCCATAAGCACAATATAACATGGACATAGCTAGAATGCTGCCACAGTTCTTTTCACACTTAAGGTAGTTTTTCATTACTTTTTTGAGGTTGGATTTATTACTTTCATTGTTTCTAGTCCTGCTGCCTTTGCAGTCCAGAGCAAAACTCCGGTCAACTCCCTTGGCAGCAGGACAGGTCCGGGAACCTGGTTTTAGAAAGAAAAATACCAATTTTTAAGGAAAGGGTCAAAAAATCAGCATTTCATCCCAGTCCTATGTAAAAGACAGTCCAAGGTTTTGTTTATCACAGGCAAACTCATTTTTATGGTGCTCTTTGTATTTTAGAACTGCAAAGCAAAGTAACGTTGATTTAAGTTGTTTGCATTTGTACCGGCAAGGCAAAATATTTTTATTACCTTTTTCTATTACTTATTGTATGAGCTTTTGTTGTTTACTTGGAGGTTTTGTCTTTTACTACAAGTTTGGAACTATTTATTATTGCTTGGTATTTGTGCTCTGTTTAAAAAACGAGAGCACTTTTTTTTTTATTATGGATAAAATGTTGAGATGGCTGGAGGTCATTTCAATATGGCTTAGTGAAATATTTATTGTTCCTTTTATTCTCTGTACAAGATTTTTGGCCTCTTTTTTTTCCCCTTATTGTCACAATGTTGAGTTCAGCATGTGTCTACCATTTCATTTGTACGCTCGTTCAAAACAACGTTTGTTCCAGTTTCAAGTTATAAAAATAAATTGGACATTTGACTTGATCTCCAAATCTTGTCTTTCCTGGTTCTTTGAAATTGAGGGATGGGAAGGGGAAAAAAGAAAGGAGTGAGGAGTTGAAGCTTCAGTACAGATGATAGAGCTTATGCTGTATTTTCTGTCAGCTCTCATGGGAGTCAACCAGGAGAGAATTCTTGTTTGGGGAGGACATGTGAGAACCTGCATGATGCTAAGTAGATGCTCAAGTCCTGATTACATCCCTTTGACTTAAATATGATATAAGGTATTTCCTGAGTAGGGGTCTTGAGACAAAATGGTAGAATAATGCTTGAAGCAGTCACATTTCTCGTATGAAATTGTGTTATATTTGAGGCCATTAGATCAGTTTTCTAAAAGCAGGTGAGACCTGCTTTGCTCTTGTGTTTCTTTCCATCCCTCCACACAAACTTAACTCTATGGTCTATGCACTTAAGTTTGTTAATGTGTTCTGCTTCTTGGATGCCAATGCAAAGAGGGAGAACACTTACCAATTCAATCAGGACCTCAATTTGGGCCACAAACTGTATTATGCGGGAAGCACCAAAATATAACTGCAGCTAAACATTCTCCTCGTCCTCCTCAGCTAGGCACAAAGGCGTGCACAGTGAAAGGCAGAATTTTGCACAATTTGAGGATAATTTTGCACAGTTTGAGGATAACAGCTGACAGCTACAGACAGTTCACTATCCTGATGTTCTTTATCAAGCCAACCTGTTAGCTAATGCATGGAAATTTTAAATAAGAGAATTGTTATTCAAAACATTATTGGACAGCATAGGAAAGATTTGTAGTGTCAGAGACCAGATTCTGATTTCCTGGAGGCCCTGGTCCAACAAACCATGTAACAGGCTTGTGATTCAAAGCAGGCGGGTAATTGAAATTCATTTCAAAGGAACTGCTCCTGGACTTTAAAGTATTTGGCTCAACTCAGAAGTCAGGAGGGGAAGCTAAGTGTTTTGTGCTACAGAAGAGCTCCTACAGATGGTCTCTTCCTGATCTCAGGCTCCCTGAATCTACAATCTAAATTTAGGTATGTGTGTAAGTGCTTTGCTGGATCAAGGCTTCAGAGTGATATAAAAGTTACAGGCTTTGAAAAGTTGCACTCATGAAAAACCAGTGAAAATGAAATCAGAACCCGACGCTGACAATTATATTGGGCAATAGTTCACGCTATAATTTCCCAAATGCCATGTTCGTTTTGGATGCCTTCTGCAGTGAGCTGTAAAGGCTGTTACATTTTACTTCTAAATTTTGTACAGTTCGCGTTTGAATGGGGTGTTTTTGACACCCCATAAACATGACTTCACTCTAGCTGAGCTTTACACCACCATGTCATTTTGTCAGCTGTAAAGGCGCTGCAGGCCTTGCAGATGTTGATGTGGTGTTCGAAGGTTTAGCAGCAGCAGCCTCTACTGTGCATTGTGGCTTGTGGCTGGAAAGGCTTAGAGATACAAGGGGACAGACTCTCTGTCTATTGCCTCTGCTAGGGGAGGTGGTATCTGCCCGGCAAGGAGAAGCGTGGACCTCCTGGAAGTTGTAATGCCTTCACTCATCACTATTGGATCTGTTAGAGCTTGTCTGTCAGAGCTCTGATTACTCACACATGTTGGCATGACGGAAAAAGTAGAATTAGGCCCTTTTTACAGAGAAAATGTGAGAAATCACACAAATAAAGCTGCAAACAACTAAATCCAAATGAGTCTCTTTGCAACATCCTTGGGTTGGATACTCCTGTTTCACACATGCTTATGTAATCCAAGAACTCCATTATAATTAGTAAAGGAAAAGGGCTTAGAAAAATCTTTGTGAAATCCAAGTGAAACCAGTGGAATTCAAACTTTGGTATGAAAGAAGAGACACTTTAACTCAGCATTATAATTATTATAATGAAAACCTATTTTAAAGGTGATTTGATTTCTCAAGGTCCTTATTCTTCACACTGATTGTACACTACATTGCTTCTTTGGATTCAATACATTTACTACTGATTTACATAAGCATTCCATGGACTTGAATCTGGCTTAGTGGCTTTACATACATAAAACTTACATAAATTGTAAGAACGTATAACAGAATAGCATTGGCCATTGAACTGTAAGACCACAATTGAGATTTTTCCACCAAAATGTGGAGATCAAGAGTTACATTTACCCTACCAAAGGACAGAAAGATACCATGTGATCTATACATCCAATTAAAACGGCTTGAAAACTGAGCACTCAAAATGAAAGGCTTGTGAACAGACCAATAATTATACACCAAAATCATTCAGGAAATAATTCTGAATAATGAATATATTTGAGAAAATTGTGATCTATTTGCAGACAACTTGTAAGCAAAAAAGAAGCAGCATTTGCCTAATAGTTGATTTGCTCTGAATTATTCTCCTAGCTCAGCTAAACACTGACCTTTAGCTACTCAATGACAACATGGATTTCACTGTCTGACAAATGACAGACCATTCTCTGGGATCACATGTGTTAGAGATGGAAAAGACCTATTCACTCCAATACACCACCAGTGCAAAACTATTTCTTTCAGTATGTTTCCTAAACAGGATATTATATAGAACAGGATCAAATATAATTTTACACCTACACATTGAAAAAAAAATTGCCTGGTAAGGAGAGATTCTTCACCCAGGTTTGTCACTGTCCGTTTTCCCATGGCTTTGATCACAGCATATGACAATAGTGTACTAAATTTATTGAGAGTGGACCTACACTTAGGGCTTAGTTGGACCACAGTTTGAGGGTGAGGCTAGTTCCAAAAGTTGTTCAGATTCGTCTATTTCTGGTACTAATTAGGAGACCATTGCATTATGCAGACAAGGTATTGATTTACAGATAACTTTTTCTGCACACAAAAATAGTTGCAGGTTTCCTTTTATGTGTATCTTTTAAATTATTTCTTATTCTGTCAGGATACCTGTAATAAAGTTCCTGTGCAATGGAAGTACGCTTACATGTTTTCGTTTAGAGTTGGCAAGTGGCAGTGCTGATTATGGCGGAAGTCACAGGTATCATCAGAGAACAAAAAAGCTAACAAGAATGTGAAGGAAAATGATGTTTCAATGATTCCTATAAACTGACTAGGAATTGCAATAATGCAAAAAAATACACATCACTTTTCAATAATGTTTGAAGCATAAATAATAGATGTCCAATGACTAACAAGTTAGATATATGTGTGTGTGCAAAAACTGTGTTTACATCTCTGTGTGCATAACTTGGATATAAGTGTACCTGTACAAAGCTAGAAATTTGAATTTCTCCTAATTAACAGACGAGTGTAATTGAGCTCATTTTAGTCCACAGCACTATATCCCTAAGATTGCCAGTTACTTTAGCAAAGCTGATTTAAAATGGGTATTGCCATGATAAATGAAGACTCCTTACTTCACCTCTAAAAATAACAATTGAAGTACCCACTGCATGTGGGCAATGTCTATATAACATTCTACCAGACACTACTAAAATCTCTAAAATGCTGTTTTTCAGTAGAAACCAATAGATCATAAAGCAAAGTTCAGTGACTAGCCAAGCTAATCTGGTACATGTGAAATTTCCACAGCACCAAAGTACTACTAGCAGGTATGTTGATAATTCTTTTCCTCACTATATTTATTAGTTTGTATGTAGACATGGATATCACTGCCTGGGTGTTTGGGGCATGTGGGGCCTTCACTCATCATGGTGCATGGGTCTTCCCACTGGTGTGAGATGTAGAGAGAGAAGTGACACTAAGATAACTTAGAAAAGCCAAGTAGACATGGAAACACAGAACAAAGAACACAGGACAAGCACTCCTCCTTTAACTCTCTATGATGTGATGATGAGAAGAATTTCTGGAATGAGGAAGAAGGCCAAAAGAGTTGAGTCTTCATATGATATATTTCCAATGTGAATCAGCAGCAAACCCAAGGAAAATAGAGATTGATAGCAATAGTAGTTTCTATGCAGGATGTGGGCTGTAGCAATCTAGTCAGAAACCAGGCACTTATCACAGAATACTTTGAATTCTTAGCAATGATGTAACATAATGCAGCTTCACTGAGCAAAGCTCTATTCCAGCAAAATACCCACAAATGACTGACAGAATGAAATGACACAATTACAGAATTAGACGAGGAGAGGTAAGGAGATGTTAAGAGACAAAAACAAGGGAGAAAAATCATGTTTCACATGGTAATAATGTTCAGATGGAAGGAATGTGTTGGAGGATCACTGATGCATCAAGACTGTTAGACATTTCAAAATACCTAAGTGAAATCGGAGTTTAAATTGCATTTTAGAGATAACTTGAGTTCTAAGACCCACTGATTTTTAACAAGCTTTGCCTTTCCAAATGACTATTGAAAATAAGTCAGTGGTCCAAAGTTATTTTAGAAGAAAAATTCTTGTCATAGATATTATTGTGCTCATATTCCAATGGCTTAAATTATTGCTTTTAATGTCTGAACATTTTTGAACATAGAGAACTTGTAATGCCAGGCTCATTCTGTTTCAGTTTGTGACTTAATCTCAGGTTTACTAAAGGGAAACATAACTCCTAACTCCCCGTATGTCAGGTGAAGAAACCCATCATTGTACCTAACAGATAACATAATTTCAGGGTAAGCAGCACATGGCCAGGACAGTGTTTTAGCCATTTCACTAGATATGAAAGGCTCCAGAAACATCTTCAGATCAATATGGCTCATAAGTGTTCCAGGAGTCCTATGAAACTCTTGGAATGACAACCTGCTGGATAACTCTCTCTACTTGCAGGAGGTTCAAATTTAGATCTGCAGTTTGGCTTATTGCAAAGACTCTTGAAGCAGTAGTATGAAATCATGGCTATTTAAAATGACTAAACTGCAAACAACCAACAACGTGAACTTTGTTGTTGAGGAAAACATATTTTTAGTCAAAAAATCATGTCTCTGCATGAAAAATGTTCACTGAAGAAAATGTTGGTATGTATGTGCTAGTTTTGAAGTTTGATAAGTGAAGTATTTGCAGTTTACTGCTCTGCTATAGTTTATCCTTTCTATAAAAGAGTTGCAGGGTAGCTCTCATGGGTGCTCCTTGTCCACTTTAGTGTAAAGTTGGGTAGATTAACCAGTTTTTTGCTGACAGATCACGCTAATTGAAGAAAAGGAAAGGACTTCAACAATCTTCCCAGATGTGGATTTGAAAGCAGATTTTTTTTCTTTTTTTTTAAAGTAGCTAGTTAGAGAAATGAATTATCTAATTCTACGTTGTGAGGAGCAAACTAAAGTGGGATATATCCTGATGTAAATCAGCATTGTTCCATTGTGTGAAAGTAACATCAATTGAGAGTTATTTTCCAATTTGTGCTATTCACCCCAGCTAGGTAAATGGTTTTAATATCTGATATATTTTTCATGAAGACTAAGATGTTCCTCAGACTTTTTAAAGCAAGAGATGTTTTGAACCAAATTACTTGATTGCTTTGTGATACTGAGTGTGACTTCCCAATAAGTCAATCCTTACAAAGAGTAGCAGAAAGCAGTAACTCTTGGTAAGGTAAGTGTACTGCGCATGTCGATAGGAACTTCTGTGATGTATGTGAATGACTAGCCAGCAGAATTAAGTAACTTCTTTGTCATTGCAATCTGATGTAATTTTTCAGGCAGTTTTTCCCAGAAGTATGTACTTGTCTTGATATGCAAAAACTCTGGCCACAGAGTTCACATGATTTTCCATACTCAGAGACTGCTTCTTTGTTAGCTGTTATTCAAAAGTGATTTCATATTACCACTTTAACCCTGGTGATGAATGATTCCTCAATGTAAAACCAGTACATTTATCTTCACCATCCTGTTTTCTCACAGATGAGGTTTCAGTCATTCTTCCTCTGTCCCAGCAAGACTGGACATTGACTTCTCCCTAAACTGTTAATGTAAAGTAATTTGTACAGGTAATTTTTTTTGTGCCTCAAGGGAAGTGCCTTGGTTTTTGTGGAGCACACCTGGCCCAGAGGTCTGGTGATCTCCTTCTGCAGTTCTCCAACATGACAGCTGCTTAAGTGAAATAGCAGTTTAAACAAAAATGAATTCAGATCCTCTGAGCACAAAGGACAAGGAACAACCTGCATGCCTACAAGTAAAGTGTTGTTTGGTTTGCCTCTGTTTCTACCAGCCAAACATCATATCTCAGTTTACTTGTATTACTAGATGCTCCCAATTTTCCCTTCAGGGAACCTTTTCTGCTCAGGAAGAGAAAGAGATATACAGCTTGAGGGGAAGAAAGCCATCTTGGTCGAGTCACTCAGAACAAAGCGGGTTTTGAGGGGTCAGTACTGGGAGAAGTTCTGTTCAATGCTTTATTAAAATCTAAGGTGATGGACTAAAGACAATGTTTGTTATATTTGCACACCAAACCAGGCTGTGAAAGATCAACACTGTGTTGAAGGTTAATGGTGGTTTTCAAATTGATCTTAATATCTGACCAATTTACTAAACAGCTGCTGGCCAGGAAAAAAAGGAGTATGAAGAATCATAAGTGACAGGGAGACAGCAATATGGTGTTGCAAAAAAAGGCAGATACCACCATAGGATATATCAATGAGAATATGCTGTAAATGGCATGATGTACTGCGTCCACTCTGGCTAGCATTGGTGAGGACTTCGGACATTCATCTGTGGGTTGAGTTCTTACAAATCAAGAAGAATTTAGGCCAGTTGGAGGGTTGTCCTAAAGGGAGCGAAGGAAATGATCAGAAGACTATTGTGTAGGTTTGATGGGAAAATAGTGAAATTATTTGGATTGTTTATCCAAATATGAGAAGAAGGAACCAAAGTGAAGGAGGAAGATAACTCTTCTCAAGTAGGGAAATTAATGTCATAAAGATGCTCTCCCACTCTGTGGTTTCATATGATTCACATGATTCATATGATGGTATCTGGAAGAAGAAACAAATACACAGCACCTTCACAAGGAATTTCACCTTATGCAACTCTCAGATCCTTTCATTGGCAAACCTTTCCTTTCCTTAAAAATCAGTGGTCATGGCTCCCTTGAATGGCACTTTAAAAGAGGAAAGATAGGGGTTTTTTTTAATGTTACTAAACAAGACAGTTCAGTGGCAACCTTGCCTTCACCTAGTCTTCATCAAGTTGCAGTAGAGACCTGTGGACCAAATTCAGATCTGGTGTAAGCTAGTACAACATAACCTTTGAAAGAGTTCCTCCTTCTTCCACCAGACCAGAATTTAGCCCTTAATTTAACTCAGAGAAAAATGCAAATTAGCCTAATTAAACATACAGTTCAAGCAATCAAGATACTGGTTTTGTACTATATTGATCTATTTTAAAATATCAACGTAGGACAGTTAAAAGCAAAGGGGGCAATTAATGTCTTTCCCTGGGAAGGTGTGAAAGGTACCTGTCAGGTTTCATTAAGGGTATTTATTCTTTCCTTTCAAATTGTCTCTGCTTTGAGCAGACCACTCTTCTGGGTTAATGGTGACAGAAGACAGCAGCACTGCTCTAAGCATTCTACACAGGAAATGTAGCCTATTAGTGAAAGATGGGGAATCCTGAAAATGAAATACTTTATTGTTGATGCCTCTGAAATGTCCCATATGCCTATAACTGTCTCAGAAAAGCAGCACTGGGGCTTGATACCCCTGCCTTTGTGAAAGACTCAGTATCTTTGGGCAGCACCTACAAAGAGTAAAAGAAAAAAATGTTATTATAATAGCTTTATGAATTGGGATCTGAAGTACAGAAAGATTAACTTATTTATTGAAAGTCATACAAAAAATGCTGTGAAATAACCAGAAGTTTTGTGGAGATCTCCTGAGTCCAGCTCTGGTGTGTTTTGATCTTAGTCCTAAATGAACATGCATCCTTTGGTAGACATGTTGTTATGGCAAGTGACATCTGAAGGTGTAAGAAATTAGGTTTTCCCATAGAAGCTTCACCACAGCTTGTTTAAATCAGTGAAAAATATCCCATTGGTTTGAAAAGGCCAGCTAAAATCTTCAAGAGGCAGGGCTATCCTCCACCTTTGGTATGAGCACAGCATGACTGCATTAGACCTCATGGGATCAACCTGACCTCAATCAGACAACACACCTGCCCATAACCCGGAGAAACTGACCTGCTATGGAGAGTGAGAAGGAGATGGGAAGAGTTTTCTTACTGAACATATTGCAGTGGAAAGGATGCAACTAGAGACAAAGTAAGGGAGAAGAAGCGATGGACAAAGAGGAGGATCTTTTTGTACATTCCTGATGAAACCTGTGCTGTGCTTTGTGTGTGTTTCTGTCAGTTCCTGTGAAGCAAGTACTGCAGGGCTGTGATCACAGCCGTACAGTTTGCAAATAACCAACAAATGTGAGCAGCCATAAGTCTCTGAGTTGTGACCTTTGATGGTGGAATAGATTTCCCTTGTGATGCTGAGATTCTTTGACAGCTGAGCCTGACTCTGAGTTTACATGTTTTGTCAGTCCAGCATCTCTCAGGGTTTGTGGTTAGGGTGGCCTTGGTGACAGTCACTGTTTTCAGTTCAAGATGTGAAAGAGACGCTGGGCTGCAGCAGTAATTCTTTGAATATTTCTCCAGCTGAAAATCTGCACATCTCCGAGTCTGACATTTTCTTCTTAGTAGCTTTTAATGTTATATGGATTTTTAAGAAGTATAATTTATGTCAGTGCTGTTTAATGATGCACCTTTAACCAAAGATAAAACACTACCCACGTTGCTTCTGATTTAGCCTTTTTGGCCTGGTTGCTGCAGATCATTTTAGCAAGGGAAAGGTTGTCTGCAGCATGAATCCCCCAACCAGTGAAACTACTTTGTCTTAATTACCTCAGGACGAGAGAGTGCCCCTGAAGCAATCATCTTTGTTTGTTAACACACCCTATCTGCTGCGCTACTCCCCATAAATAAAACATGACCAAGATTACAATGTCATGTTCCCGTGGACTCTAGACCCTGGTAACTGCTCAAGTAGAATGCACAAAAACATCCCACAGCAACCCTGTGCATATCGGAGGGCATAGCAAAGGGATGTTTCTCATTCCTAAGCAACCACATGCATACCGGCTTCTAATATTAAACACGATGTCTGCTCGAATGCTAACAGGATGCATAAGACATACTCTTTCTCGCCTTTGTCGCGGGAAAACAGCAGATCCCAGGCCAGATCTGTAGGTGGTAAAAAATTGCAGAAGCTCCAAGATCTAGCTCAGGAGTTTACCCTCTGCAGATTGCCTAATTGGAACCCCAATGTTATCCATTACTGTGGAGTTGGTGGCAGAGGGCTGTAGGAAGAAGATTTAAGGATTTCCAAGTGTTTTGTCTTGGTTTTCTCTTGTTTTTCTTCCTGTTTGTCCATTAGCGCTTTGCCACTGTTGGGGTTCTCCCTAGGAAGGACAGCACTTAACTGCTTAAGCTAAGATAAATGAATACTATAAACAAATAGATTGGTCCTTTAAATATCTGGGAGGGGAAGGTAACAGATATCAGCTGTGAAATACTTCCCAAGCTTTGATTCTTAAAGGCAAAATTGGAGGGTAGGGTCACTCCTGCACTGATGAGTGTCTCAATCTGTGATTAATCTTACTAAAATTAAGGGGCACTGTGGAGTTAAAGATTGTTTAATGGAGGTTAAGATAAGGGCAGTGAGAAATCACCTCTTCCAAGATAGAGTAAGGGGGAATGAAGCTGCCCAGGTAGCTCAGAGGAAGGCATATCTTCCTGCTATCTGCTAAGGGGTTTTGACTTTTGGTGCAGTGGCAACCTGAACCAGTGTGATAAGACAGTAGGCAAGATGGGTTGGTCGAAGATCTGGCACCTTCTGCTGGGTTGCTTCAGGGTCATCTAGCTTCAAAAGAGTCAAGGAAAGCTCTTCTGTTTGTACAGGACACTTCTATTACAGAAATGCTCTGTTGCACCTGCAGTGCATGCCTACATATATGTCAGGCCCAAGTAAGTTAATTTCAATGTACTCTCAAATTTCCCCTGTCTTCTTTTTCTGAAAGAAATTATGTTTTCTATTTTGCTTCCTTCTTCATTAACAACCCCCCCACACACACACACACTAATGCTGATAGGAAACTGCCTTCCAGGGGTCCATAGAGCAGGTACAAAGACCATTGAGGGTGCTTGCTTTTTCAAGAGGTTCAACATGGTTCTTGTTCAGAGAATGTCCACAGGGAAGATCCAATATGTGGAAAGAGAACAATTAGGAAAAGATTGCTTGAGACCATGAAAGAGATATCTGAGGTTTGTAAAATCATGTTGTTTGATAGGGATGCTGCTGGCTGGGGAAGGTCAGAAGCAATTTTTCACTCTGTATGCAGGTAAGCTGGAGCACTCCTTGATACATCTTTATGAGGGTTTACATGCCATAAAAGGAAGGTTTTGCAAGCCTGTAGAAAGGAAACCTTCTGAGGATTCCTGAATACATAGAAACCATCTTTGGCCTAGGAAGTTGCTGAGTCACAAAAGGCTGGAGACTGGAAGACTATTTAGAGAAATGTTTTATGCATTGCCTTGATCTTAGGTGCTTCATATGCTCCTGTATTTGGGCATTGCTGGAGAAAATTGCAGACCTTTGTTCTGATCCCACACACTGCTGCCAAGGCTATACGTGGGGGCTGATAGTCAGATCCATAAGGCTGGTGTTATAGGCTGGTGTATGCACTTCATGGCAGCTTGCTAAAATTTTCTGAAATGATCTTCAGTGGCCTTCCTAGTCAGGGCCATGCTGTATGTTTGTAACCATGATGCTGTATTTGTTCATTCAGAATATCTCTATGTCTGTGGCCCATATTATTATTTAAAAAAAATTCTCTATGTCCAGTCAGATCTCAGCAGCTCTGCTCAGATGATCAGTTGTGCCAACTGCCCTGGTATTCTTTGTGAGAGAGACAAATATCTCCTGCAAGGGAAACCAGCAGCTCTTTCTTATACAGGACACCAAAAAGACATCAGAAAGGGCACACTGCTGTCTGACAGGCTGTTGCATGGATTATCAAAGGCAACTGTCTGCCAGTGCCTTGACCTACTGTATGCTTTGGTCAGGCCACGCATTTCATTCATTTGTGAATTCAGAGGTGCTTTTTGAAGGCAAAAACTCTTTTCTTGACTAGTTGCTCTAAACGCAGACTCCAAGTCTCTGTAGAATACTTCAGTTCTTTTAATGATTTGTGCCCTGTCACTTACAGAGTTCTGTCTTTTTTCCCAGCACCGCAATAAAATGTTACTTCCCTCTCTTGTGCTTTCTTTCTACTACCATACTTTCAAGTTTTGTTTTGTTTGTTCAGTGTTGTCTTGATAAATTCCATATTGTTCTTCCTGGTTTTCTCTCTCATCTTTGTCTTTATATCATTGTTCTGATTTACAAAAAACTCCTTTATTTCTTGAGCTTAAATCTCTATATCTGCCTTCTTATCTCTTGCAGTTGCCTTGTTTCCTCAGATACAACCCTGGCTTTTATCTGGCATCTCACAGCCTCTCTTGGCAACTTTCTGCTAAGTGTCTTCTTTCTTTATTTGTAGCACCATTGTTCAGGCGGATTTTACTTTGAGATTTGCTGGCTTTCATTAGTCAGGATGGCACATTGGAAGTTATGTAAGCACTGATTTTTTTATTTAAAAGCTATCAGGTTAAAATGTGTAAAAAGGAGAGTAAGAAAGAAGGGTGGCCAAAGCGATAGAATAATCTCTAGTCAAAGTTTACTGCTTCTAGACAACAGCTTTTGTTTGCAGGGAAATATAAGGGGGTAGCACAAGGGGGAAACGAGCAAATCTCCATATTGCATAAAATCAGCGTGGCTCTAAATCTCCACAGCTGAGGGTTTGGCCCTGGCTCTTGATTAATTCATCTTGCTCAGAGACCTATCATCTGTAGAACATTTCAGTCATTTTGCAGGTGGGGAGAGAAACCTGTTGGGGCAGATCTGTGTGTCCGTGCAGAGGAGTGCGGATGTTGTGCCCAGGTGTGCGGGTGGAGCTCCTCAGCTACTCCCGCTCCCACGGCTGCTGGGCCATGGCTCAGAGGGACGGCTGGGCTGTCATGGGGAGGGCTGGAGGCAGCTGCTGGAAGGTGCTCGTGGTAGATAGAGCTTTCCGCCCCAGGAAGGGGCAGGAGCGGGGACTATGCTGCCGGCCGTCTCTGAGCAGCTCAGCCTCCCAGGGCTGCTCCTGGGCTGACTTGCCATCATCACCCACTGCTGTCCCAAGGCTGTGCCTGAGGCACGATCAGAGCCATAATTTGTTGATGAAAGGATCTCTTACTGTGGAAAGTCTGAGTTACTGACCTCTGAGTCCTGCTAATTAAAGTTTGGTAATCCAGGAGGGAGGAGGACCTGGAAAATCACATTTTGTCCTACGTAAATGTTGGTTATGGGAGGCCACTGCTGTCACATGCTGGCACTAAGGGAGACTCCAGACTGAACAGTGGAGTCAGCAGACGGAAACTGGCCTTGTAAATCGGAATTGCCAGTTTTTGTGACAATGAACAAAAATGTAATTTTTTAACCAAATGTATGTGTCATAACTTGGTGACCTCAGTGAATACACTTTAATTAAGTCCTTTTGTTGCTTTTCACCCCTTTCCCTCAAGCAATTCCAAGTTTTTGAAAACAGCCAAACAAAGTCTGTTGTGATTATTATGTATCTGACAGAACTGTGAATGACCCACAACTGTAAAAACACAATATACTAGCTCCTGTCTTTGGCCTTTAGGCAGAACTAGCTGTAGCCATTACTGGGGCAATGAGAACTCAGCTCTCAGTGTGATCTGCTGTAGTCATCCCCTTGGGCAAAGCTGCCTGTGAGCTGCTCAGCTGCTGGGAGCCTGCAGCCTTCCCCTGCAATCAGGGGAGCCAAGCTGATGCATATCAGATCCGGATTTGGCCCAAAGACATTTGCTTTCGTCTTGGGAAAGGCACAGTCTGTAACTGCATCATTCAAGTTGGAAACCTGACCTAAAGGCATGAAGCAGAAGAGATTATGGGAGCTGCAGGTGGGATAGAGCTATGGAAGCCCTTCAAACAGGTTTGAAGAAAAGGTTCAGGAAGCCTGGGTGATGTGGAAGATGCAAAACTGGAGATGGACCAAAAGAAGTGAGGAGAGAACAAGGAATGTATGGGAGTGAAATCCAAGCCAGGGAAGCAATAGGAAGGCAGTGAGAAAGAGCAGGGCCTTGAGGGAGGTGAGAGTCAGCAGAAGATTAGGGAGGTTTCACTGCTGGGCACCTGAACAGAAAGTGGGAAAAGGGGGAAAGATTTGGAAATTGGAAGTACCCATTTCATTTGGGATAATAAGGCATGAGAACACCAAGAGGTCCAAGCCAGGCAGGAACTGGTATGATCTGAGGCAAAGGGCTGCAAGTGGGGCTGGCGAAGTGTATTTGAGTTTACACTGCAGAAGCAGGAGAAGAAAGCTTGATTGAATAGGCAATTATTCTGGTTTTGCAGACCTATGGTGAATTTTCTAAACTCGAAAGAGGATCACAGAGAGGCAGACCATTGAAAATAACTAAGTGGATGATCTCATTCCATTATTTTTAACTCCATATACCATTGATAATTAATTTGTCTGTAACCATATTGATTTTTTGTCTCATGTTTTATTGTCAGTGCTTTGTTTGCAATATATAACTGGTAAAGTTACAATTAACCCTTATTGCCCTGTCCAAACACATCTGTGGATGTTTAGAAGCACAACAGGAATATTATGCCTTGAAGTGATTCTTTCAGTGCACAGGAAAATGCTCACTCCTATATTAATGAAACAAAATTATGAAAGGGATGCTTTCATGGATGAAGGTTGACTTAGAGCTGATGCTACACTGAGCCCTATTTGGGGAACATAGTAGTCATATCTTAGTGAAATTATTCCTGTTTTGCTCATATCTAGAACAGAAGATCTGTACAAAATATTCTTCTGTAGATTTTTTTCCTAACTAATTAGCATTTCTAAGGGGATGCTTATACTAAAGCTAAATCAGGATACTTTACATTTCTTGAAAGAACTTCCCCTTTGACAACATTAAAAACCTTGTTATGCATATGCTAAACCTGCAATTCTCTGTTTTTTTTCTTGGTGGCATGACATTGTATTTATTGTCTTAAATGTAACCTTTCTTGCTTCTAGAAAAATTAATTTTGTTTTGAATCTTCAGGATTGCTAACACATGTATTTACACACTCATACACTCTCCCTTTTCTTTGACTTGGGTTTTCGGTTGCACACTGTGAACTTCAGCCACTGGGTACAGCAGTTCCTCTGGGCAATTTGCAACAGAATCGCTAAAATGCCAAACCCAAACAAGCAGCAATGCCCTCCTGTGTGCCTTGGTTTCTGCACTGTCTGTTCTGCATGTTGGAATGGCTTTGCTTTGCCATCAGAATTCACAGGGTCACCTGGAGACAGTCTCAGAGAAACACTTCCCAACCATGATGAGAGTGCTCACAGACCCCTTGTCCTCTCAGCTGCTCAATCTCCTGCAACTGAGATACCCAGACCCTCCAGAATGTTTAATCCACCTGTGGTTTCCCTGACTGCCCAAAACTGTCCTTTCTGGCTGCCAACAGCTCTCACTACATCCTAGACAAGCTGACTAAACATCCTCCTTCCTCTTATGATATATGCCAGCAATCATGACTATGTGGTGTTGTCACATCTTGCGAGTGCTTCTCCTGAATTTTACATAATATTATGGTCTGTAAGTCTTTAAGTTCATTCTTATTTGTGTGTAGGTCTGTGATTAGTGTCGGTGTGATCTGTGCTTGTGTTGGCATGAGGAAACTGACACAAGAGCCTGGACATCTGGGGGACGAGTAGGCTCCTAGCTCTGAATCCCCAGCCTATGAACACAAAGGAGTTCAGTTTTCATCACCAAAGCTCTCTCCTGAAGTTAAATAGAGTGAAAGGTTGTTGTAGAGGTTGTTTTGGGTGTTAAATAAAGCCACAGTACCTATATTTTCTCTTATTGTTGGGGTTTGTAGTGTGAGAATCATTAGGCTTAACCATTTCTGATGGGTGGGCCCAAGCCACAACCCCTCACTTGAATTCTCTAGGGGACACATGGGACTTATTCACTGAAGTTTCTAGAAAGCTACATAAATGGCATTCTAGTGGTGGACACTGATAATTTTGCTTTTCTGGCTCAAGAGAATACTCTTCCATTTGGATAAATCTTGTCTGTGAGGGAAACACAAACCTAGGGAAGCTCTCCGTTAATTAAAACAAAAGTCTAAGAAGCTAAGGAGTATCACAAGCCTTACAGTCTTCCACTCCAAGTGTGAGGCATGGTTTGTGACCTTGCTTTATCCAGTATGCAAAAACATGTGCAGACAAAACGAGAAAAAAACCCAACAAACCCTAGGAAAACAAGAGGCCTGGCACCACACACTCTTCCTCCATGGGGAGATGATGAGAGAACAAAGAACATGTGATGGATGTGAGACACATCACATATTGTGATGTCTTCACATACTCAGATGAGCAAGTATCCAAGTTTCAATAGGACAGAAAGACACCTGAATTTCTGCAGAAGATTTTAATGGAAAGTGTAGATGCTGGGGTGAGTGTTTCAGTGCCATGTTACTCTTGCAGTGAATGTTCCTGGATCATCAAATTTAGTAGTTAGCATAGACATGTTTTCTTCTGGACATTTCATGGCATTCCTGACTTTATTAAAATCATGTGTTCCACTGCTGTGCTTTTTTTTTTTTTTAATATTTTATTCTTCCTTGTATGTAGAATGTCCTAGTTTGACTGCTGGTCCGGTGGCTATTTTCCAGGAAAACTGTTTTGTAACAGGCTGGCTCACGTTCCTCAACTTTAGCTCATAGACTATCAGAGTTGAAAGTCTGCCTGTAATCATGTAATGGAGACAGGACATGTTTTTAACTTACATAGTGAGACTGAAGCTATGACAGCAAATAACACTTTTTTTACAGAGAAAGCTATAGATAGGCAGAAGAAAAAAATAATTGTGACCGCAGGAAGAAATTCTTCAGTTCTGCTCCCACATTGAGTAACTGGAAGTCTGTAGGTGCATATTGTTGGTACCCGCTGTGACTGCTTGCCTGTGGGAGATAATTTTCACACAGAAGGTTTAATAATAAACAATTCCAATACCTCCAAAAATCAGGAGGACTTTACAGTGGGGAAAAAAAAAATCTTGGTTTTTGGAAGTGGAGCTCTGAAGACAATCCTTCTGGAAATTAACCTTTGGACAACCAACAGTCACCTTTTAATAACAGTCTCATGCAAATCACACAGGGAGAACTGAAATGATAAAGGGGTTTTGGAATTTGCTGCCCATAACCATCAGATATATTGTATTCAATCTTCAGCTATTGTTGTATTGTAGAGATTGTTGAATGTGATGCTTTTTACAAGTTCTGATCATAGAATCATAGAATGATAAAAAGTGATTTTTCAGGGTGTACAGGAGAGTGGCTCACTGGATAAGAGATGTGTGTGACTTAGTCAGGAAAACAATTAATGGCTTTCTTTGTCCCTCTGAATGTTGTCTCGGTGGGGAGATGTGTAATGGGAAGGCCTGATGAGGTTACTGGCTAGCACAGGGTCTGTCTGTCAGTCTGCCTCCTTCACTTCCTCAGCTGGATCCCTCTCACATGACTTTTATTTTCCTAAAAAGACAGGCCAACAATTCAGGACATTTGCAGCAGCTTCCATATTTGTCTTTCTGAATTTGAGCTGAGATGGGGCAAATTCTGGCCTCAAAAGGCTGAACTGTCTCTAGTTGCCCTCCCATTTCAAGCTGTCCTTGATAACTGGGGCTGAGAATCAGAGGCTCTTCTCACCTGTGGCAACCTACTGCTCTGCATGGCACGCCATGCATATCCAAATCTGCTCACTGTGTTTGCTTGTACTGGAGTCCTCAGCCCCTCACATTTGTTCTCTTGCATTTCATCCTGCCCTGCAGAAGACAGTCAGCTTTCTGGGTGACATCTCTTACCAGATACTTGCTGAAACAGGACACGGTCTTCTAGCACGGATCCAGTCTGTCTAGAGTACAGATTCAACCTGGAAAGCAGCCTCTAAGGCACATAGTTAAAAAGGAGGATGAAAATTATTTAAACATGAGCCTTAGCAGGGGAAAGCTGTAATCTGAATGTGTTTTTTCACATACTGCAAATATTTAGTGACTTTAGATATATGAAATGGATCCATTGGCTTGACTTCCTCTCGTAGGTGGGTGCCTTGATAAGAGTGTAAGCTGAACACTCATTTGACAAGTAGGAGGACATAACCCTGCTGAGCTGCAAAAAATGGAACATCATAAACAGTGGGATAGTCATCTGCCTTCTTGACATCAGCATATTTGAGTTCATTATCAGCTGGACTTACGTGATGTTTAATACTTTGTTAACTGTGGTTTAGTGGAGTGTGGTTGGCTTAGGACACTGGTAGATCATTCATTTCTACCCACACTATAGCGTATGGACTGCTATGTGACTGTTCCTATGCTCAGCAGAGGTTGGTCTCAATGGAAAAGTTATTCAAAATATTGGAAATTTCTGTTGTAGAAAATAAGAAATGAAGTGTTAAATTTTGGGTCACAGTATACAAATCACGGGGAAAACCATTGCAGCATGCATTGTTCCTGCAAATAAAAACCCAATAAACAACAAAACAAAGGCCCACAGAAGCCAAAGGAGCTGCTAGAGACAAATGTGAAATCCACTTTAAAGAGAAAAAAAGCAGTAAGTCAGCACAGCACTAACAGGTAACAGAGAAGGTGACAAGTAACATGTCTCTTCAGAACCCTAGACAATGTCTTCTCTTTACAGTTGTTGTCACTTCATTTGAAGGACATTAGTAGCTTCATCTTTACTGCACTCATGGGAAGAAAGGAGAAGAGACAGCATTGAGAAGCTATACTTCCCTGAAAGGATGTGTTAAGGGTTATCCAGTAAGCTAAAAAGGTGAACTACATGAAGTGATGTCCTTGGTGTTGCATGTTCAAGCACGAAAAGAGAGAGAGGCAAAGTGGTTCATAGTTCAGGTTTTAGTCCTTCCTATACATATAGTGTCCTCTCCCATAAGGCACTTCTTGAAAGAAGAGTTTTTAAAGATATTTAACATAAATGTATCACATAAGCAGCCTATCAAAACACAGTATCCCTTCTTGGGAAGCTACCTTTCCTAATGTGATTTTTATTGTGCTTAAAATAACAACATTAAATGTGGTTAGTAGAACTTATAATTCTTCTCAATTATATAACTTAATACCGTTTCACACCAAGTTCTCTGTTTGATAGTTTTTGTGAGCTTCCAATTCACTTGGAGAATTAACGTGTTTTCTTCTGGGTTTAAGAGAGTTACTTTTTCATGCCAGTATTGTACAAAGACTTGTATTTACCTTGCAGGCATCTTGATGTTGGTGCCAACGCAATCTATTCTTGTGATGATAAGAGACTGGCTTGTACTTGGTTCTTCTGTTAGCAGGGTGTTTTGAAAGTCTGTTCTGATGTTTACTGGGTGTTTTTCTGCAATGTTCCTTTCCACATCCTGCTGATTGAGTCTCAGTGCCACCTTCAAGTTAATGTCCTGAGTTTGTAATAAGTATGTATCTGTGATATTTGTGAATAATATATCCAGCCACTGCTGTGTTATGTGATTGAAGCTTTATCTGTTCAACACACATATCTTCCTCACAAATATATTGTATCTCATGAGGTTGCATTTGATCCCAACAGGGTCTCCTGATGGTAGTTTTGAAATGTTGCTAGTTCATCACCTGTTGTATGTTTTGGACTCTGGAAGTCTCAATTTTTTTTCTTACCTATCCTTTCACTGTTGGCTCTAATAAAACTCTAACAACACAAGGACTATTGGCAAACATCTAGATATCAACCTAGCAAGATCATGTGTATGAGAGATCCTCTGTTTTGTTTCTTGTTGAACTTTTCTGTAATAGGCTGTAAAATTTTCCTTTCTCTACTTGACCAGCTTTCACATTTCCTGGTAAATTGCTCAAACTCATTGCTAACAAACTAGTGTCTATTGTCTGAAATTGCACAGTGTGGGATAACATTCGTGATGAAATGCTTTATTGCTTTGTTTGGGATGGTCACTGTGGTAGTGTCTGACAGTTTGTCTTGGTGCCAGGAGGAGGGTTTTATATAAACAGTTTAGCATGAGCATATCCCTTGTTTTGACCAGATCGCTTTTTCTCAAGATGCTGCTCTCTGCAGTGCCCTGGCCAGACTCCAACTCAGGGAATAATTTTCTGTCTATAAAAATCCCTCTCAAAGCTACAAACAGTCAAGTCTTAAAGACTCTTGAATTTAACTTGTCAGGTTAAGGAAATGTCAGCTTAAAATAATGAGGAAAAAGCCTGAGTTGTTTATTCCTTTTCCCCATTTTTCTAAATTTTGAGGAAATTGAACTTCAGTTTTTATTAAAAATCTGCAGAACATTTTCAAATGGTGAATAAATTTCTCCTATTTTTTGACATATCCTCTGTTTCAGGCAGCTGTTGGGGTGTGTATCTCACAAATCAATCTGTACTTCTATCATGAAAAAGATGTTATGCTATTGAACTCTTACATCATCCTGTAAATAATGTTTTCCAGTATAATGAATTATCAATTTTAAATAGTTTTGCTGGATTGTTTGTTTAAGGACATTTTGTTCAAAAGTTCATTTTTTTTTAGAATTATTCATCAAACAAAGAAAATTCTCACTTCTCATTTCTTCAGTTTTCACTGACTGAACTGAGATTTTGTTTCCATGCAAATCCTTTCAAAATAAGATTTTATCAGTTTTCTTATTGCATAACTAGGATTGCCCAATCATTCCCAATATTTGAGTAAAAGGTTTGCAAAATGCCTGCAATGAAGAAGTAGGGTATGATTTATGAGCAAAATTTGGCTTGTGTTTGAGCGAAGGTGCCTGTTTATCAAGACTGTATGGAATCCTAAGACACTGGAAAAAACCCAGAACAAGTGCACATTGGTGGTCTCACGAGAATGAAAAAGGTAATAGGAAATTTAAGTATGTATTGTACTGCATGGAACAAAATAGTTAAAGGTTGACATGTTATTTTTTGGAACGAGAAAAATGGAATTAGTGACAAGTCCCTTTGAGATCCTTTGGGATGGAAGATGGCACATAGTGGCAGGATGCACAGTATTTGCTGTATTATTATAATCTTTCTAATTGTTCAGAGAAATAAAATGTACTTTGCTTGCCATCCTGTCCCTCAAATTTCCATCCCCTCTTAGAATATGCATTTGAACAGTATAAAATGATGTTTTGGCAAGCCCTGTTGAAGATAATTACACAGACACTTTATTTAGGTCAAAGCAACTGGGACTACAGTTTCTTCTTCCAAGTTCCTAGAGATTGTTATTTTTGCGGAGGGGTCATCTGCATAACTTAGAAATAAAGAGGCCCTTGCATTGTATATGAGGCATAATTTTGTTTTTTTCCTGTTTGCCTTTGATCTGCGCAGAATGAGGAAAACCTCCTCCAGTTTGAATTTCAGAATTATATGAATTCCGAGTTTGGAGAATCACAGTGTGCTGGGAAGAAACGGAGAGCTGCTTAATCCTTTGTAATGCTTTCTAAATGAAAGGAAGGAAATATCTTAATAGCATGTTGCAACAACAAGTGCACTGTGTGTGCGTGTGTACATGTGTGTGTGAGTGCACACATGCTCATGCCTCCAGCCCTGTGGTTGGAGCTGGCACAGAGAGCCCAGCTAATAAATAAAGCTCTGATGGGTTGTGTTAATCATTGCTACTCCTGGAAAATAACTTTCGTAGGCTTTAGTTTGTAAATCTCATGCATTACTCAGATGTTTAGTGCTCTCCTTCTGGGGAAACATTTTGTAAACTATGTGTCATTTCTCATCTCTAAACAGAGGATGAGAACCTAATTTTGGGCTTCTCCAGATTTACGAGGTAAATTTGAAAATTTGTAAAAGCCAGTTCCAGGCTGTGTACTAAAAGTTGCAATTATTGATGCATCCTAAATTCAACTTGAGGCTTGTTTTAAAATAAAATTGCCAGTAAGCTATGAGCCTTGTGTGATGTGTAAGCATACGAAAAGCTATGGCAATTAACTCATCATCCAATTCAAGGATGTTCTAGAAGAGGTGAATTTGGCTCACCCTTTTTTCAGGATAAAGTAACAGCCTAAGAGTGATGGGATGTCAAATATGTTGATAGTTTCCAAATAAGTTAAGAACTATGATCCCTTCATACTTTTTCGCTAGCTGTATATCTGATGTGTTCCATATGAAATATCAAGTAACAGGAGATCACGGGCACAACTCCTTTAATCCCTGACATTACAATAGATAATTTCCCTACAGTTTATATAGGCCCTATAGAATACCTATATCCTTATTCTTATCTACAAAAGCACAAGCATATAATTCATATGTATATTATTATATCTGTATTTGTAAAAAAAAAATGTTAATTTAGAATATTTATTTATAAATATAATAAATGGCCTGAAAAGCTTTTGCTGTCATGAAAATACAAGTGGAAAACAAGGGGTTTTTTTTAGTAATGTCACAGAACTCCAAAATTCCTTCTGTAAAACTGCAGCTGTGTGGTGCTCTTTGGCTGATAGCCTGTGTAGTAAAGGGATGGCATCAGGCTCCTGCTGTTACTCACTAAATGATTCCCTCCTTGGCTCAGCGATGGGAGAATACTCTCTGCAGTTATCCTAGATATTATTTATATAGAATAACTTAATTTTTGGAAAAGAATGGAAGCTTTCTTTAAGGAAAATAAGGAGAAATTCAGCATATAATAAACTAAGGATCTCTGGGGTTGTTTTTTTGAAAATATTTGTGCCCCAGGGATGCTGAGTTCCATAACATCTTATTTTATTTATTCTTTGGAATTGTTTTCCATTCTTATATATCCTACCTTATGATAGGTATGGAAGCAAAGGGATCATCTAAGACCAAAAGGAAAAGAAGAAAAGGAAAACAACTTTGCTAAGATAGTGGAAGTTTGTATAGTCCTTTATTTACTCAATCAGAGGACTATATGGCAGTCCTGTGAAGTGGAATCATTTAATTAGGAGATGCTACAAGTATTCAACCGAAGTGCTACAGCTAAATTCTGTAATTGCCACATGGAGCATCAACTGTGTCTTCTTGTATGCTGTCTGCTCCTATAAGATTGCATTAGTGTGATCTATTGTGCCATCAATATTGCTTCCCATTTACAATGGGAACTCCAGTGAGACTGCCCAGCCTAGTCAGAGTCCTGAATAATTTGGCATTGAGTTGGATACAATAGGATCAATTATTAAAAAAATTATTAAGAGTGTTATCTACCAAAATTGACTTTTGACTAGCATTCATTTAGTTTTGATTGAAGTATCTCATGATCCAGAAAGGCTGTGTTTTTAAATGGCAAATGAAATTCAGTGACGGTAACTGCAAAATAGTTATACAGAGGGAGGAATCCTCCCTAAAATCCTTGTCTGTGCATATCTGTATATATCTATGGACAGGATGGTAGAGCAGCCCAGAGAAGTTTAAATCATTTCAGAGTTGTTCGGAAGGTTCATCTCAAGAAAGGCAAAAGGAAGATTAGGTATGATGAGGTAAAGAACAGTGGGAAAAATAAAAAGCATCATTATGTTCTTATGTATGTTCATGACATATCTGTATCTTAAATACTGAATGCAATTATGGTTATCCTATCTCAAAAGAGGCAAAGATAACCTGAAAGCATTATGGAGAAATGTGATGTGTTTTGCCAGATGCCTTCCATGCACTGTGGACTGGAAAGAGTTGGACTTTTAGCTTGAAAAGGAACTTCTGAGGGTATATAATTAATATGACAGAGAATGTCATTAGGGAAAGATTAATCTCTGTTTTTCACAATTCAGTGAAATTATTAGGTTTAATACAACAAAGTCTTCCTTCTTCTTGTGCAGTATGTAATCAAAATGGAGAATAGGACATAGTGGAAATGAAAAGAAAAATGAGTTACAAAAAGAATTAGACATATTCATTGAAGTCCAGTGGTTGTTGTTAAATCATATGTTTCAGAAATAAACTCCGCTTCATGGATCTTTAGAACTGATTAAGGGAAGCTTGGCAGGTAAACTGGAGACTAGGCCCAGCCTGGAGCTCCACCTCTGCTACTTCCTCAAACATCCATCATGGGACACAGGCTGGGCAGATTGCTGCCTGACCATAGGAGTCTGAAGAATTGACTTGCTCTTGCTCACACGAGCACAGAGTGCTAGTCAGGAACATTATCTATCTGCTGAGTTCTTGACCTTGTTAAAATCAATGGCATAACTACCTTTGGTTTCAAAAAAGTTATCTCTTCACCCTTTGTAATGAAAATTCTGTAGACATTAGTTAGTATACTGTATTCTGAATTATGATATATATTAGAATAGGCTAGTCCAGGCTAGAAAAGTAATTAAAGAGTGCTCTTTCCAATTAATGGAAGCCTATTTACCTTACCTTCACAAACTCTGAACTGCTTCCATCACTGTGCGTGATACTTATCACAAGCTGCCTTGGTGATTATCCAGTGAAGAGCTGCAACTCTGAACTCACAGGGAGCTCTGAGAACCCAGGAGAGGCAACAGACAGCCCTTAAGAGACAGCGTGCATCTAGCAAAATCAGTTTTAAAATGAGTTCATCCATTTTTTTCAGGTATATAAATTCCCGCACTGCATGTTAGTGCTCCAAGTCTCACTCTGTCTAAATTTTCTACCTGCATAAGTTAACTTCAGCATGGAAAACCCCTGGGGAATATAGCAGTGCCTGTGAAAGGGGGACCTGGATATTCTTGATTACGAGATGTATATCTCAAATAGACTAGGAATGATTTTAATCCAGATTATGACATTTGTATTCTTTTCAAGTTAGTCTGCATATGGGAAAACTTATTAACATCTCAAATCTATGGTAGAAAAATTATTTTCCATACTGAGATAAAAATCTTCAAGTTAATTTTAAATGTAACATATTTGTTTTTTCTCAGTTTGCTTTTTCTTTATGAGATTTCTCTTGTCCCAGCGCATTTCATGAATAATAATCTTCAGTCTTCAAAAGAACAATAGCACTTGGATTTTCTTCCACATTAACTGGACTACATTTTTTGAACACATGCTAGAGATTTAGAGCCACATCCTTGTGAAAACTGAATCGAAGGAGCTTTGCTGATTTACACAGTCTGAAGATTTTTCTCTGTGTTCTGGGCTTTGCTGCTAGCCCCAGATTTCATGCTACAAGAAACCATGAGAGTTTCCATCATCACTGTGTAACTGGCTCTATGCTTCCAAAAGCTGGGAGAAGGAGAAATACAAATGATCTGGAGAATATTAGTACTGGAAATTGGTTTAAATTTAGTAGTACAAAGTGCAAAGTACTTAGGAAACACTAACAAGAACTTCTGCTAGAGGAAAGGTGACATGTTCAGACAGAAGATAAATGCCTGCATCTCAGCCATTGCAAACTAATACATAGAGATGTGCCTAAGCCATTGGCAATGATGTGGCTGTAAAAAAGGCAGATGAAATCCCAGGTAAGATATACCTAGTAGAAACAGCAAAATATGAATAATACTACATATGGTATAAAAATAATCTCTGGAATAGGGTGTACAGTGCAATTGTTCAAGCTTATTGAGTCAAGATTAATTCAAATGGGGGGAAAATGTATACCTGAATCTACCGGGAAGAAGACAGGGAACCAATCTGTCTCAGAAAAAGAGATGGAAAGATCTCAATAAGAGAAGCTAATGTCCTGCCTCAGCCCTCCTACCTGAGAGCTTTATTTCTAGCTTCATAAGCAAAAGTGGAAAAACCATTCTATGAGAATGGTTCAGAATTACATGTAGACCCTAAAAACAATTGCTTCCTATGTACTTTGAGATTTCACAGCTTTCTTTCTCACATATGAATTTTAATATATCCGTCAGTCTTCTTTAGATAGGAAAAGTAGGATACAGTATGCAACACTGAAACTATTTCCTATCCACTCTCCATATGGATACCGTCAGAGTAAGCTGCTTCACATAAAAATATTCTTAGTGGGAGCATAACAGCATCCGTATGAGGATTGAACAGGGGATTAATTCTTCCTAACTCTAGGTGCCTAGGGTGTTTCACATAGAAGCCTACTCGTATCCAGAGGGCAATCAGATCTTAGGTGGGTTGGAACACCCCGGGGAGATGTCTCTCTCTTGACTAGGCAGTAGCATTCAGCACCTGGGTTTGGTGTCTCAGACAGTGTCTCTGTAACTTCTCATAATCCTTCCCCTTTGTGCAGAATTGCTGGTGTGCTGCAAATTCTCATCTCAATGTGAATTGACTTCAAGATGAAGATGAAGCCAGCATCAAAGAACAAAATCAATGGTTGCTTTGTCACTGATTTGAAGGCAGAAGAATTGGATTTAAACTAACATTTCTACCCAGAATATGGCTTCTTAAAATATATACTTTGCCATGAATCTCTTCCTCTCAGGGCAAGAAAATGGTAGTTAACTCATTCTAACTTTCTTTACTGGTCGCTTCTACATGATTATTCCAAGCCTCTGAGGAAGAATTACTTCCAGGTTGACTTTTCCACCGGTTGGAATCTCTCCTGTCAGGATTATGAAGCTGTCTCCCACACAATTTAAAAATCTCTTTGATGTAACCTGTATCTCGCTCTAGCTGCACAGTAAATATCTGGGAAATTATACTCTCCAGTGGGGAGGGTATCCTGTGGTTACAAGTATCTTGAGAGTTGGTCCAAGAATTATTATTCTTCCTTTTCTCCAGTCTCGGTGATCTATAGCGTTTACCTCCTGTAGATTCCCCTTTGATTTTCATTCCTTTTGTCTTTGTCCAAGAACTTCACTACCCTATTCTCCATTTTCATATTGTCATCTGCTGGCATTGGAGATGTTTTTCACATACAAAACCACCCCTCGTCTGTCTCTTCCCGTTGCATCTCTTCTATATAAATTGAACCTGTCCGTACTGATATTCTGGTTATGAGAATCATTTTACAAGGTTTCACTTGCACTCATATTTTCCATTATTTAGTGATACTTCTAGTTCTTCTTGCTTGTTTCCCATACAGAATTTCCATTCACATAAAGCCACTTTATGACTTTAGTACTCTTACTATTCATCTTCAATTTTAGATCCTCAATTTCTGTCTTTGTGTGTTAAAAGCACACACTTGATTCTTTGCATTAAGTAAAAGCTTCTTCATTCATATTATTTTAAAGCCCACATAATAAGACAATTTTGTACCTGAGAAGTTGTCGCTCTCTCTGTTTCAGTGGAGACCATCTAAACAAAGCAGACATCTCTTATCACAGAAGATAGACGAATGCTCTTTGATTCTAAAATATTTTTCTCTGTGCTGCAGGAGAATATAGTGATCTGTGTCTCATACCTATCTTTTCTTTTCTTTGGAAGGCTCTGTGAAAAAAATCACCTGTGTTGATTTCAGCTTTGTTTCTTTCCCTCTTTCTTTTCCTTGATCTCTGAGGAGGTCTTTCATCTTCCCTAAACAAAAGTATAGCTGTTCCTTAAGTCGGAGATTGCTTATCAGAAAAAAAAGCCCCTTCCTTCTAAATAAATAAATAAATAGAATAAAACTAGATGAATATGAAACAAATATTTCACATTGTTGTAGTTATCAATATGCTAATGTCCTTACTCTGCAGTGTTACTGTGGAAATACTGCAGTATTACTGTGGAGACAGTGATGTGGGTTACTAAAAGAAAGATGATCTACTGTCAAATGCCTGCCAAAAAAAAGAGGGGTCAATTTCTTTATGAGCCTTCCTATTAAAAAGAACAGCAGAAAACTGAAACCCCAATCTGATTCATACTGCAGCAGATTTTGAAGCCTGAGCTCAAAGCATCATAACAAAATTGCAGCCCAGACACTTCAGGAGGCATTCTAAGGCTGTGCAGGAACACTGAAGGAATAAGCAGAAATATTATTTGTATTTTAACAGATAAATGTCATTTAGCTGTTTTCTTGTTTTAACAAGAATTTGAATTATGATTCCTGAGTTTCTCTGAGGTTGGTTCACTTAGCAGCACTCTTTGATATTTGTGAAATGCCAGCTTTCTATGAATATAGGAGTTTGGCAAAGAACGAGAGAACTATTCATTAAAATTCAAAAGTACATAAATGACAAATAAGGAAGTAATTTAGAGGATGTATTTGGCATGTGGGGTGTGGAAACCAACCAAGTAGCCTACTGAAACTTTGACTATATTTGAAGTTATGTATTTAAGTCATCCTTCTGATCCCAGGCTGGCTGGAGTCTGCAGAGGAAGTGCTTTCAGTCCTGTGAGAGGCACCAGGTGTGCTTTGTACTGAGGTCAGGTGCTGGTCTCTAGACGTGGTGAGGCCGGGGTGAAGGTGAAGAGCTGGAAGGTCTTCTGACTGTGCTCCATGGGGTTGAAAGTGACAACGCCAACAAAAACAAATGGCAAACAGGGTAAATACAGTGATGTGACCAAGAGCTCAGTTTTTTTATATCAATAGTCACATGAGGCCAGGAATGGTTGTTGCCCAACTGATGGCAATTTTTTGTGAGGAAGGGACAACAACAGCACATTGTATCTTTCTACAAGGATTAGAAGAGCTTGCTTTGTCTCTTCTGTGCTTAGAGGTAGTCTGCCTTTGGGTATCATCTTGAGCAGGGCAACTTGAGGAGAGGCTTTACCTTGCCTGGGCTAAAAGCCTGGGGTGCTGGATACTCGTTGCTGTTTATACTTGGAATAGATAGACGAAACCTATACTGGGATCACCTGTATATGTCAACTGCACTGTCAGCACATAGAAACAGAGTGATTTCTACTCAAGCTAATGTTGTCTACGAGACAAAACACATCTCAGAGACGTCAAAGCTTCCTTTGCATGAGTGATTTTCTTTGCATGCCACAATGATTGTGCAGACTGCATTACAGATCTGTGTTGCTGCCTGGAGTTTGCAAACATGCCTTAGCTCCCTTTTCACAGGGAGCTGCTTGCATGGGAAAAAGCTAATGAGTTCAGAGGCAAGGTTAGAAAATATATGGTGCCATGAAAAAATATTGCAGAAGCTCTGAACCCTACTCACAAAGAAAGAAAGGTATCAGTCTATTATTCCCTCTAATAAGCTGCTTGGTACATAGTAAAGCCAGGAATTACCTTTACTGGTTTGAGAGCCATTTTAAGGTGCACAAATGGCACGGTAACTTCATTGTTCACAATGGTAATTAAGTCACTACATTATCTCATCACAGTGAGTCATTTAACTGGCATCACTGTTGCAAGATGGGAAAATTTACCAAGCTGGAAAATTATGGGTCAGATTAACTCCTAGTGTAACATTCAGAAGTATTATGCCCTGAATACATTTGGCCCACCCTTTATAAATTAGATTGTGTTTAATGTGCTTTGGAGAAGAGATGAATCAGACCTGCTGTTGGGGGAAAAAAAAAAAAGGAAGAAAAAACCTGTCTCATCCTCTTAGTTTGCCCATTCCTTAGGGCAAATGGCAGTTGAAGTTGTGGAAATAATCCCTTGTTTTTCCAGAAAAGGCCTACCTGCAGCTTCAGCAGTAGATCACCAAGAGAGTGTATCTTCTGTACCAGGTCATGGGAGTTCAGTGCAGAGTTGTACAGTAGAAAGAGCATGCCTGCAGTCTCTTAAAGACATCAGACTGCTGCAAGTCAGCCATGCACATGGCCCTGAAGGGATAGCTACAAGGTACTTAAAGCTGTAACATCACACAGAAAAGTCTGAGACAGGAATTGAGTCTAAAATATACAATTACATTTGAAAAGTGTTTTAAAAGAGACCATGAGTATACGTTTTTGAAAAGCCCCTATGACTAGATTTTTTTTTTTTACCGTTAATTTCCTTTTTTTTTAAAGAAAGAAGGAAAACAGAAACTGTTGGTACTGTAATATTTTTACTGATGACTTGCATTATCCCTGAGTGACAGCTCCTTAATTCAATTGCAGGAAAATACGGACATCATGCCCAGGTAAACACTCATTAACTTTTCTTGGCAGCCCTTTTTAAATTAAAGGGAAAAAAATGGCACTCCAAGTTGCTGCCAAATTTGGCAGCTCTGATCTTGTCCTGACTCTAATCCCAAGGAGCATTTACCAGGTGTCTTTTCTGAGAACACTAGTGTGCTCAAAGCAAAGTGGGTGCCACTGTCTCTGGCAGGCTTGGAAGTTTCTTGGCCCCTGCCATGGTGGCAAATCCCAGTTGGGAAGTGAGTGGAGCAAAACCCTTTGTTGGGTGCAGAGTGCTGCTCGCATGTTTTAGTTTTATAGAAAGAGTTAAACGTTTAAAGATGAGGGTTCAGGGAAGGAGAGTCTGAGCTTGTTTAACTTGTTTTTCTCTCCCCCAGAGCTGCCCAAGTTTACAGTCTGTGGCGCTATCTGTAGGGCTTCAGACAGCAATAGAAGGGAGGCAGAGAGGTTCTCTGACAAAAGCCTGAAATCCTGGTATCTCTTTTGTTTTCACCCTAGTCTATGGCCACTGACATTACTCCCTTACACCATGGATGGGTAATAAGCCCCCTTCTCAGGAATAGAAAAGCTCTTATACATTTTAATGTGACCTTAGACAGTGCTTTTCAGAAATCACAGGCACATCTGACTACACTTGAGGTTGAATTGAGCTAATGGCATTCACCTCATCTTTAGATGCAAAATTGGAAGATAAAAAGACCTTGATGTGAAAAGGAAAGGGGGGTTGTGGGGAGCGGGGGTGGGGGGAAGAGAAGCAGATTAGAGATATTGCTTAAAAATCTTATGATTGCTAGTTGATAACGAAATGTCTCCTTCTCTTTCTAAAAACCCTATGGGCTTGCAAGATGTCCTTGTGCTTTTATTTTTAATGATAGAATCTTTTTATTCCCTGGCCAAGGAAATTTCAATGTTGCTGCATATGTGGCCAGGAGATACGTTGACCTTTAGCAAATCTTATTTTTAAAATCAGATGGAACAGTTATTGCAATATTCCAGCCCTGTAAGATTAAAAAAGAGCTTTCTTCCTCTGTAATCAGACGTGGATTAAATTTATTAAAGGTGCAGTATCTCCTTTTTAAATGACACTTGCCAGTCATACTGAATTCTAATAAGCCATTTGAAGATTTTGTATCCTTCTGCTTTTATTTTCTTAAAGCCGTAACCTAGGCTTTATAAAAAGAGTAGGATAACTTATTTGACTAGCAAAGAAACTTGATATTAGCGGGAGAAGGACAGCAGACAAAGAAAGCAGCTGAAACACTAATGAATGATAATGCTGAGCAATGAAACATGCAAAGGAGCATGCAACAAGGAAATTCAATGAGGAAAATACAATTTAAAGACCAAAGTAATTCTACTCAGTTAAAAGGTGCAACTGACACAGAAAAAGGCTTTAAAAAATCAAGTGTTGAGTTGGTTATAATAATTTCAATTTTATTCCTGAGCAGAAATTGAATGCCTGTTGGGCACATATACACATTCGAGAGTGCAGGACCAGTCAATGCTATTTGAATATGTTTGTATTTGCTAAGTATGAACAGTTGCTCAGGGTTGTCCCAAATATAAGTAAAGCTATGATCCTTTCTCTTGGGAGTGTATAGGCTGACTAAATAGGTTTCTTGACACTGTTGTTGAACTTTTCAGAGCAAATCTGGGGAGCTATTCAGCAGCTTCTATTAAAATGAAACCATCCAGAGTTTTTCTTGAAAATCATAGAATTGTTTAGGTTGGAAAATGCCCTGAAGATCATAGAATCCAACTGTTAAACCAGCACTATCAAGTCCACCACTCAATCATGTCCCTAACATCCCCTGGGGCAGCTTGAGGCCATTACCTCTCGTCCTATCACTTTTTACCTGGAAGACTGACCCCCACCTGGCTACAGCCTTTTACATAGTTATAGAGAGCAATAAGGTCACCCTTGAGCCTCCTTTTCTCCAGACTAAACACTCCCAGCTCCCTCAGCTGCTCCTCGTAAGGCTTGTGCTTCAGATCCTTCACCAGCTCTGTTACCCTTCTCCGGATACGCTCCAGTGCCTCAACGTCTTTCTTGTAGTGAGGGGCCCAAAACTGAACACAGAATTCGAGGTGTGGCCTCATCAGTGCTGAGTAAAGAGGAATGATCACTTTCCTAATCCTGCCGACCACACTATTGTTGATACAGGCCAGGATGCCATTGGTTTTCTTGGCCACCTGAGCACGCTGCTGGCTCATGTTCAGCTGCTGTCGATCAACAACCCCAAGCCCTTTTCTTCTCAGCACCTCTCCAACCACTCCTCCCCTAGCCTGTAGCACTGCATGGGGTTGTTGTGACCCAAGTGCAGGACCCAGCACTTGGCCTTGTTGAACCTCATACAATTGCCCTTGGCCCATCCATCCAGCCTGTTCGGATCCCTCTGCAGTGCCTTCCTACCTTCCAGATCAACACTCCCACTGAACTTGGTGTCTTCTGCAAACTGACTGAGGGTGCCCTTGATCCACTCGTGCAGAGCATTGATAAAGATATTAAACAGGACTGTCCCCAACACTGAGCCCAGGGGAACACCACTAGTGACCTGTTACTGGCTGGATATAGTACTATTCACCACCACTTTCCAGGCCCAGCCATCCAGCCAGTTTTTCACCCAGCAAACACCCATTCCTGGATACACCCATCCACACCATGGAAATCCAGTTTCTCCAAGACAGTGCAGTAGGAAAGTCAGCTCCCACAGTACCCTTTTGTGGATCCCATCCAACCCCATAGACTTGTGTGTGTCTAAGTGGTGCAGCAGGTTGCTGACCAGTTCCCCTTGAATTATTATCTGCTCCCCGTCCCTGTCTACTAGCTCAGGGGGCTGGTTACTCAGACAATAAATTGCCTTACTATTAAAGACTGAGTCAAAGAAGGCATTAAGTACCTGATCCTTTCCCTCATACTTTGTCACTATGTTTCCCCTTGCATCTAGTAAAGAATGGAGGTTCTCCTTAGCCCTTTTTTTGTTGCTAATGTATTTATGGAAACATTTTTAATTGCCTTTATGGCAGTAGTCAGATTACATTCTAGTTCTCTCTGTTCTTTACCTCTGAGTGTGGGTGCAAAAACACTGATAGCACAGGATATGTGGAGTGTACAAGGACACTCAGCAGAAGTTTTTTGTTAAGCATATCCATCCTTTTAAAATAATTAGTAGAGTCCTAATTAGGAATCTGATCTATGCTCTCTGATTATGCCTTGGAAGGCACAAGCTATCTGACCTTCCCAGTCGTACTTAGCCAAAATTTTCAGTGGTTCTGAACAAGCTTTGCAGAATCAGCCTGCGTGTGTGATAATCACAGTGGAAATCTTCATCAGTGCGTGGTCTTCTGAAAAAAAGAAAAAAATTCAGTTTTGCACAGCTGTACCCAGAGCCCTGTATCATAAGCAGTGCTGCAGCCATGGGGTCTCTCTGAGACCCTTGGCTGGGACGATGTTATGGCTGCATCAGGGTCCCTGCATCAGGGTCACTGCCTTCCACACTAGTGCAGGGAGGAGATGTTCAACTCCAGGCACTGTTAAAGCACCTTCCAGCCTTGCACCCTGAACTTGCAGGTTCTCTTTCTGTTTTTTCTCTCTTATTCCCCAGGAGATGCCTGTTATTGGAATTATATATGATAGTGTGATACATAGAGCCAAACGTATCCCCAGGGTAACTTTGCTGACATCAGTAGATTAGCATGTGCGATAAATTTGGCCATTCCCATGATGCAAAAACTCTTCTTTTTATCCCTAAATAAACATTAATTAAAAATTTTATATACATAAAATACATGAGAGGAAAAAAATACCCAACTGCTACTGCATTAACATTATAAGAAATATCACTTACAACAGCGAAAGCTAGGAAATTAAGTAATTCAAGCTAGTCTGGAAAATTGAAGCATCAATGCCAGCTAACAGGAGCTGAGAATTAACTACCTGACTGCAATTTGTTAGTCATATTATTCCCTTATGATTTTCATTATACATAGGAAAACAGCCCTACTTTGAATGTGTGATTTTTAAACACAGATGCTTTAGGAGCCTTAAAACTTGTAAATCAAAACCATAAGGGATTTTTTGCCTTTCTTTTTCTCTTTCTTTCTTTCTTTCTTTCTTTCTTTTTTCTTTCTTTCTTTCTTTCTTTCTTTCTTTCTT
>NW_016690199.1:7714574-7747749 GCF_001604755.1 Lepidothrix coronata
CCCCTTTCCCTCTCCTCCCTCTTCCTCTCCCCTCCAAAATTATTATTATTGGAGGGTGGTCCTATGTTTTAAAATGTATTTTAAATTGCTTTTATGATATTGCACAATGCCTCAAGCACTTCAGTGGGGGAGCACTTTATAAATAAAATTATTATTATTATGCTTAGTGCACATGTCAGCAAGTGTTCATAAGAAACAAGTGACTGGTACCCTTGCCCTCCAGAGACTGAGAACCTTATTTCTTTAACTTGACTTTCACTGGCCTGAAGTCTGGGTAAGAATTAGAGTCACTTCTAATCTTGTTCTTCCTATTGGCACAAGAAAATGAGCTGTCGTTGAGTAGCATTGGCAATGAAGGACCATTTTTATAATTCCTTCTACATCATATGCTGTAACCACATTACCCCTTTTAATTTAAGGATGTAAAGTTGTCAAAGGGAGAAAAAAAGAGCCCTTTAAAAATTCAATGGTACATTCTGGAAGATTCATGTGTGTTGTGTGCATGCAAGTGTGGGAGGACTGGCAAGAAAGCAAAAATAGTCTTAGATTGTGTTAAAATTAAAGCTTAATAAGAAGTTTTGTGCAGTATATGGAGAAGGTAGTGGTCCAAAGTTTTGAATTTGAAATCTACAATTCTTTAATAGATAATTTTTCCTATTAGATGAACTTTAAAGAAAAATGATAATGTAAGCACTGCTAGTTACTCTAGGTTGGGATTTAAGATTACAGCATTTAGTAAGATTATATATTTGATGAACAAGGCGAGGTGGTGTGTGTCAGCCTTTGAAGGGGTTACCTCGCTTAGGAAGTGAGTATTAACAGCATCTCAGCCCTACCAAGATTAATGTCAGTGGAATCAAAACTGGCATTAGCAGAGCACTGTTGTCAGGAAGCTCACAACAGTTCAATAACTTGAACACACTGGGTAGATTTCAGTGTGTGTGTCAAAGACTAGGACTGCTTAAAAAGGCATGTGGCAAGTAGGCAGTTTTAATATAAAGATCATAAAAGATTTGAATACCAAATGTACAAGTGTGGAGTATTACTTTTGGGTACTTGGAAAACCCCCAATTTTTATTTCTTTAATTTCTGCTCTCCACTTTTTTTTTTTTTTTTTTTTTTTTTTTTTTTTTTTTTTTTTTTTTTTTTTTTTTGTTATAGATTACCATCTACAAAGAATTAGTGAAGAGGTCTAATACAACCTGTATATCTAATTTTTCACTTACATATATAGCTGTCAAGGAACCTAGTGAGGAAACAGGGTTTACTAGCTACTGATAATAGGAAGGATGAAACTGCTTTTGTTGGGTTTGTTAAACATGATGTTGTATGTCTTGGGTTTGATTTTCAATTAGTTTTATGTTCTTTACTTTTTCTTTCACAATATTAAGGAGTTCAAGCACTATAAAAAACCAACTGTAAATGACCCTTTGCTAACTATAAACGTTATTTATAGTTCTTCACTTATCTGGGAAGCCAGAGGAACACTGATGAAAGCCAGTTATCAGTATACATAAATGTATGTTCAGAGGCACTAAAAGAATTACATGTGAGGTCCGTTCTCTTTTCCACCTCCTTCCCTGAAGGGAAAAACAAAACAAGCCCACACTTCCAGTTAATACATGTCCAAAGGCTGGTGTCACCCTCTCATCACTGGCCTTAGCAGTGATGCAAACGAGGAAATGTTTTATTTTTTGGCTTGCTCTGTCAGTTTCCGAGCTAAAAGCATCAGCCCATGCTCTGGAACAGCTTGGCTGAGCTCAGATTTACACACATGTGTGTGCTGTGCCATTCTCATTATGAATTGGGAGCTGCAATTTTGCACAAACACTGCTGTTTCTTGGGAGGAACTCAGGATTAATTTCTGTGGAAATGCAGTTTAGTTACAGATCAAGTACAGATAATATGTTGTGCCACAGAAATTTGTAGAAGTGCTAAGTTTGGGGACGTTGTCTGTATATTTAGGGGGGGAAGAAAAGGACAAATTAGTTTGGAGAGAAGGGTTAATTTGTCTAATTAAAGTATGAAATCTTAGAAAACTAAAGGGAAATGATAGAACTATAATGTGCTTGTTTGCCTCTGTTATAGGCTTTTTATAAATAAAGGAATTTGGCTGTAAATGATCTGAAGTAGTATTTTAGCACAAGCCTTAAACCACATACTATTATTATCCATTCTCATGCTTCTCTCCCTATGTAACTAAAGATATTTTTGCCGTCCTTGCCTTTGTGGAAACATAGTCCTTTTCACAACTTTCTCCTTTATAAACTACTCAGATCTGAAAACCTAAATCTGATTTCTGGTCCTCCCTGATTTTTAATAGCTGCCTCTGCTCTACAGTTTACTACTGAAAATCCAGAACGACTGGGAAGGAAAGTTAAATAAATATAAAAAAATTATTTGCTTTAAATGTGTGAAGTGTTCCAATAATTTTAAACAGTTTAATTTAAATTTTAAACAGCAAATCTTCAACCTCTAATCACTTCTAAACTGAAGTGGTTTTAACCAAATGTGAAGTGCTGCAGAGTTTGAAATGATTATGCCTGGAGTAGATGGCTGTAAACTTTGGAGAGGGATGCAAACTACCTTTTAATTTTTTTTTTTTTTTTAAAAAGCACTTGTGCAGCATTGAACCATTCCTGCTGAAGAAGACAAGGGGCTGAGAGGCAAGCTCTATTAATTTGCAAGACCAAAATAGTGAAAGGATCAAAAAGCATTTGAGATTTTCAGAGGTAAAATGTTCAACACCAGGCTGAGGAATACTGGAACACCAGGCTCTTCCAAGCCCAAGAGCCAGGGGTGTGCTGGGCTATGAGTGCAAGGCAGGGAGGGTGCCAGTGGGTCTGTGGTCCCTGGTCTCCTGTGCTGGTAGAAGGCGAGCCTTGTGGAGGCTCTGTGGAGAGGAAGGTATGTGTGCAGCAGGGGGATGGTTAACACTTCCAAATTCACAGCTATGGTTTTAGGACTCTTTCCAGCATTAGTTTCTCTTCAACATTTTTATTTTAGGGGCTTTCAGTCTTTGCATTATGTGTTTTTCCTGTTTGAGGGAGAGAGTAAGAAACTTAAACTAGAATTCAGAAGCTGGTCCAGGACTCGGCTCCAGCTGGAAAAACACATGTGCTGGCATTCAGCTCCTGTAAGCTCCTTTCTGACTATTTTGAATGCTGGCATTGTTACAATGGGCAGGGGAACAGCCATGATAGCCCAGGGTGACAAATTGCTCAGTCTTGTGCATATATGTTTTTGCCTGGCTGGTTTTTATTAGCATGTAAGCATCATCTGCAGACTGCGCATTCTTTCCCTTTCATTTTCATGACCCCGTCCAGTTCAGACGACTGACAGATTCACTATGTGATTTCCAGCTTTTGATGATTAGCTTTTTGACAGCGGTCCTTATCTTTTATTTAATATTGTTATGATGATTATAACAAAGGGCTGCATGTCGGACAGTGTGGAAATCAGACTGGGTGCTTGCTTCCTTAACTCTGCTGATAACTTTGTGTTGCTTTAGCAGCAAAACAGAACACAACTTCACACATTAAATGAGGAAAAAGGGGGATGGCTGTTGAATCCAATTATTTGGGTTATTGTAAGAGGCAGCTATTTTATGTCAATAGGTAACTATTTTATGCCTTACTCCTTCAACAGTTTTGGTACTTATTTAACTTTTCTCAGGCAAGTAATCCCATTGATTTAAGAGGGACTATACGTATGTGTGTAAGGGCCAGGGCCTTATTATGCAGAGAGGATGTAAATAAACATCAACTTTCCCCCTGTTGGTTAAAAGGAGACTCTTGTAAATGAATGAAACCAAATGAACAAACAGAAAACAGATGAAAGGGAAAACATCCCTTCTTCCTGAAAGAAAAATGTTACATGCATCACTTCAGATTTGGCAGGCTCTTGTCTCTTACAGGCTCTGTTTTGTTTGCTTAGAGATGGCTGAATTACTATTTTTGATACCACTTAGGACCATGTGCTAGAAAAGGGTTCTCATCAAAGCCTCCCAGTGGGTCTGGACAAGATCTCTCAAGCATGCTGTACACTCTCCAGCAGGGATGACAAGGAACAGGGGCGAGGGGTAATTTTTGCTGGGCAGCCCCTTTTTTGCATAGGAATTTGCATGAAAGATATAAACACACTTTGTGTGTGCAAATCAGGAATAGCTACTTGTTGGGCATTTGCCAAGGAGAAAGGGTTTGACTTTGCAACTTGCTCTCACTGCTGGTCGAAAAGCTTAAATCTCTCATCCTCCAAGTGGTTATTAAATTGTCCATGTCTATTGCTCTAGGTGATTTTTGCTTCATTTTGCTGTCTTTGCTGAGGGTAGAGGCTGGTAGAGAGACACAAGATGCAGAAGACCGATTTCTTTTCTGTTCCAGCATCCACTTAGTAGAAGACTAAGTCTCAAATTTCCTGGCCATCCTGTCCGTGTGTGAGTTAGATGTTGCTTTGTTGCTGTGATTTGAAACATCTGCTAAGGGAATCTTTGCCACTGAGGTCTGGGGACAAAATGGAGATGATATCCTCAAAACACACTCCCAGACATGACTCCTCCCTTCTCTGCTTTGCAGGGAAGGAAGTGAGTTTGGCATTAGAAAATGCCTCTGGGGGTTTTATGTCAGTAGAAAATATTCCTTTATTTTGGGAATTCGGTACTGGCAATCAATGATATTCCCTTTTCAATGTTGAAATGGAGTGAAGGGATTGAGTCAGGGCAGAATCCTCTATCCCTGTTTAGCAGATGTTCCTCTTTCATGCATTGAGATTTTCCAATCAGTACATGTCATGGTTGGACTCAAGCATTACAAGATAAAATCAGTCCTTTCAGTGGGTGGAAAAGCAGTCATGAATGTGTGAAAACTGTCTGGGAACATCCACGCTCTTCATTAAGGTCTTGGTGTATACTGAGGCTGATGGAAAACCTGCCATCATCTCTCAGCTTTGGATCAGGCTTATACTTGGATTTCAGTGATCAGCAGAGGTCTTGCTACAGGTTGCTATCTTGGGTAAATGCTGGAGATTGACCTCTAATGGTACAAGGTGTGAGCTGAGGCAGCATAAATTAAGAAACTGGGCTTTTATTCTTCTGGCTAAAGCAGACTCTCATATCCTATAGATCGACTGCTGAGGAGGACGTTTAGCAGACTGTGCTCCTCTGTGAATCTGGTCAAAGCTTTTGTGCTGAAATATTTATTTTGATAAGAACACACTTGTTTGCTGGCACTGAGTCATTTCAAAAGAACAGGCCTGTTCTAACACATCTTCCAAATGGTTTCAAAACTGGACAGCAAAGCAGATTTCCATCAAAACCAGCCTGGCTCCTCACTGCTCCCTCTTTGCTGTCCACTCTTTGGGCTGTCTGGGCTGAGGTGGTCCTGGATTTCATCCCTGCTGCTGGTGTGACTCTCCTGTGGCCCCACAGTGCTCTTGCAGCTCCCAGTGCCAGACACGCCTCTGTGGCAGCAGGTTTTGGGGCTCCCAGGCATCCTGCCCTAGTTGTGGGGCCATAGCTGAGCAGGTGGTTTCTGTACTTGGGCTTCCCTGCATTCAGTACCTCTAACTAAAGCATTTCAATTTACAGCAGCTTGAATTTTCCTTTCCATACCAAGCTTTGAAACCTCTGTTCTTCACTCTGATGTGGATTTTTGGTTCTTTTCAAAAATGCAAGGTTTTGCTCAGAAAGATCAACCTGGAATCCAGCTTTGATCATGGTATGCACCTGGCTAACATGGCCTAAGAAGATGAAGTGAGAAAAATGTGTGAGAACGTGGTCTGGACAATCAAGAGGGGAATTTTCTGGTGTCAGACAATAGGTAAGTAGTGCCTCACTCTGCAAACACTTAATATGAAGTGCTTATTTTAAGAGGCAGTCTAAACACCTAAGTGAGTCTGTGCCCTGGGAATAAATGTGGCACTTTGGACCATCCGTTTGCATAAGTCAATATTGCTCCCTTTGCGTAAACAGAGTAATGAACTTCACTTGTGGTGGATCTGGCTCTCTGTTTTGTGGGAGGCTTTTGCAGACCCTGGATTTCAGTGAGGTTTTGTCCCTTCTCTGGGGGTGCAGTGCCTGATCTCCTCCTGGCTTCTGCCCAGCTATAACATCTGACATCCTCTGTTGCTGGGTTCTCTGGGACTGAGGAAGCTGGTGCTGGATAGGCACTGTGGGCAGCAACAGCTCTCGGGAGAGTGGTGAAGGCGCTTTCCATCGCTGTGCTTTTTCGACAGGGAGGTTGAGTTTAATTTGCTGGCTAATCTCTGGTGGTGAAATTCATTTCTGCTCTGTCTGTTTAGATTGCTGTGACACCCACCCGTGCAGGCGTCTGCGGCACCCTTTGGCTGCCAGGCACTCTGGGTGGGTTGGAGCGAGGCGGAATGTTGGCTGCTAATAGCTGCTCCCCTCCACACTTGGTCCTGGTGTGATGTAAAGAGATGGGTCTGCTCAGACATACCTGCTTCCCACACAGAACCCTGCTAAACTCATCACAGTCTCCACAACATTGGAGATCTGTGATCACCTGAGTTTTGTCCCTCCCTTCATGGGTTTTAGCACGTAAATCACTGTGTATGTCTCAGTTCCTTTCCTTTGTTCTTTTGTTGTTTTATTTTTCATCATAAATTTTCTTACATCGGGTAGGGAAGGATACAAACAGAAGAATAAGAGGGAAAAGGTGAATGCTTTCTGGTCCTGCTCACGAGACAACATTTCAAAGCTTCTACATTTTCCTCAGTATTTTGGCTTTGATTTTAATAACTTTTAATCTCTTTCCTCGTTAACCTGATTGTTCATTTTTCAATATATTCCTTTAACTACTTATATACCTTTCAAAAAATAGTGCAGAGAAAGCAAATTAATTTATTAGAAAAGCAGAACCACATGGCATTCCATATTGGGCAGATTTGTGATGAGCAATTAATTATTTCTATTTTCTTCCTTCCCAGTTTAAATACAGTTTAAGTTGTTGATGTTAATATTATCAAACCAACATTTTTATATCATTTGCCAGGCTTGACAGAATTAAGTGGATTTCTTTGAGTGATAATAGACATAATTAATTTTGTGTATAAGTTGCTTCATCGCCTTTGAAGTTAAGTAAAAAATGAGATGTTAAGACTGAATTAGTGATATTTAATTGGAAACGATTATAAAAAATAAACTAGATACACGGTAGTTCCATGAAATAGAAAAGAGTGTGTGTGTAACTACAGAAATTAACAATTTGTGGTTGAATGTTTTGCTTTAATAGCTGTGAGGGTGGAAGCGGTGATGGTAAGCACAATGGAGAGAAGGAAGAGTGACAGAGAAAGGGCAGGGCTGAGTTATTTGAACGTGATTGACAAGAATAGTTACGTGAAATTTCTTTATAGGTCATGCAAACAGATCGAAAGAAACCATTGCTCTTTGAGATAGTGCAAGTGTTTCATTTTCCTTATTTTATCTTTGTAGTCTTATAATAAATAGTGGTTATATGGCATGTTAATACCTTGCAAAGTATGTTAGGTTCAGCCATGCGCCTCTGTACCTGGCTTAGTAGATATTTGGAAGATGGAAGAAGATGTTAGCATGTTTAATGGCTTTTTAACATGCAGCACTGCTTATCAGGAGCCTGTTCTGAAAAATGACATGCCGGAGACCTGGCATCCTCCTGTGCATCAACTGGACAGCCTGGAAAATCCAGTCTGTGATACCGCTATTATAAATTAGATATTACTCTCAGATGTAATCAACTGATTATCATCCCAGTTCTGTATAGTGTAAAATCTGGTTGTTTATTAAAATGACTAAGTTCCTGGCCCAACTTTTCTCTCAGAAATAGCCTAACTTAAGTCTTCAGCTTTTGCAACAAAGATCTGTTTTATTTTCACCTACAAATCCACAGGTTAAATCAGCTGCATCAGGAGGCTATATGGAAGGAGAGAAGAAAGGATGGACTTCCTTCAAGTGGAACAGACCAACCCAGTAAACGTGGCAATTCCCCCCAATAACAGTGGTTTAGATAAGGTAAAAAATGGGTGATAGATATATTCCTATACCACTGTAGTGAACTGGATGCTCTAGTTTATATTGGATGCCATCTAGGTAAAGTCAGTCATGTAAGTGAAGAGATTACAGAGGTATCTACAAAAGGATGAAAACTAAAGCTTTTATTCCACCTGAAATTGTCAGGAAATAGTGTGGATTATAACACTGAGATTCCCTTTTCCCCCCTCCTACACCTTTGTTGACAGTAAAGATACACACCAGGTTCATCCTTGGTCAGGTATGTGCCCACAGACCTCTGCAATCTGGGTGGAAGAAAGAGGAGGTACTGTTGAGGAGTAAACAGAAGATTCCTGTGGTCACCTTTAAATTACTGTTATGGTGAAAAGTGCTAATAGCTGCCATCAAGTGAGCGTTTGATCCAAAGACAATAATAGATCTCATTAAAATCAGTGGGTTTGCCAAATACTCCTTTTCAGCTATGAAGAAGAAGCAACTGAGCCTCTTTAAATAGCAGAGACAATGGAGGGATTTCAGATGGCACATGCCAGCTCAGATCTGAGCATGTAGGCAGGGGGATTTCCTTGGTGGCACACAGGGAATGGGATATGGGATTTGCAGTTGCTGAGTGAAGCCATTCAAAACCTGCTGAATTATGGATTCTGGGTAGAGAAAACCCCTCCCTGGTCAGGAAAGGACACCTGGTTTGTCAGAAAAAGGAAAAAACACAACCTAGAGAACAGCTACTGTAGTGTGTCACTCTTTTCTCAATTCGGGCAGTTCTGGGTGAAACTGAGTCTTGTCTAACTGCTAAGTCCTCCTTTAGCTTTAGCTCCTTTAGTAGCAGTGATGCACTTGAAAACCAGTGAAGTCTGGGGAAGACTCCTTTTGCCTTTTGTGAGCTCTGGATCAGGTCAGGGTTGCCAAGAGTTTGATACTGCTAAGATGATTATCTCAAGGGGATGTTTCTGAAGGAACTATACAGCGGAGGAGACAATACTTGCTTTGCCTAGTTTTGACAGCATGTCACATTCGATGGATGCTCTCTTCACTTTCCAGATTTTGACAGGCCGTAAAGGCTAATTAAACAAAACTACTAAATTCACATGCTTCCCTCAAAGAAGCACACATTTATCCTGCAAATAGTTAATACCTACTATCATGGGTATGTAACTAGTCAGTGTGATACAACACATATTGCAGAGCTTACTGAAGGCAGATATTGCCAATTAACACATGGTATTACCAATCAGCGTTCGTGCCATTTATAGAACACATTGCCTTGCTGCTATGGAGCTTCAAGACCCACAGCAGTATGAATGCATTTTTGAAGTAGGATTTTGTCAGAGAGGGACTAAAGCTCTGCATTGCTGAAGAGATGGAAGAGCAAAGAAGGGCTGAACTCCAGGGAGAGGAGCAGCACCTTACAAACATGCACAAAAAGACAAGGTCTCTGCCTGGAGGGGTTTACAGTCTCAGGCCAACAAAATTCTGTGTATGAGACATCAGAGGATGGCAGTGGGAGGGAGGAGGGAGGGGAAAAACGTGGTGTGATAAAGCACAGGTGTGTACCCTGGAGAACAGCTTTTTTGTATTGTGCTTTGTCAGCGGATTGCAAAGGTAGGGGAGGTTTCCATCTCATGGGCAGCACTGATAGGAAGCAGCAAGAAACAGTGCAGAGGAAAATAGTTTGAAACAGATATTTAAGACAGGACAATAAATGAATAAAAGGCCACTTTCTGCTTCCTCAGTTTTGGGCTGCCTGGGGAAAATTCAACTCTCTGGGCCCAGAAAATACTTTTATGAGGACATCTGCTGAAGTACTTTTCATTCGTCTCCACTCAAGAAAAGTCTGTATCCTTACCTTTTCTTCCTGTCTCTTGGCTACCATAGCTGTCCAGAAAATCTTCAATAGAGTCCTATCAAGGCTTGAACAGGAGTTTGATGGTTTCTTCTGTTCCCAAAGCATACTCATCAATTGAGAGGTCCCCGTGTTTGAGGGGCTGGGAGTAACAGCTCGGGTGTTAATGAGAGAGAGCAACAGGTTATCAACAAAGAGACAGGAGAGAAATACATATATATCTATATATATGCACACATATATACATAGCTATGTATGTGTTGTTACATATATGTAAAGCAACCAGAAAATAAAGACACTACAGAGAAAGAATACTTCCTAAAAGTGGTTTGACATACAATTTCCCATGAGCCATTAATATATGCTGTCTCTGATGATGAAGTATGCGTGCATCAGGAATAAAAATGTGGCAACAACTTAGGCTTCCTTTTCTTTGAGGAGGAGCTCTTGGTACCTCCTGCTACAGTCCAGATATTTGTATAAGCTGATATTAGTACCTCAGGAGGAATGTACTTTTTATTTTTTTTTTTTCAGCAGAGGTGCTGTGGTGTTAGGTTTTGTATTCTCTTGATGCTAAATAATCACATTGTTCTCACTCAGCTTGTCAGGAGGTTGCACTGCAGCCTCTGAGGTGACTGGACTTGGAAAGCTGCTAAAAAGAAAGATAGGTGAATAATTGCTAGGGGTATTTTAGAGGTGTTTCTGCCTCTTCTGTAATTAAGAAAGAACAGCTTGGGGTTTATATAGATGTTTGCACAATTTTTTTTCATCTCATTTTTGTTTAACAAAAGTCTGAGTAGTGTTCCCTTCCTTCATCTTCTTCTCCCTTTCTAAATGCTATGAGAAAAAACAAACCAGAAAGGAATTGGTAAAGTTACCTCTGAAAAATGTGCCTCTCTCCTCCATCCGAGTACAGAAGGTAACTAGGACCTTGTTTCTAATAATTTCTAGATTCGAGAAGAAAATGAGGGGAAACCCAACAGTACGTAGCGTAGGTATCTTATCTTCTGGATCCTGATTTTCAGTAGTCATTTCAGCCTTGAGTGTTTTACATTAAAATCATACAGTTCAATTACCTAATTTAATTCCTGTATAAGATTCCTCTGGTCTTTAACTACTTGTCTTTTGAATCGTTTCTAGGAATTTGCAAGAGCTGGTGAACTTATTCCAATAAGTATTTTCCATTTCTTGAGGCAAGACATTGTGTTTCCTCTTCATGGCCACAATGGAAATTGACAGGGGATTTCTGTGAGTCGAAGCAGATTCCAAGGATGGCTTCAGTAAGATGATTTCTTCAAAACATCATTCTTGGAAAAATTATACAATACAATGTACGACTCAGACTGGTTTTTCCCTCAGTAGTACCGACCTAAAAAAAATCCAAAAAATCCTTTACCAAATAATATAGTACTGTAGTAGGGCTTCACATTTTTCTCTTTTTGCTGCTGAAGGTAAATGCTGAGCTAACACAACATAAAAATTTGATACGGAAGTACAGAGAAAAACATTAAGAAAATTATTTGTTTTTGATATTTCCTTCTTAAGAGAAAAATCAGAATTGCAAGGTAGCTTTCTTCTAGGTCTTACATGAATTCAGTTAACATTAGTAGGTCTTTTAAAAGATAAAGCTGTTTGCTTTTAGCAAAATTCACAAAAGCAGCAATTTTTTTAACCTATGAGAACACAGGAAATTTTGAAAATCACAATCATCCCTAAGCCTAAACAGCTGGGGAAAAATGATAGACATTTGGTTAGCTTTACTGAGCATATAATGTGTTGCTTGGCCTTCAGTGCAATGTTTCAAAGTACTTGGATCCAAAATACCTCTCTGAGTCTCGCTGAATGTTTTATCTTCAGTGTAGTGGTCCCATTTATGGGAGTGGGAGCTGTGATATTGATCATTAGAAGTTGCACATTGCTAACATTTTAGCCATAAACTTATTATAATGCTCGAAAAACTCCCCATCTTTCCTGGAGCGGACTGAAATGTCTATTTTACAGATGCCTGGTGAAATTTCTGAAATTGCGTGAAGTTTCTTTTTAATCCTGAATAAAAAGGTTTTTTCTGTGTTAATTTAGAAACTATTTTACTTTCTTTTATGCCTGCTATTTAAAGGATAAAGCATGGCCAAGGTGTACCTTTGTTTTTCTTCCACAAACCCTCCCGAAGTGCCGAAATCCAGTCAATCACTTTCACACACCCACAAAAAATAATGGCTTGACCTGCTCACGGCCAGATCTGACATGCCCTGCTGTGGTGGGAAAATTAATTCACCTCACTACACTGCAGTCACCCTCAGCTGAGTCCTTCAATTATTTCATTATGATCTAACTAAGGCTGATAACAGATCTCATTTGATACCGCGGATGGCTGGGGGGGCAGCATGGGGGTGGGAAGTGGATGCCCTCACATGTCAAGCCCTTGCATCTAACCAACCGAGCTTTGTGAGGCTTTCTTGCCTGATGGAAATGGGGGTGATTAAAGACATGTTGTGCCCGTCTGTGTGGCTTCCACATGATTTTTCTCCCTTAGACGATGTACTGTGCATTTAGCATATTTGAAAACCTAGAGGCTTTTCATCTTCCTCAGGGGAAGGGAGGGATGTTTTTGATGGACTGGCTGGAGGAAGACACTCAGAGTCCAGTTTTTTCTGGAGAAAGGATCCATTATAATTTTTTCTTTCTTCTTTTATTTTTTTTTTTTCACCTGTGCAGTGACAGATGGACGAAGGAAGCCCAGGAAAAGTGTTAATTGCTCTTTTTTTCATTCAAGTGGTTTGGAGGTTCAGGAGACCCTCTAATTAAAGAATCTGTGCGTGAGCTGGGCATCTGGCCTCTGCCATTTTAATCAGACTTGTAATACGAGGAGAGGGCAATGGTTGTCCAATTGCTTGACAGCTTGAAGAGGTATAGATAGTAAGTAAATACATTTGTTCAGAAGATGCCAAATTGACATAACAACAAAATGCCCACTATCTATTTTGTGTTTATCACTTTTTTAAAAAAATGGGTGAATGTATCCTATACCCATTCCCTGAATGGATCTGTGTGGGTTATAAGATTCTTCTGCATGAGTTTGCATCTGCAACACAATTGGTATGCATAAGTTTTGTGATATATGCAAATATCATGATACTGAGTCAGAGAAGAGTTTCTCTGATACAACAAAATTACTGAACTGAAGTTCTTCTGAGTGCTGTGAAATATCTAATTTCACCCATTTGCCTACAGAGAGCCGAATAAAGAACATAGCTATTTTTTTTCCTATTTTTCAAAGAATAGAAATCCTGGCTTACACACCTGGAATCCATCACAAAGTATAACAAAGCTCCTTCATGTTAGCGAGCACTATATTGAGTATAAAATTATGTAGTGCTGTTTTCCTGAATATGATGACAACCTAGAATAATTGCTGAGCAATATGAATTTTGAAATTCTTCCTAAATGCTGTTAGCTCTGCTGTTAGTAAAGATAAATGTTCAAATACCATCACTGTTACTTAAATATACAGGATCTTGTTGAATCAGCTAAATTCACATTATATCACTGTTTGTCTTTTTAAGAGAAAGAACTCATAAAATGCTTATCTTATTAAGACAAAGTACATCCCATATTCTTCAAGGTGAGGCTCTAGTGTCAAAGTAAACAAGGCAGATGCCTCTTTAATAACTGCGAAATTCAGACCTCTATTTAATTAATTAAAATATCAGCAAAGAGATACTGAAGGAAGCTGCTGCAGATTTTAGAGTTTACTGGAGAATCCAAAGGACTTTGCTGCAAATACGAATCCTGCATCATACATGTTTGAAATGTGGATGGCTCAGTTGCTGGCGCCTGGTCACTGGAGCTTTTCTTTTGTTGGTCTTTAAATCAAGGTTGAACAGTGCATAAAAACAGATAGCATTTTTATTTTCTACAAACTATTCAAACCTATCATCTTTCTAACTCTCATCTCTATTGGAAACCCGAGGAGAAAAGAGACTATTGAATAGATTGTTAGACTTAGAATGGGCCCTTCTGAAGCCAATATCAAGAGTGTTTGGCCAAAGAGAGGAATGTGTCTTCAACCTCATTGCAGTACTTCAGTTATACTTTTCCCGTCCTATGAATAGGGCGAACTCCCTGTATCTTTGCAATTAGTCCTGAGTTTTATTGTAAAATTTCCTTCATCAGGGAAAGTCTCTATCCACTTCTTGCTTGCACACCACACATAACACTGGCAACTGTTGGTACTTTTATAGCTGGCCTCCAAACCGCCTATTTGAATGAACAAAGCAGACTATTTTCTCATACTTATAAGACCTACATTTATAGTATCCACATGCTGGGGTAATTACTGCTAAATAATTTAATACTGTAAAAACTGACATATCCATTTAGGTGTATGCCTGTTATATTGTTAAACTGTATTGGGGTTCTGACCTCTATTAGACAGCAAATAATCCTGCTAAAGACTGGTCATTCTCTCTCTCTCTTGCTTGCTCTTATGGTGAATTTTATTCATAAAGCTTAGGGGTTTGCAGCAATTCTCATTGTGAGATTAGTAAGTACACACTTGTGACAGTGCTAAAAATTCAGTGCAATCACAATCATGTTTGATTACCAATTCAGAAGGATCTAACCATCTAGCTGCAAGGATAATTTTGCTCACTGTAAACAGCTTGGAGAATTGTGTGCGATCATGTTGTGTGACCAAAAAAAAAAAAAATTAGATTATTTGCTAAATGCCAAGGCACATTAAATATTTTTGACAACAATGAAGATTCTTTGTAAATTGTAATTAGACTGGAAATTATTGCACAGAGCCTGCTTCTCTATAATCCTTTTAAATCAGAGTAGTTGTAATTGGCCTTAGAGACTCAAACAGTTTCGTGTTTTATTTTCTAGAAGTTCCGCTTCTGCATATGTAATAACAGAATCCTTTGTGGATACAACACAATAGACATGTGTGTAGGGTTATTTTAGTTTATTTGTTTTGGTAGCGAGTCAGATAACCAGAGAAAAAGAATATAGAAAAGAAAACAAGCCGAATGCTCCTGGATATGAATGGTACTTACATGTAAAAAAAAGTTGCATAGAAATCATAATGGGCCAGATGAGGCTTAGAAAAGCAGCATAGGCCTGCTGGTTAACATCTGCCAAGGACCTGAACCTCTGTTTTGCCCATGGTACTGTCAGAGGCTTCAGGAAACCTAATGTGGTTTTTCCTGAACACAGAGACATGGATTTTTAGCAAGTTCCAGAACCCTTAAAGATTTCTTTTCAAAGTTACGAATTTTTTTTTTCTTCTGGTTTTAGGTTCACGGGAATGGAAACTTCAGGAGAGCCTGTGGGAGAGAATGAATTGTGCTGCGACGTTTCTACATCAAAAGAAGACCCTTTTCAGAGCAACATCTTAATGCTACCAGTACCACTGAAGCGCAAGCATGTCTGTATGTTTGTACAAATAATAGCTGTGGGAATGGGAGGGAGCAGTGGCAGATAGTCAAGGAGTTAAGTGGAAGTCAAAATTAAGTGGGAATTTTGAGGTTTATTTGATGTAACACTTGGCTTTGAGGATGGAGGAAGTTGGACTTGAGGCAAACCTGCAAATTACAGCCCAGCCTCATTAGAAATTAGCTGGTAGTAATCAAAGAGCCTTAACTGACTGTAAAAGTATCTTTAATCTAGAGATGTGGGATTCTGTTGGGTGACTGTTTGTTCATTCTCTCACAGGCTGAGAGAATTAGCTAACAAAACCAATACTTTCAATATAAAATTTCAACTCACTTCTGCTGAGCTTTGATTTATCACCAATATCCAAAATGAAGCAAGGTTTGCCTTGGAACAATTTAAACAGGATTGGCATTCTTGTGATCAGGACTTTCACTGAAATAAGTCTAATTATAGTCTGTAGATGTGATGAGAAAACAATGCATCTAGAGCCACTTCACGTATAGAAGTTACAAACCACAATCTCCAGTGTGACTCTATGTAAAACTACAAATTTTATATCTATTGAATTACTTCAGCTTTTCCTAAAGTGGAGGCTAAACACTGGCCTACATATGATCTTTTTACATTTTTAATATTAAGTTTGCACCCATCACTCAGAAGTATAAAGCTCATCTGCTTTATACTTTTTATTATTATACAGTTTCTTAAAAATTGCTGAAGTCCAAGGATGAGATTTTTGTAGCATTAGTAAGGTCTATGACAAAATCCACATGAAAAGACTAGAATGTTACTGTACAAACCTGATTTTAGAAGTCTGAAAAATTAGTGAAAACTGTACAAATATCTGTTCTAAGTGTTTCAAGGAGGTAAAAGCTGCATGAATGAAGTCCATCCAAATCAGTAAAAAAAAATCTATTATTATTTTCAATGAGTTTTGTGTCAGATACTCTGAAAGACCTCAAACAATATCTTTATCAGAGTGACAATTTTTATTTCGATGTATTATTTTCAGATCAAGCAATATTTTTTTCCATAAACTAAAAATATCTAACCAGGAGAGAAATTTCAAAGCCAAGGTCTTATCCTAGGCACCAGGTTGACTTACTCTTCTTTCCTTCAGGATAACCACAAACATTTTTGTACACTGAAATCAGTGATTCTTAGTTTGATTACATGCATCATGGTGAAGTTGTAAGCGCATGTTTGGCAAAGGCTATTACCTTTTCTTCCTTCAGGTCTTCCTCATTGCTGGCTGAACTAGCTTCCTTTAGAGCATGCATACATGAGAAATGTTGAGATGTCCAAAGCTGGAAGGATAGTATGTAAACAGAGGGCAATATATACATTCAGATGGGGCATTGAGAGAGACATCTGACTCGTTGCAGTGCAAGACAAAGTGCATGGTTCTGAAGAGCCAAAAGTCTAAAGTGCTGGTGACTTCTGCAAGCTGGAAGAAGAGGCCTTGTGGAGATCATCAGTTTGGGAGCGTGGAAGGCTGCCCTGGCCCTTGGCCCATTACCTCTGTAGGTCATGGAGCTGACGGTGTGGCCAGGAGCAGGATGGTTAAGGCAGGTGGGAGCACTTCTCCAAATCCTCTGGCTGGTGAGAAATGGATCATTCATGGCATGTTTCTGGGGCCTCTGCATTACAACCTTCTGGTCTGGCACCAAAGAACAAGAGGCTTTGCCATCTGCATCCTATTTTCAACATACTTTACTGGCCAAATCCCATGGGCTTTGTTTAAGCCTTACAGAGGTGAACCACCCATTTAGTCAGTGGAAGCCTTTTCTAAGCTGTGCTTGAATAAGGAAGTTGAAGAAGGTACTGCCTAGGGGATGGATGGACCAGGTGACCTCACTGGTCTTTTCCACCAAACGCTTTAATCAACAGAAAAGTACTGCACAGGAGCCTGCAGTGCACTGGGAGAAGAGCAAGCACACTGCTAAAGCAGCAGTGCTGGAAGGCATTAGGGCTTAGGGTGGTTAAATTATCCCAGTGCTGCTGCTGGGAAGTAATTCTTGCTTCATCAACACATGGGTCCTTTCATCACAGGTTGTGCTGCAGATGGGTAGCAGGGCCATCGCTGTGCATTGCCTCTGGGCAGCACAGTCCTCGGGCTGCTCATGACAGCTGTGGGGCCACACTCCTTTCCGCTCCTTGTCCTCTCAGTCCTGAAGCCACTGTCTCTGCAGCATGGAAACAGACTTTGTAACAGGACCCTACTTTTTTAATCGAACAGAATTTTGATATGAAGAATGCTAGATTTTATAATACATGTGTGTGTGGTGCAAGTATATCTGAAAAGAGGGAGAAAGAGACTTTATATGTACACACACGCATGCACACTTATTTACAAGACTGTGCCTTTTAAAGGTAAAGTAGTTTATATAAATGGCAGTAAGATGGAGTCAAACTTCAGGGTGTAGCACTTGAGCTCTGGTCTCTGGCATCATGTTTCTTGTTAGTCTCAGCATTCTCATTTGAAAAGTCATTTATATTGACATTATTACCAGACACCTGAATCATAGCTGCGATGTAGAGGTTAATTAGCTATGAAGTTTGGAAGCTCATGGAAGATGAAGTGTTACAGTGTTTTGTTGCTATGTTGCTGATTATTTCTGTGGTAGGTCTGTTTGCAGAACTGCAAATGCAGGTCCATGATGCACATGTCACCTCTGGGTTCTCCAAGTCAGAAGCACTGAGGTACTGGTGAATAATGAAAGGGATTTGATGATAGTACCATGAAGAACTGGTGGGTAGCACAATGCTGCAAAGTTACTGCAGGTAATATGCTCTTGGTTTGCCTTGATTTGCCATATGTGCCTGCTGACCAGGCATGTGCTCGTACCAGCTGCATGGTAGGGCACCACAAAGTGGGATCTCCTTGCCGTCTTCTTTCCAGTTTATTTTCTAGGGGAGAGATGATTTGCTTTCCTCCTCCTCGCATCTCTGTGTTTTCTGCTTCTCTGACCAGGACAACTGGTGTGGGCGGCACGTTCCCTTGGGCATTTTGAGAAACTCCCTGACTTCCTCCCCCAGAGCTCAAATGTCTCCTTTGATTTTCCTGACGCCTGTCACCCTGCCTCTGCTACTGCTGATGTTCCTAGTGCCAGGGATGCTGCACATGCAGGAGTGCTTCATGAAGCATGGGGGTCAGAGGGAGCCTCTCACAAGCCTGTGTTCACCACTGCTCTCTGCAGCTCCAGTGCATGGAGGTCAGTGGTGAAGGGTGGAAGCTCAGCCAGCAGTGGCTGTGTCCTGGCTGCCTTTCTCTGTGCAGTGGCTGACCCCTCATCCACCAGCCTAATGCTCCTAAATATATGACTGCCTCCATCTTGTCACCCTGCCACAGCTCACCCTCTCACTGATGTGAACGGGTACTATATTTACCCAGAAGAGTCATGAAAATTGCCATGACAATGATTGTGGTTGCTTGGGAATGCAAGGAGCTAATTTTGCCTGTATAATAAGACACAGAGTCATCTGTCTCCCTCGGTAAAGCAACACGGAGTTTGTGCAGGTGAGAACAGGTAATCTTTGCGAGGGCATAATTGCAAAATACAAAAATGTTCCCATATCAGTTCATACCGGTGACTAATAAAAGGCTCTCATGTGCTAATGGCTGAAGTTTGATGCACTCCCTCATTGTGCTGAAGATCTGTAGGAAAATTGAGCCTCCCTGCCCCCCAAAGAGAAAAAAATCCCATTAAAAAAACTTTAGCCTGAAAATAACTATACTGTACATCTTTGCCTAAGGCAAATTTTTCGCTGATGACTAACGGCATTTTCACAATCCACCTTTTATATTTATTGATCTAGTGCTATGTAGTATGCCAAAGTTCATTTAAAGGAGACTACAGTTTTGCTTTTGGAAATCTGGAAGAGAAGAACAAGACAACTACCAAAACCTAAAACTTTCTCAGCTAGTGCTTTTTGTGCTCCATCATAAAACCTTTGAAGACCTATTTATCAAAATGGTGACAAAGATCTCATCCTAACAAACTAAAAAAAAAAACCACTAAAAATGTTCCAGTTTTATTTCAAAAATGTCATGGCATCTCTGAACAAGCAGAAAAGGCTGTCCCAGCAGCGCAACCCACCCCTGAGGCACAGAGGTTTAGAAGAGGACATCTTGGTGGACAGGTGCTCCCTCTGTGAGCGCTGGAGCTGCTGGCCCAGTAGCTCAGTGTCCCGGAGCATGCCCCCATTGTGAACAACAGTGAGGGCCTGATTTTGTACACAGTTTAGAAAAACGCCATTTCAGACATTTGCTAGCTTTTCCCAACCCAGACACAGTACTTTCCCTGGGAAGTTGAAAAAGTGTTTACTGCTGCACCTGACTGCAAGCAGCATCAAGTAAATTTGTACAGGCACAAAGCCACGCTCCCTTGCCAGTGCTTCCCTTGCTGCAGCACAGTGGTGTAAGGCAGCTTGCAGCTGTGTCTGAGGCACTTCTCTGCTCCGTTTCAGTCTGTGGGAGCAATTAGCCTTCAAAGGCACTGGTCAGACTCAGCAAAGGGTACTGGTGGCTTTAAAACTGCTCCCAGGAATTACATAAACAGTCTTTTAGGGTTCAGAAGAAATCTCTCTCTCTCTTAAAATTTTTTTTGGTGTCTTGCACTTTTAGTAAGTGACAGTTTTGCAAATTGCTAGTAAAGAACTTAAATGTCTAATTAAATCTCGAAGATGTACAAGAGTTTGAAGAGCGTGATTGATGCCCACAAAGGTATGGCTGTCTAATGGAGTCGTCCTGACAGCAATCGCGAAAGCCCATTTAACGGCTGATGTCTTGTTGTGATCCATGTTGTCATTTTTTCATTACTGATTAAAATTAAAAATCTGCTTGGCAAATCCATTGTAAAAATTTCCTTCATGAAAATCGACGGGTACAAATTATTTTGTCAATCGCCTGGCAATCAAACTGTGACTGAAGACTGGTTCATGCCCATAGGTTTTTTTTCTTTTTACTCATGCCAGTGCGTTTTCATAGCAAAGTTTCATAAGTGTAGGTGGCAGTCTTGGCAATGCTTATTTTTTTTAAATAAATAAAGCTGCAGCTCTATATGTTAATGAAATGTTTTGTTTATGTTGTCTTCCCATTCCCATTTGAAAGCAAATGGGAATGTTCCTCACTCTGAAAGTTGGGCTATGGTACTGAATTGTCTAATGTCGTGTAATGACAGGTGAATAATAGTAATAAAGTATTAGGATAAAGTCTGTTTTGAGAGTCGAAGCATAAGCTGTCTAAGATGTAAAACTGAAAAAAAAAAAAAAGAAAAAAAACAACCAAGCCTTGCAATGCTTCATTCCTTATAGATAGAAGATATTTATGACTGCACTTCTTGGTCGGGTTTCCAGCTTGGTGTTCCCATATGGGGGTGCAGTGGACCTGGGTGAGCTGCCCTGGGGTGAGGGGTGCAAATCCAGTCAGAATGGCAAAGTGGGGTGAGGTTGCAAATGAGCACTGGTATACTCCTTGCAGAAACAGCACTGAGAACTTGGCAGCATGTAGTTAACTGTCAGAGAAAAGTAATTTAGAGATCCTAATTTCTCTGTAAAATTCAAAGATGCTTTACTCTTGCTAAAAACAAACGGACAACTCAAGCAGCAAGAAAAACATTATTGTCCCATTAATAAAACTTTTCTCCCACTTAATTGATATTTCTGCTTCTCATAATTGAGTCTCATCGCTGAGTATAAATCAAAGATGATAAAAATAGCTCTCCATAGCTGATATGCATGCTGGTTTCAAGTTTGATCTCTGTTGCTGTTCATGCTTATCTAATCTAATCAATGTATCTTTTTCTGCAGGTTCTTATATCATCGCTGTGAATATTTCTTATTTCAGAGAACAAGAGGAAAGGAATGTTTTGTTTAAGTTGCAAATAAGTTCTTTATTATGATCTTTAAATTGAAATACTGAATTGTATCGTGTGTTTTATATCTTCTTTTTAAACACTTCTGAAAAAAAAAAAGCATGTTGTTCACTCTGGATGAGTAAAAATTGTCTAAATAATTTTATCCTTGTTTTAAATCCATCATGTTTTGAACATGAGCATTTTATTAGTAACATTCTCAGGGCTGTGAAATTTTTAAAATAAAATAAAGATCTTGCAAGTTACTTTATAGTAAATACATTTATGCTCTATGAAATGGGTTGCAGATTTTAATGTGAAGACCTTGTCTGCTTTTAGCGAAATGTGCTTTTGGAAAGCTGACGCACTGTACCCCAGAGTAAAATGATGGAAAATAATTACTGGGAGGAAGCTGGCTGCTCAAGTCACAGTTTTAAAGATTCTTCAGTGCTTTTGGCGATATGCTTTGGGCAGTTAGGACTTGGAACTGGTGTCTTTTTATTGCTGCTTAAATTTTGATGTAGCAACAACATTAATAGGAACAATAACTTTTTTTTTTTTTCTAGAAATGTTAATTTCCAAAATAAAATATGTGTTTTGACCTTTGCTGTAGAAAGCTGTAGAAGTACGTGCTTTCTAAACTTGGGTACTATACATCTATCCGGGACCTGGCAGAGCGCAGTCTGCTCAGGAGGCACACGCTGTCTTCAGCTCAGTGCTGAGCTCCCCTGTGGAGGGGACTTGCAAAGCTGATGACCCCCATCTGCACATCCTCCTTTTTTAACTATGTGTTTTCCTTACTCTTTCTAGGTGGGAGAGGCAGATCTAAGCTATCATAGCCTGTTTTTTCTAACCTTGCATGCTGAACTGATACTCTGGGCTGGAATCCAGGCAGCGCAATGGGACTACTGCTGCTCCCCAGACAATTGTACAGGGCTTTTGCTGCTTCATCGGTTATTGTTTGAAGCATGGGTAATAAGTGAAAACAATGGGTTGGAGTAGAATAAGGAAACAAACAAAATAACAATGTGAATACCAAAACAACAACAGCAAAAAAGCCCCAAGTTTACATGTTTTTAATAATGTTAATGTGACAGAGAGAAAGGCCAAGGAATTTTAGCCATGTGGGATATGTCACTCTTTATTTCTGCCTCTGAGGCAAAAGCGAAGCAAAATGCTTAATAGTTTGAGCTTGGAGCAGGGTGTCAACCTCAGTTTACGAAAGATTATTATTTATTTTACAGTAGTGCCCCAAATGTGCCAGCTGCTACATGAAAATACTGGGAAACATGCTTTTCCCCCGAGAGTTGGTATGATGTGACCCCTCTTTCAGGCTGTCTGCAGGGTTTGAGCCTCAGGCTTACACGCATTCAAAATTGCGCACACTGAGAACTTTCCCACTCTGCTGTCATATCGTGTCTCCATTACAGGGTAAAATCCTGGCATGTGCCATCCTTTATCCAACAGCCCTTTTTCCATGGAAAAGAAAGTGGGAGTGTGGGTTTGGAGGCTTGCTGGGAGAATTAGATGACAAATTCCCCTGGTATGCTACAATGCTCTTTGGTCCCAGAAGCTGGACATTGCAACAAATTGAATTGGGATAGCTAAATCCTAAAATATAATTCACAGAGCTCTCACCTAAGCTCATAACTTTGTTTAGTTTACAACTATCTATATTAAAATTGCAGCAAAAGCCCAGAAAAACTGACATCTTTCTAGAACTGAACTTGTGTCCAAAGAAGAGAGGAAGCTGGTGAAGGGTCTGGAGCACAAGTCTTATGAGCAGTGACTGAGGGAGCTGGGGGTGTTTAGCTTGGGGAAAAGGAGGCTCAGGGGGGAACTTCCCACTCTCTATGACTGCCTGAAAGAGGTTGAAGCAAAATGGGTGTCTGTCTCTTCTCTCAAGTAACAGTGAGAGGAAACAGCCTCAAATTGCACAAGGGGAGGTTTAGGTTGTATATTAGAAAAAAATTTTCATTGAAACAGACTGCCCAGGTAAGTGGTGGAGTCACCATCCCTGGAGGTATTTAAAAAACGTATAGATATGGCACTTAGGGACATGGTTTAGTGGTGGACTTGGTAGTGCTGGGTTAACGGTTGGACTCAATGATCTTAAAGGTCTTTTCTATCCTAAATGATTCTATGATTTTATGATTTTTAGAACCTAACTCATACCTGAGCTGCTCAATGGTACTCTGGAGGGAAATATGGGCAAGGTTATTGTGAAGGACCCGGAATCAGAATGGGGAAAATCTCAGGAGTGGAAAAAGATGTACAGTGATTGAAAGGAGTTTGTGATACAGACTTTACAGTTATTATGCATATACACATTGTATGCTTCCCCAGAATTTATATTTCCTGGGCATATGCCGGCCTGTTCACCTCCCTGCTCCTCTGTTTCTCTGCCGATTGGCTGGAGAACCTGCAGACAGGAGACAGCCTCCATTTGCCCCTTCTCTCCTCGGTTCCTCCCACGTTCCTCCCCCTTTTGCCCGTGTCTCTATCCTGGTTTGTCCCCCTGCTTGTCTGTCTCATGCTCCGCCCTATGTTCTGGCCCTTTCCCCTCCTGAGCTGATAAAAGACCGGGTGCACCTGTGTATAAAGCATTCTACTTGCATCCCACCCTCGTGTTCCGGACTCGTGTAATGCCATGGTCCCCCTCCTTTTCGGACCGTGGCAGGTTATATATGTTCAAAAGTTGCTTTCATTCAAAAGTAGGTTTTTTTTGTTTTGTTTTGGATTCATTTTTCCACATACAGACATAGGTTATTTACTGGCTTAAATGTCTAGTTTTAAGTTGTTACTGAAGCTGAATGTGTGTATAAACACACCTTGCAATGGAATTCATCGCAGAGATCGCCTGCCATTATTCTCAGTAAAAATAGTGGAAGATCCCGTGCCCAATGTCCTCATAAAGCATTACAGTGTCATCTGACTGAAGGGATGTTTGGGTTAGCATTGTGACTTGCCTGAGTTTTATTTTAATGAACACTGTTTAATCAGAAATGTCTGATTCACAAAACCAATATTGTTTGCAGAAAAGAGTTTGTTCCAACTTTTTTCTCTAAAGGCTAACTTTTTATGCATGTGTGAAAACTTTAAACAAAGTTTGAAACAGAATGTCCATCTTTCTGTGAGACAGTTTTTGTTTGAAATGTGAGTTATAAATAAGCAGTAGATGTCATATATAATAACATGCTATACAATATCAATGTATACTAGAGTATTATATACTCTGTACAAATACAACATACTAAGTCATTCTATACTTTTATGGCTATAAGTTGAATGTTTCCAAAAAAGCCAGAATCCTTCAAGATTTTTGCTCTTGTGGGTGCAGGATGTCCAAAGTGAGGCTGAAACCAGTTGTCTTTTGTGTTTCTTTGTTTATGCTTGGATTCAGTGCATGGGCAGATGTGATCTAAATCATAAATTCTAGTGAACCAAACTAATTTAGTCTATAATGGCATTGCATGATGTCATTCATCTTTAACCTATCAAGTTAATAATTATGAGGATACTTGCTTTCAAACTAGGCTTGAAAATCGTTGTATAAATTCTTTAGATCCCTCTCCTGAAACACTCTGGCACCATATCAAAAACAGCATCCAGCAGTCCTCTGAAGAATTTTTAGGGTCCTCCTTCAAGAAGAACAAGGACTGGTTTGATGAAAACAATCAAGAGATCCAGGAGTTGTTGAGGAAGAAGAGAACCGCTCATCAAGCACACCTTGCACTGCCATCCTGTCACGCAAGAAAAACAGCCTTTCGTCTCGCACGCAGCAAGCTCCGACAGCAACTCCGGGACATCCAGAACAAGTGGTGGATCAGTCTAGCTGAGAAAACTCAATTATGCACAGATACAGGTGATCACAGAGGATTCTATGAGGCCTTGAAAACAGCATACGGACCTACATACCAGGTCCAAAGCCCTCTACTCAGCGCGGATTGTCAAACACTTCTGACAGATAAAACCTCCATTCTGAATCGTTGGTCTGAACACTTTCAGACTCTTTTCAGTACTAGCTGTGTAGTTCAAGACTCAGCAATTCAGTCCATCCCACAACAACCGGTGAAGAATGAATTGGATACTGCCCCCACTTTGGGTGAAACCCTCAAGGCCATACAGCAGGTGAAAACTGGCAAGGCAGCTGGGGTTGATGGAATTCCACCTGAAATCTGGAAACATGGGGGCCTTGCGCTCCATGCTAAATTTCACGAGTTTGTGGTGCGCTGTTGGGAACTTGGCGAACTACCATCAGACATTCGTGATGCAGTCATCATCACTTTGTATAAGAAGAAAGGTATTAAATCAGATTGCTCAAACTATCGTGGTATTACTCTGCTCTCCATTGCTGACAAAATCCTGGCAAGAATACTTTTGAACAGATTAATACCCACTATAGCAGAAGGAATTCTACCTGAAAGCCAGTGTGGTTTCAGAGCCAACAGGAGCACCACAGACATGGTATTTGTTCTCAGACAACTGCAAGTGTAGGGAACAGAATAAAGGTCTCTTTGTAACCTTTGTTGATCTCACCAAGGCTTTCAATACTGTGAGCAGAAAAGGTCTATGGCAGATTTTGGAACGTTTAGGATGTCCCCCCAGATTCCTTAAAGTGATCATCTCACTTCATGAGGATCAGTGCGGCCAAGTCAGATATGGTGATGCACTTTCTGAGCCCTTTCTAATTACCAATGGTGTGAAACAAGACTGCGTCCTTGCACCAACCCTATTCACAATCTTTTTCAGCATGATGCTCCAAAGGGCCACTGCAGACCTTGATGATCAAGACAGTATCTACATTCAATGTCATACTGATGGAAGCCTTTTCAACCTAAGGCGACTGAAGGCCCCCACTAAGACCTTAAACCATCTTGTCTGGGAGCTGCTCTATATTGATGACGCTGCCCTTGTGGCCCACACAGAAGCAGCCCTGCAGCGTTTAACATCCTGCTTCGCAGATGCTGCTGAGCTCTTTGGACTGGAAGTCAGCTTAAAGAAGACAGAAGTTCTCTGTCAACCTGCACCTCAGGAAGTTTTCCATCATCCCCATATCACCATTGGCCAATCAGAGCTCAAATCAGTCCAGTAGTTTAATTACCTAGGCAGCCTCATCTCCTCGGATGGTAAGATTGACGGAGAGATAGACAACAGGTTAGCAAAGGCATAGAGTGCCTTCCAAAAACTCCATAAAAGAGTATGGCGTAATAAACACTTGAAGAAAAGTACAAAGATCAGTGTTTACAGTGCCATTGTGCTGTCTACTCTTTTATATGGATCCAAATCATGGGTCATCTACCGCCACCACCTGCGTCTCTTAGAACACTTCCATCAATGCTGTCTCCATACAATACTTAACATCCACTGGTCAGACTATGTGACCAACACATCTGTTCTAGAACAAGCAGCAGTCACAAGTATTGAGGCCATGTTACTGAGAACGCAGCTGTGTTGGGCAGGACACGTCTCAAGGATGAAGGACCACCGCCTCCCTAAGATCTTGCTCTATGGCGAACTTGCCACCGGCTGCTGCATGAGAGGAGCCCCGAAGAAAAGATACAAGGACTCCCTGAAACAACATCTCAGCCTCGGCCATATTGATCACCATAACTGGTCTACTCTGGCCTCCAGTCGGGAGGCCTGGAGACACACCATCTATAACGCTGCTGTTTCCTTTGAGAACGCATGCAGGATCACTCTCGAGGAGAAAAGACAACGCAGAAAGAACCATGTATTGCAGAATATACATCCTAAGGAGTCTTTCGGTTGTGCCTTTCGCAATCGGATATGTCTATCTCGCATTGGCCTTATTAGCCACCAACGTGCTTGTAACAAATGTGGATAGAGCCTTCCTAAATCTTCGTTCACGAAGCCCAGCCATGATGATGACTTGCTTTCCTAAATTTTTGTCCAAACACGAATGACCAAGTTAGGAATCTGTTTTTTCTAAGGACTCAGGCTCCTCTGGTGAATGAGTGATGAACAGAAGATAGGCATTTATTCCTCATCTCCCTGAAGACCCTGTATCTAATTCAGCTACTCCTCGTAGGGGCCTACACTTAGCTGCAATATGTGGTGGCATGAGTTTCACTGTGGGCTGTACACTACTGCTGGGGAAACCAGGTTCTTGTTCATGAGGTTGAAGCCTCTGCTGTCATGTCTTTGCTTCCCTGTTATGTGAGGGAGCTGAGCTGAGGTGACAGCAGGTACATCTATCTGTACCAGAGTCACATCTCCTGATTGCTGCACAGAGGTAACCTTTGTGCTCAGGAATAAATGTGTGACATATGTATGACATACATATCAAGTATTTAAACTTTTGCCCTAGAGTGTGTTAGTAATTGTCTGTATGTGCTAAATACATTACCATTTATTAAATTAATTATCCTTTATTCTTACATTAGACATTCTACGGTGATCCCTTCAGTCTAGTGTCACTGAGTTGATAATCACATAATAAGTTTTAAATCTCATAATATTTCACATTGAACTGTTTCCAGAAGTTATTTACCTTTAAGACCTGTTACATTTAAGCGTTCTGGTGCTGCTGAAATCAGTCTAGGCTGAAAAAATTTTAGAAGCAGAAACCTTGTATTTTAATGGGGAATGACTAGATTATGGACTTGCAAATATTTTAGCTAGTGATGAATTTAATTCCAAAAAGTAATGCTGTAGAAAAATGTTAGAGATTAGATGACACTCATATTTTTCCAGTAGTTGTAGGATTTTCTCTGTAATATTAAATATCTCAAAGCTAATGAGACAGTTACCACTTGCAAACACAGCTAGTACATATATAATCTTGAAGTGTGCATGATTCTGTAAAACTGCACTATGCAATCACAATTATCTACAGCTTTTAAATTACCTTCAGGAACATGCTATAGCTCATAAATCTAAGTTTTCTTATTTGTAGATCTTCTCTCCCAGGAACAGTGGTTTTGGAAAAGAAAACAATTTTTTGAGAGAGCATAAAGTACTTGAAAATAAAGGAATTCCTCTCAGTGTGGACCACTATAACTGAGGTCAGAAACTGGACCCCTTCTCTTCAGAGAACTAGTAGGTTAATGCCTCATTACGCCCCAATAGTCAAGGGATTAACAGAGTTTCCATTACATGCTCCTGTTTTGAGAGGTTAATATCTCAGCCTATAAAAATTTTCTGTGTGCTGAAACTTGGCACACAAGGTCTCAGAGTGGGAGAAACTTGTTTTTACAGAATATGGTTTAAATCACTTGGATATTTTTTAAGTTACAAGAAAGAAAAAAAAATAAAGAAAAGACAGAAGTTTGTGGTTTCACACTGGGATTTTTTATGGTCCTAAAAATGCAAACTGAGCTTTGACTTAAGCAATGTAATTTTGCATAATGTAAGCTATTGTCTCTAAGTATTAAACAGAACCTTGAAAACTTCTGCCATTTCAGGTTCCTGTACATTTTTTTTACCCCCTATTTTCAGTCTTAACTTTAATTGCTGATTAAAGTGATGTAAAATCTAAAGTGAAACCAGGATGAAACAATATTGCACATTGAGAAAATATTGTGTTTCAAAAATCCTATCAAGAGCTCTTGATGTCACATGACCAACCCTAAAAATTAAGCTTGGGATACCTCAGCCACACCTCAACAATTCTCTGCTGATGTTAACGTACCCACAACTGTGTCAGCAACAGTCCAGAGAATTGAATGAGGAAGGTAAGAGATTTTGTTGACCTGAAAAACTTACGAGTGAACTTAAACTGTTGCGGTAGTGGGTGCTCAAAGATAAATGGCCATTTATCTTGTCATTCGCCAGCTCACTTTGGTTTTTAGACCAAATTCTGCAGCACCTACAACTATGTTAGTGATGTAAAAATGTATGTGACACACAGAATCACAGAAAGATTTGGCTTGTTAAGAGATATTAAAGACCACCTAGTTCCACTTCCCTGCCATAGGCAGGGACACCTCTCACTAGACCAGGTTGCTCAAAGCCCCATCCAATCTGGCCTTCAACACTTCTGAGGATGAGCATCCATAAATTCTCTGGGCAACCTGTTCTACTGCTTCACCACCCTCACTGTGAAGAATTTCTTCCTAATGTAGAATCTAAATATTTCCTAAATCTAAGGTATTAATTTAATAGTAAGGATCGAAACTTGTTTCCACTTTAACTGTTCTTGTATCTGATGTATCTTAAATCCCATAAATTTTTCTGGCATCACCATTCACCCTGTTGTGGTTAAAATATCTTGCCCCATTTGATTGGTTAGCATTCAGTTTTAAAAATATGTTAAGACTGGAGATTTGGTATTAAAACCATCAGCTTAAAAAATAATTCTTCAAGAAAATTTAGAAATAATAGAAAGTTGGACATCAAGTACATATAAATCTCATGAAATCAGTGGTTCCAAACATTTTTGGTATATTCCAGAACTTAAAAAAACCCATTTTGTTCCCTCACAAGACAGTTTAAACAAAAATCTACAATATTTTCGTTGAAGTAAACAAGTAAATGAATTGAAAAGTCATATGTATTTTGCTTGTGTAGGAAAGGGATCTGGGTTCTGTTAAAAAGCAATGTGTGTTTCAAACTACTTTGAATAGTTAGGACAGAAACAAAGTGCTGCAATTAATTAGTTTTTTTTTTTTTTTTTTTTCACATCTTTGTCCATTTTCTCAATGGGAATATTTAGCACTCCAATTCTGTTTATGTACTGCTGCTAGTAAGTGACATGACAGACTGTTGTGGTCTGCAGGGCCAAAATCTATTTTAGAAAAAGCAAAATGAAATGGGTTTGAAAGGTAGTGTAGACAGAACTGCACTTGTGTGAAGTCAGCTAGATTTGGTGATGGCACCATGAACCTCAGCAGGGTCCAGCTCTCCCGCCAAGAGAGCTGAAAGATGACCTGAGTATCCCTATGGTGCTGCAGCCTGTGGCACTGGTATATCTAGCTTATAACTCCATATCCTTTCCCTAGAAATGCTCTACACAACCTTGTGTGTACATATAGATGTATCATGCCATGTCCATGATGCAGTTAATAAAAGGGACATGAAAAGAATGTTATTAAACATCAGCTGAGACCCCAGGAATCAGACTACACTGGATTTAAGTTTTCCCGTGAAACTGAAAATTGGTATCTCGTTAGCAGGCTTAAAATATTAATCTTCAGTCGTGCTAATTACATGAGCTAAAAAATTTTAAAAAAATTTAAAAAACCCCAAAACACCCAAATCTATTTTTCCCATGGGACTCTGTAGGATCAAGCTTGTGTGCTGAGAAAACATGTTGTCTTAGGAGCCTTGACTCTCAAACCTGCCCTGCTGGACCTATCTGCTCTTCGCAGCCCATGTCAGCATTGAAGAGGGAGACATTGCCCAATAGTAAACACTGACCAAAAATAAACTACACCAATATATAGAAGGGGAGTTGAAGTTGCATAATGCTGGTTCCCAGCTCAGTTCTCTTGAAAAGCATTTTCTTTTCCTCAGGAAAAATTATTGCAACCATAGCCCAGAATTAACTTAGGGTTACCGATTTTCAGTAATTTTCCTCTTTTTATATATTCAGGAATAAATGTTTTCAAGGGTATGACCATTACACCAGTTATTTTTCCAATTCCACTTTAGAATAACATACTACAAGGCAGCCTAGTGAGGAATTGTGCTGCAAATGATGTGAAAGGATTTAAAAGGAAAGGAAAAGGTATAATTTTGGCAAGAGATTTGTGACTTTTTTAAAGTATAAAAAATAATAAATATGGATTGGATTCTCCATAAAAGAACTGTAACATTCAGTCCCTTGCCATTTCAAATGATACAGTATTTTTTTATATCCCTTTCTGTCCTAATCTCTTTTGTGACGTTGTTGTGTTGTATTGTGTTGATAAGAGGCTATCTTGGGGCCAGTGAGGGATAAGATGTTAATAAAAATCTTGTTTGCTGTTACAGAATCAAACAAGTGTAGTCTGAGGTTTCATGTCAAATTATTGCTGGCTTCTCTTTGTATCAATCACTGTGAGAAATACCTCTTAACCCTTTATGAAGGCACAAAAAAATAAAATAACCCAGAAATCTTTCAAGATAGGAAGAATTAAGTTTAGATGGAAAGCTTTCATTTATTTATTTTCTCTTTAGCAGTATTGAGTCCTTTATGGGGAAACCCCTGCTAGTCACCCTCTCATATGAGAGGACATTTAAAGCAGATTGAAAAACTGCAAATTTTTATCATTAAAAAAACCACCAAAACAAAACAACAAACACACCAACCAACCAAAAAAATTAAACTATCAAACCCACAAACACAAGAAAAAACCCCCCACAAAACCCCGAAGAAAAAAACCCAACCTATTTCTTAGAAACTTTGATTTGGAAGAGAAACAATTCCAACTTGCTTCCACATTTTAAATTGAAAACTTTTCTTTTTTTGTTTTACGATATTCTATTTATGATATGTGCCATGATGACAAAATAAAAGAGTAAAAAATTAAATGAAAACTGCACAGTTTTATGGGAGAAATTTTTTTTTTATCTTCAACAAATTTTGAGGTAAATTTCTGTTCATAGCTAATCTGAAAATCTATTGGAATATTTCTTTTATTTAGAAATAAGCAAGCAATTTTTTTCCTTTTTCCCAATCAAAAGCAGTATATCAACCAATTATATGACTACAATTAAGTGTTTTGGTAAAATTAAAAATAGTTGAATTTTTCTGGAGCAACTGCTGTTACTGTAGCTTTTTTTTTTAATGAGAAGACAAGACAAAAATAGGAAAGATGAATAAATATTAGCAGTGGCATAAAGCACGGCATAACTTTCCAATGTATACTTTTGTTAGCTCTTGAGCTTCTGGGAAATTGCATAAGCACAACAGAGGGTCTTAAGCACAGAGAAACTTGGAAAAATTTTACCAAGATCAGCCAGTTTAATGAACTGTGATTACTTGCATCTCTATTTACAATTCTCAGAAGTGATACAAAATGTGAATGTGCCTGGCCCTACCAACACAGGCTCTTTTTAGACAGAGATACAAAGGCAGTGTGGTGGAAAAGCAAACTGTTAGGTTGGGGTGGATGCAAAAAGATATGGCTTAAAGCCCACGGGCATCCATTTGGCTTCAGCCCACCTAGAGAGGATATTGTGGATGATCAGCAGTGTCATGGTGAATGATGTGGCCTTACATACTGGTATGACTGGGAACAGCCCTACTGGTAAAGCTCATTTCTTCCAGGCTATTATAGTTTTCTTCAGCAACTGCCAGATAAATATTGTGCAGAAAACGTCTCCTCACATCCATGTCATTAAAGTGAACCCAACAAATACATTCTGGTTATTTGAGCTGTATACATTTCCTCCTATTTCTAGAATCCCTGAGCTTGTTGTCATGCCAACTTCAGACTTCACCAGGTATCTCAAGGACCCCTTAGCCAAGCTACTTCAATAATAAGTAGGCAAAATTGACCAGTTTCTACTAGCATTCCTCCTTTATGTGACATTAAAAAAAATTAATATAATGGGTGAGCTGGACTTTTGTAACCTTGGACAACTTAGATTGCAGTTCTCTATGTAACAGTTGTCAAGTTACTCCAAGAGGTAACAGCACTTCAAGGCCCTCTGAAATTATAGTGTTGCACAGAGATGGTGAGGTTTGTAAAGAAATTGGAGACATTCTGAGAAGTTATACAATATTAGCAAATATTACTTGAGGAAATCACTTTGCCCTTATTGTTAAAAGGAGTTTTGTTGTATAATGATGTATAACAGAAATACAACTAATACAAACCCACCATTTTGTATCAGGAATATTGTTAATCCAGAACATAACTTTGGGGTTGTATTTTCAAACCTCAAGACTACTTGAAAATTAAAAGAATGGGAAAAAAACATTAAATCAAGGTCCAATCCCACAAAACATCCTTCATATAAATTTCACTGTAGATAGGAAATATATGTGCAAGAGTAAAGTCTACTTTAGGATGTTATCTTTATAAGAAAGAATTTTAAATCTTCCCTTCCCTTCCCTTCCCTTCCCTTCCCTTCCCTTCCCTTCCCTTC
>NW_016690199.1:7748081-8005024 GCF_001604755.1 Lepidothrix coronata
CCATTCCCATTCCCATTCCCATTCCCATTCCCATTCCCATTCCCCTCCCAACCCCTTCTCTCCATTCCTCTCTTCCTGTTTTTAGTCTACTACCCTTCTGAAAATTCAATTATAATATTATTTTTTGGATTTTCTTATTAAAGAAATACCAGTATCATTTATTGTTCATTGTGTGTGTGTTGTTTTTTTCTGATTTGTTTTTAACACAGTTTTACACAAGGTACTGGGAGTCTTACAAAAGTGAAAGAATCACAGAATACGCTGAGTTGGAAGGGACCCACAAGGGTCATCAAGTCCAACTCTTAGCCCTGCACAGGACCATCCCCAAGAGTGACACCATGTGCCTGAGTATCAACCGAACGCTTTTTGAACTCTGTCAGGCTTGGTGCTGTCACCACTTCACTCAGGAGCCTGTTCCAGTGCCCAGCTACTGTCTGGGTGAAGAACCTTTTTCTAATATCCAACCTAAACCTCCCCTGACACAACTTCAGGCCATTCCCTCAGGTTCTGTCACTGGTCATCACAGAGAAGAGATCAGTAACTGCCCCTCCTTAATATTTTTCCTGTATTGCAGTGACTGAAACTGCCCCAATATTCAAGGTGAGGCCGCCCCAGTGCAGAGCAGAGCAGGACAATCCCCTCCCTTGACTGGCTGGCGATGCTTTGCCTGATGCTCCTCAGGACACTGGGCACTGCTGACTCATATTCAACTTGCCATTGACCAGGACCCCAGGTCCTTTTCCATGACACTGCTTTCCAGCATCTCATTCCCCAGTCTGAATGAACATCCAGGGTCACCCCATCCCAGGTGCAGAATCCAGCACTTCTCCTTGTTGAACTTTGTATGGTTGGTGATGTCTGCCAATGCTCTGTAGGAAGAAACTAGGTTAAAAATTCTTTCCTTATTGAGTCAAAATGTTGTCTCAGTTATTCCTCTTTCTTCAATTGCAAGCTGCTCCCTCAGTCACAGCTTGTTTCTCCCCTGAAACACATGTACACAAAAGGTTTTCTTGTTTGTGCTTCAAAGACTACAATACCATTTTTGGACAGGAGTATGCAATGTATGTAGAATATTTTATGTGACTTTCAATTACATTTGCGGAAGCTATCCAGGGTTGCATGTATACATCTCAGGAAGTTCTACCCATAGAACATTTATGGCTCGTTTGACAAAGCAGTGGTGTGACAAAGGTTATGGCAAGTGTTGCACAAAGATTCTGGGTATTAAGGAAATTAAATGGTTTTAAAATAAAAGAAACCCCATGGCAATGTGTTCTTTAGCAGTGGATTGCATACTGGTCAAATTCAATGACTCTAACACTTCTGAAAAAAGTAGAATACATATAATGTCAGAAATAAGCTGGTCTAAATGAAAGGCTTCTCTCCTAACATTTGCCTTTTATATAACTTGTTACTACAGTAATAGAGTTCTCAGTAAATTTCAAACCAAAATTTTCATCTCAAGTGTTTTTGGAAGGGTATTATTACAGACCTTCTAATTTCCACTGCAGCTAAGTATATATTAATAGCAAGGAGGGCTAGGGAAACTGCTGGTGTATCCAGTAGTGCTTGACATTTAGCAGATGAATTAAAGTTTACAGTCAAATTTTAACTAATGATGTTAAAATTTTACTTCCTTTCTTTTTCTTTCTTTCTTTCTTTCTTTCTTTCTTTCCTTCTTTCTTTTTCTTTCTTTCTTTCTTTCTTTCTTTCTTCCTCTTTCCTTCTTTCTCTCTTTCTTTCTCTTTCTCTCTCTCTTTCGTTCTCTCTTTCTTTCCTTCTTTCCTTCTCTCTTTCTTTCCTTTTCTCTCTTTTCCTTTTTTTCTTTTTCCCTTGCTCCACTTTTTTTCCCTTGTCTTACCACCTTCTTTCTCATTTGTTTGTTTGCCTTCTTGTCTGCTTTCTTTCCTTCTTTCCTTTTCTCCTTCTCCCTCTCCCTCTCCCACATCACATATATCACATCATGTCAGACTAGTTAGAGTCACTTAGGATAAACTGCCCTCAAATAAAAATTTATCCTTGGGGAATTAGTATCCATAATTGCATAACTTGGGCTAAATTATGTTCTCATTTACACCCCTACTGTAAGTCAGTGAGGTTGTGGGACTAATAACTGGGAACCATGAGCCAAATTTTTCTTTCAGTCATATCAGTGGAAATCTGCAACGATTTATTTGAATTTAATGGCCAATTAGGATCTACCTCTACACATATAATAAAAGAATTAAGTTATTAATCTTGAAACAATAACTATGTTTTAATTAAAATTAACTTTGGGAATGTTTCAGAGAAAAGCATTTTAAGAAAATAAAATATTTTTGCCAAAATTCTGGAACCCTACAGGAAACCTCATATATCTCTGATGATTAAAAATGAGCTGGAGAAGGAAAGCATGATTAATGTTTCATTGTATCCATTTAATACACCTGTATAATGTGCATGTTTTTTAAAGCTGTCCCATTGTCATTTCTTCCCATCTCCTGACCATGTTTTATGATATGTATTCTAACAAAAGGTATAAAACAATGCTGAGATCTGTGCTACTGCTGAAGTGGTTAATAGTGGATTGGTTACTAACCAACTCTGCTGTTCTCTTTTGACTGTCATGTCAGGAATTAAAAGTAGCACTGACAAAGTGTTTCACTTCTCTTAAACAGTTAATAACATTTAAATTGAAGATATTTTTAAACACAATCTGATTTTTGTTTATTTTAATGTAAATTTTACTGTCCAGCTATTAAATCTGTGTATTTCTTTTAAAATACAATGGTTTTCGTACAGGGAAACAAAGGTTTTTCACAAAGTCTTTCTAGCGAGAGATAACATCCAGAATAATAACTGCACATCAACCAACTTTTGTGAAGGTTCTGACTACGGTGACAGACAGCAAGAACTTTTGTTTGCTTTTATTTGAACATGTGGGTGGAATAACTGTTCCTGTCCTTGGCTCTGCCATGTCCTTCACAGACACTTGAATGAGTTAATTATAGATTGTTACCTAATGACATAACTATGCTTTCTGAATCCCACAGAATGACAATTTCTGATCAAAATACTTCTTATTTCTGTATTTGCTTATCAGCATGAAAACCACTCTCTGTGTGTATGCACATACAATCTTTTTCTCTTTTCTTTTTTCTTTTTTTTCTTTTCCTGGGCATTCAGGGTTATTCTGAAGTAGTCTCTAAAACAGACCAGAATCTTCTCGGTTTCCAGGTGGGGAATCCTCGTCCCTGTACATGTAGTCAATGTTAGGAATATTTGCAGATCACATTCAGCTTAAATTCTACACAGCTTTTGTCAGTCGTAAATGTACAGGTTTGGGCTTGTTTTCAGTTAAACATAAGATCATAGAATCATAGAATCATGGAATCAGCCATATTGGAAGGGATCCCTGAGATCATCAAGTCCAACCCTTGATCCACTTCTGCTGTGGTTACTACACCATGGCACAAGATATTCCTTTCTCTAGTGAGAAACATTTCAAGCTCTTCCATGCAGTTCACCAAAAATACTCTGAAGCATTTACCTATGAAATTAGTTAAACAAGTATGTTCAAAAATAGCTATTCCTAAATGATGATGAGAATTGTACATAAAAGCTCTAACCTAGACTACTCCAGTTATCAAAATGGTGGTGTGCCTTCACCTCTTTCAGCTTCAGCTTTATGAATGCAATCTAGCATCTGGTTATTTTTCTGGGATAAAAGGGGCACATGTGATGCTGCAGGGCAGAAGCTTTCCAGTAGCTTTTCAGAGTTGCACCTGTATCATCTTCCTCTTTTTTTTTCCACCCTGTCTTCTTTCAAAGGAAGTAAAACCAATACAAATTCAGAAAAGAGAAAAAACCCCAGAGTTTTCTTTTACTTGTTTCTTAAAGTTTATGCCACTATATACATTTTGGCTGGGAAATGGCTATACTTAACCTGAAATGGTTGCAGAGTAAAGTAGACAATTACTTGTTTAGAGGCAGTTTTGAAATATTAAAGCCCATCTTTACCATTATGGGGTTTTGTCCAGATGTATCCATTAGCCTTTCAGTCGAAAGGTCTTTGAACTTGTTAAGGGAACAATGTAGTTTCAGGTTGTTCCAGTTACAGACAAAAGCTCTAGGCAAGTGTGTTGTGCTAGCCTTTGTTCTGATACAGTGATCCTTGATGAACAGAAAATTCTATAGGAGATCACAGTGGAAACTCAGAAATTGTAGCAATTAAGCAGATTAAATTTATCCAGTGGACTTTAATACTTATTTCCAAATTCTTCTCTTACTAACTCTCAAGACTGTGTTTTTATTGTCTAGAGAAAGGCTCATATTACTGATGTGATACTAATGTAAACACTATGATTGCAAAGTACTGCATTTGTGGGTTTTCTTGGCTTGGAGAATTTCAGTCAAGGAGGACATTTTCTTAAATATTTTTAAAATTAATTCACCCATTATCAAGAAATCTATATGAATGCACTAACCACGGAAGTTTAACATTTTATGATAATGTTTTCCATTTGTGTAACTACATAAGTAATAGAATAGGTTCCAATCCAACGCTGTTTACTCCACGACTGCAAGGGTTCTTTCAAAAATCATTCACAAAATGCTAGATGATAAAAATAGATTAAGACATTTTTCTGGTCTGTGAGTATAAATATTATCATATAATTACACAAATATGTTTGTATAAATCATGAGGTACTGTTCAGTTCAAAAGAATCTTTTGGTGAGAAGTGAATAAAATCTTGGGGTTTAGTTTTTTTTAAAAAGTTTTGAAAGGATATAAAAATACAATTTTAAAAACCTATCAATGTGTCAAGTTCATGTTTTTATTTACTGTGCACATAGCGATGTATGTTTAGAATATTATATAATAGAGCACACGTATACACATTCTACCTTTGTACACCCACAATCACATACAGACATGCACACATCACACAACAAAAGCAGTGACTTATGTTACTTGAAAGAACTATAACCATTCTGAATCCTAGGACTACATAAACAATACAAACTTCCAGGATTCACTTGAGATTTTCCAAATTTCATCAAACTTTCTCCACAATTTTCTCTACTATCATAGAGTCATAGAACTGCTAAAGTTGGAAAAGACCTCTAAGATCTTAAAATTCAACTGTCAACCCAGCGCCACCACCCTGTTCACCATTAAACCATGTCCTCAAGTGCTATGTCCGCAGGTTTTTTGAACACTTCAAGGGATGTTGAGTCCACTACTTTTCTGGGCAGTCCATTCCAATGGTTGACTGCCCTTTCCATGAAGAAATTCTTCCTGATGTTCAGCCAGAACCTCCCATGGCACAGCTTGAGACCGTTTCCTCTTGTCCTATCACTCGTTGCCTAGGAGAAGAGACTGACTCTCATCTTGCCACAATCACCTTTCAGCTCTGTTGTCCTTCTCTGGACACACTCCAGCACCTCTTTCTTGTGGTGACAGGCACAACACTGAACATAGGATTTGAGGAGTGGCCTCACCAGTGCTGAATACACAGGGATGGTCACTGCTCTGGTCCTGCTGGTCACACTGTTTCTGATACAAGCCAGTATGCCATTGGCCTCCTTGGCCACCTGAGCACACTGTTCAGCAGCTGTCAGCCAGCACCTGCAAGTCCTTTTCTGCCAGTCGTGCTTTCCAGCCACTCTGGCCCCAGCCTGTAGCACTGCAGGGGATTGTTGTGACCCAAGCGTAGGACCTGGCACTTGGCCTCGGACCATCAGTCCAGCCTGTCCAGATTCTTCTACAGAGCCTTCCTACTCTCCAGCAGACCAACACTCCACCGAACTGGGTGCCATCTGCCAACTAACTGAGAGTGCACTCAGTCTTCTTGTTCAGGTCATCAATAAGGGTGTTAAACAGGACTCGCCCCAATATTGAGCCCTGAGAAATGTCATATGTGACCAGACACCATCTGGATTCAAATCCTTTCACCACTACTCTCTGGGCCCAGTGATCCAGCCATTTTTTACCCAGTGAACAGTGCATTCATCCACACGATAGGAACTCAGTTTCTCCAGGAGAATGCTGTGGGAAATGGTGTCAAAGGCTTTTCCAGAGTCTAGGTAGATGACATTTACATCCTTTCCCTTATCGACTAAGTGGGTCACTTTGTCAAAGAAGGAGATCAGTCTAGTCAAGCAGGACCTATCTTTCATAAAGCCATCCTGGCTGGGCCTGATCCCCTGGTTGTCCTGTACATGTTGCATCATGACACCCCAGATGATCAGTTCCATGACCTTCCCCAGCACGGAGGTCAGGCTGACAGGCCTGTTGTTTCCCTAATCCTCCTTCTGACCCTTCTTATAGATGGGTGTCACATTTGGCAACTTCCAATCACCTGAGATCTCCCCGACTGACCAGGACTGATGATAAATGACAGAAAGTAGCTTGGAGAGTTCTTCCAGTTTCCTCAGTACTCTTGGGTGAATCCCAGCTGGCCCCATGGACTTGTGTGGCTCTAAGTTGCATAGCAGTTCAGTGACCATTCCATCATGGATTAAGGTGGCTTCATTATGCTCCCTGTCTTTGCCTTCCAGCTCAGGTGGCTGGGTACCTTGGCAAGTACTGACCTCGTTATTCAAAACTGAGGCAAAGAAGGCATTAAGTACCTAAACCTTTCCCTCATTCTTTGTCACTATGTTTCCCTCCACATCCAACAAATGCTGGAGATCCTTCTTGGCCCTCCTTTTGTTGCTGATGTATTTTAGAAACACTTTTATTGTCTTTTACAGCAATATCCAGATTAATTTCTAGGAGGGCTTTGGCCCTTCTGGTTTTCTACCTGAATGTTTGGTCAAACATGTCTCTGTTCTTGTTCACTTTTACAGCATAACTTGATCTTTAATAAAAGAAAAGAATAGTTAACAATTATAATTATAAGCTTGGTGAAGACAGATATGGAAAGGAAATCTGTCATATAGTGTAAGTTCCCATTTTCCACTATGCATATTTGCTTTGAGCATTTGTATTTTAAAAGTCCAAAGAAATATGCCTTTTCTGCCTTGTTCTATATGGGTATATTTTTGACACACACATGTAATATTGTCTCCTTGAGGTTTCAGGTATAACCTTTTCTGTAGTATTCATATTTCCCTAGCATCCCTGTATTTATTTGATGTGTGGTGGTCTAGGCAAGATCTGTTTGGGAGTTAAGGATAATACATAATATGTATTGAAGGGGAGGAGAGGGCAAAAGTTCTCTTTATATGAGTTTTAAAGAGTTGGATGGAAAGGGTTAAAATGTTTCAAACTAGCCATGCTTTGCACTCGAGTGATTAGGTGTAACTCCCAATTAAAGATCAATAAGGCCTTTAAAGTGATTTATAAAAATGGATTAGTAAGAAATGTCCATTTAGAAACTACTGTGAGTAAAATCACTATACTCTCTGTCATATTGATCGGGCCTTTATGTCTAAACACGCATTAACTGGGGCAGACAATAAAAATTAATCCTCTTCTTTCGTAAAATGGAAGGTCATTTTCCCAACTGTCCCTAGGGAGAATGATGTCATTAAACATGCTACTAAGACATTTTATTAAATCTGACTAGGCTGTTTGCATAAAAGTAAATTAGAGCAGTCAATATTGGAAAGAAAGGGATTTTAAGGAGCAATAACTAGAGGTATTTAGTGTAAGTGTATTATACAACAGATGCATAATTAAATTCAAAACAACTCCATTAAAATAATGTTAAGGGCCTGGCTCATATGACAAAATGCACGATTTTCAGAGCCCTAAGCATGCCCTGTTGTACCTAAGCATTTCAGGGGTCTCCAAGCAGTAGGGGACTTGACATACCATATGTGCTGATATTCTCTGCTCTTTCCCCTCCAGGATAATTTATAAATAAAACCATTGAGCAAAGGGGTGAAACTGTAACTAGCGCCAACCCGACTGAGACCGTGCCCTCTATAAAACACCTGCAGTTTCAGTTCCAGCATGCATCTCTTTACACACATGTTCTCTCGGATAAGAAGCATCTTTCAACACTGTAAGAAAAATAGAAAAGGGGAAATAGGAGAAGTCATTTAAGATTATGTTCTGCTCAAGGCGTGTGGCCTTCAAGCTGTTGCTGCCCACAGGATCCATTTGCCCGGACCCTGGTGGAGCAGAGAGTTTACTCCTAAACACAACATCTCTACCATAGCACCTGGTGAAACCCTTTGTGTCTGAATGCACCCTGGGGTCACTCCTGGGCTAGCTAGTGTGTAAGAAACAATTTTTTTGAAGGTTTAAGTCAGAATTTCAAGTTGCATTTTTGTGTCTCCTTGTGTGGTGCACCTCACTGCCATACCTCTGGGTAGGTGACCTCCTTCCCATTATCTCTGCCTGTGACTGACCTCCTCCTTTCTACAAAAAATTCAGCAATGGCTGTCACTGAGACCACTGCATATTGCACTGTCCACATAGGACTGTGTTATCTTCACAATCTCTAGTCAGCTTTACACATCAATTTTTTGTCTCCTGTCTCTAAGTAACATTGTAAATAACTTGACATATAAGACATCTTTATTTTAGCACTTTAGCAGAGTGAAGGTCTTGGCCATGGACAGAGGATTGGACTCCCATGTTAATTCTGATAATATGCACCCTAATGCTACTCTTATTATTAGAAACATTTTTAAAGTAGCACCACTGAATTGTTTCTATTTTAGCCAAAGGTTTTATAGATAAGACAAAAATAAAAGGTATTTTCTTTTCTTTACACCCAAATTTCCTAAACTAAATCAGGCCAGTAAATGAATCTCCAGTTTGAATAATGCACCAGAGTTTGACAGGTAAGAGGTCATCCTGTGATTGTGAAACCCAAACTCGAGGATTGGTTTTCATGCTTGGCTGAGTGACAGAGAGCCCGTGTCACAGAGTAATCACTTTGGGTTGGACCCCACAAAAGGTCTGAGGTACCTTGTGATGGCAGCTAAGTGCTTTAGAAGGAAATTGGTGGAGGAGGCACAATCTGTAACCAGCCAAGAGGGACAGGGAGAGGGGATGGATGCCATGAGCATGGGCAGGTTGCTGATCATGATGGAACTTGGAAACATGGATGTAGAACTGACTGAAAAATATAATAATAGTGGCTTTGTCTCATGCCTAATAAAATATTAGTTTTTCCATTTTTGCATTTTGACCAAAGAGCAAAAAACTGAATAATTCCTTATTTTGGAAGATAGCTGGCAGAGAAAAAAAAAATTACTAGTTAGAAATGCCAATTTGACCATTTAAAATCTCCTCCCTGATTTTCTTACAGTAAAATGATTATAAAAATCTTTAGACATTATTGATTAAAAAGAAAATCATGATATCTAACACTTTCCTAAACTGTTTATTGAGGGATTTGAACATATACAGAATTTCTAGTGATATTTATGTCTAATTCATGGCCTGAATCTCTGAAATTCATAGGCAATAAATGCATTAAAAAAATACAACAATAAATCTTAGACAAAAAGAAATACAAGAAATTAATAAATTATTTGCTAGGTAAATAAGTTCAGGTCATGTATCTCTTTAAGGAAATGTTTAAGCTATTCTCATAGATGGTATAGAGTAAGCAATATGTATGGAGCCATTCTTCAGAGAATACAGATAGTGAGTGTCCAATTTGAACATGTTAATCCAACCTAAGTCTGTTTTTTTATTTTTTTTTTTTTCTCTTTCCACCCAAGCTTCAATATGCATCTGATCTCAGGATATTGAATTTTTCTTTGAGGAAAGAAATAAATGACTTATCAGGGGAATAAACCCAGTCTTGTCTCTCTGTATTGCTCACCATATATATTGTGCTAAAATAAGGTTCACTGATTCTAATGTAAATCTCTAAAGCTGAACCATGATAATATAAGTTTCTGCATTTTATGTGGTAGGTAAGTAGGTTGCATATTTGAAAAAAAGTAGTGAGAGAGATTAGCGATTGTACCGAAGGAGAAAGGGAACAGACTGAAATACCTTTAGGGTCTGAAACTCCTTGACAGACTAGGAAAAACTGTTCAAACACATTTGTTTTCTTCTAAAATTAAGATGCATCTTGCAATACGACTGTTCCACCCCTCCACCCCCTTCCCCATCTTGCTTTTTACACACACATTTTGTGACATCAGGATTTTGTCTACATAGGAAATTCATACCAGTACAAACCACCTTGCATCTATTAAAAAGAGCCGCATCTATAGGACTCTATCCTTTGTAACAATGTGATTGTCAACATTTCTGGGAGATTTTCATTCTTCCAGAAGCAGGAATTAATTTCTCTTCGAAGAAGTTACACTGTATCTCTTTGCTGTCTGACCTGATGCTTTCCCACGTGGCTTTGCTGCTAACCCCAAATGTCCAATCTTACTGTTGAAATACCTTTTTTAACCTGAAGTCGAGGTAATGGATGATAACTCCTGTGCTAGCACAGAGAGGTTCAGCTTCTTTGTAAGTCCGGAGTGTCTATCAGAGATGCCTCATTCTTCTCACCATGCAGCACATTTCTTCATTGTCCCAGGCAGGCTATGGATCATGTCTGTACCTGGGATACTTTGGCTTGTCAACAGCACTGACTGTAGCAATGACTGGGAGAGTGACTGCATAGGATCAAGGTTCAAGGATGACTTATAAAAACAGAAAGGGGAAAGGTGGAGCTCTCATATTGCCATGACTAAGATAATAGATAATGGACAGTCTTCGCGAGCGAAGATTTGGGAAAGGTCATTAACCCTTCGAGCCTGCGCAGTGGATTTTTTAGGTGAGACACAGCGTGCGCTGAACTGAGCCCACCCTTTAATCCTGAGGTTCATCTGCCGGGGCCGAGCAAGCTTGGACAGTGGCAGTGAGGGTCTCAGAACATAGGTTTGTTTAGAGTGACCTTCTCTTAGATGGATTGCCACACAGGGCTGACGAGCTCCATCTGCCCGGGGGGCTGGGAATCGAACCCGGGTCGCAGCGGTGAGAGTCCTGCACCCTAACCACTAGACCACCAGAGGCCCCATTGCCATGACTATTTTGCCTTGTTACACCAATTCTGACAGAATTCTAGGCTGGGAATACTATCATAGCTTTGATGGCAATGCAAAGCCAATTGGCAAGAGTATTCCAGTAAATGAATGAAAAACCCAACCCTTTTTTTTTTAAAGCAGATATGCTTGACAGACAAGAAGCTGTTTGACGTTTAACAATCCAGGTGAGGCTCTGTAAATTGATCTAGTTGCTCTAGAGCAATCTCTAGTTGCTCTGCACTGATGTTTTCTCCCATCTTTCTTATAAAGCCATGTCACAGCTTCTGGATCAGAACAGCTCTAGAAAACAGTATACTTAACCTATCTGTTCTCTGCTGGTCTCATTTTCTTCTCTATGTCAGATTGGCAAGATTTAAGAAAGTATGCTGCATCATTTGGCTGTTGAGAGCCATCATTCTGTAGCTGCATTATTAAGTACCTATCACGCTTTGATCATACAGGAAATTAATCCAATTAATCAGTGCATAATTATTATCAGCACAAATCTTTAGTGATTCTTTTTTTAAAATAACAGAAATTCTTGTCAGGGCACTTTTTCCGTAAGAACCTTAGCAAGATTTCTTTTATTGGTGCAATTCTAAGAAAAGTACATTAGATGTACAACTTCAACTTTTTTTAAAGCAAGTAAAGAAGTTCATTACAGTAACTGTCAAAAAAGATAGGAAACGTATTATATAGCACTAGTAAGTCAGAAGTACCTCAATGCCACAAAACAGTTTGAAAATTACTGCAGCTATATTAAGTGACATCTGAATCACAGAGAGAAGGGTTCAGCACTTGCATATTGAACCTACACTGTCCTTTACCCTTTAAGCAGTGAAAAGGCCCTCCCTGTCATTCAGATATATACGAATTACATCTGGGTTGAATAACAAGAATTACCCAGCTACTTATTCAGAACAGGCTTTCTAGAGAACAGGAAGAAAGGGTTACCTTGGTGTAAGCCTATCTGGTATATCAGGGAAACTAGGGAAACAGAGAGAAAGACAGATAGGCAGTTGATGGTGTTAACAGATGGAAGACATAATTCTCAGAAAACATTCTCTGCAAGACTAGGCATCCCTTTTCTTTCTCTTTCCCCTTAGGCACACTGTTGCATATCCTGATTTTAGGGAACTTGTCATGTTAAGAAGAACAATTTTGGTTTGTTCTGCTATCATACTTTCCTGGCCTGGCAGGGAAAACAAGTGGTAGATGGAAGCTACATTTCTCTGATCCTGCTATCTCTTTATCTCAGATAGTGGGATTTAGTCCCTTCAATTCCTGACCAGCCTTGAACAGCAAAGCATAACATAGTGTTTAAGAACAACCCTTTTATACCTTTCCTCAAGTGAGATTAAACCTCCAAATTTTATGAATTGAAATATCACTTGTCCTTTAGTTTTAAATGTCATAACTAGCATTGCATATTTAGTAGTCTACAGATTTAAAATAAAATTTTGGAAGATTTTGATATTTATTTTTGGTAGAAATTTTCCTGCCTAGCTAGCACCATGGTACAGAGAATGACCTAATTCATGATGAAATCACTACCTTTATAAAGCAAAACCAACAACTTTGAAGAGGCAAGAGCTGTGGCATGGTAAGAGATAAATTATGTAATTATCAAAGTTCTTTGTACAGATATAGAGTGATTGTACTTCTGTGTATGTCTCAGTGTGCATGAAGTGCAGAATCTTGCACTACACAAGGACTTTAAGTAATAGAAAGGAGTGCTAGATACTCACAGTGTTGAATGCACGCATAGGACAACAATAGCAGGGGTTCATAACGATGTTATGTTACTTAAATGCAGGTGCTTGTTTACAGGAACCACTGAATGATTTCCCTGTAATGAAATCTTTCTTGAAGAGATAAAATCCACACAGAGGTAGATCAGAAATGGTTCTACAGCCCAATATATTACTCACCACTGTGGTCAATGTATTTACAGACCAACTCCCATTAGCGTTGTCATGGTTTCACCAAAGGAATCCTGGTTATCAGTTTCTATCTTCTTCATCTGATTTCCCTGAGCTTTTACCAAAGCCTAATAGACATTGGCTAAAGAATTTACAATTCTCAAGAAAAATGACAGGACTTATATTTACAGAAAAAAATTACGGATATCTTTGTTTGGGTCTGATTCAACAGTGGGAGGATTCAAGCAGTGTTAGCAAATCTGAAGGCAGTTTGGATTTTTCTGCCAGGGGAGAAGAGAACAAAAAGACAGACCATGATGTGCTGGAAGGTGAATAGCTGTGTGCATAGCAGGTACTCTAGGTTAGAAATATTGAACCACATGTTTCCTAGAAACTTCTAAGCATTTCTTAGAAAATCTTTGGTCCTGACTGTTCTGATGAGCTTATTTGCCTAGTCTTAAAGATTCTGAGTAAAACTAAGGCATTTATAACAAGCAAACACAACTATTCCTTGCTATGAGGTCAACGAGAGAAATTCTGTTTTATAAAGATTTCCGTCATCTCGCAGGTACTCTCTGTTCTTCTTTTCTTGTTCTCTCTCTTTTTACTCTTAACATGCTCATTCCTCTCTAGACCAACACCCCACTGTTTCTGTGATAGACCCTTTTGTGACATTCAGCAGGATGATGATGCCCTCTCTGCACTGGATATCTCTTCTAATTTGTCTGTCAGTCTTTCCTCAAGAAAAGCTCCACTGAAAGCCCAGAATTAGCAGAAGCCAAGGAAAGTACCTCCCTGGAGTGTATTTTTCATGTGTAAAATTTTATTATTTGCATTTTCTTAGCATATTTCAGATGCTAGTTTTTGCACTGGTGAGGTCTGCACTTGGAAAACTTCAGAAATGTAGTTATAGCAGTCATGGTAGCATAATAGTGGGAGCAAGTGGCATTCACAAGTGCTCTGCTTCCTTTACATTGAATTTCCTTAGTGTACCTAGTTAATGATGGTCAGCTTTCACTGACAGTTTTCGTTAATGGATTCTCCTATTAGCTCAGGGATTTAGCTCTCACCTTTCTTTTACTGAAGTCGTTGCAGCTCCAAGTTGCCTGTATTGCATCCCATACCTGCACTTTCTTAGAGATATAAAACAGGGGGAATAACCTGTGATATTGTGCACTCAGTTCCTGCAGCTGGAACTTAGAGCAGCTGAGTTCAGAAGGGTCCATACATCATTAGCTTCTCAAGCCTTGGTCAGTCAAGTACTTGTCAATATCCTATAACAAATTTAAGGCCCTTAATAAAGACCAAAATTCACAACTATAATTTGCTACAGGGAGGGAGTGGGATAGCCCTAGAGCACTGCTAGTACCTGGGTGACTGCAATGGCCTGGATTCTGCTACACAACCAGTATGTGATTCTACATATCAGATCAATGAAATACCTAAACATGCAGCATCCATCAGACCCAAGGCAACCACCAGGAATGCTGAAATTTGGGATTAGTAGTATTTTGTGAATGCAGTGCAACTCCCTTTGATGTACCATGACAATGTCTAATCCAAGAGTTCACATAACAAGCTTTAATTTTTTTATCCTGGGGTTTTCTCTCATCTAGTTACAAAATCCCTTCCATAAGTTAATCATTGTGAATTGAAACAATACATTTTTATTTTTGTTTGGAAGTCTGTCTGTCTGGAAGACTGGTTTGTCTAAAGACTCTTATGCATTTGGAGATTTCGAAATTTACCAAATTTCTGTCTAAATTGTTTTTTATTGATTTTGATCTTTTGATCTTTTGGTGATATTTTACCTTAAATAATTCCCTGTCACCAAAAAGATTCACAGGAGCTCATGATCTTCTACCATCCTTGCTGTTATCATCCAGCCAAGTCGTTTGGCAATGACTGGCCACATTTAAAAGACAGTCATGGCAGATTACTGCTTTATGAATGTGATTGGTGAGTTTGATGCTAGACATGAGGTTTCACAAGGACAAGCAGTTCTCTGGGAAGAGGGGCATAAGTGAGGAGGCTCTTCTGATTGTTTCTTCTGGAACTGAACTATAAGGACAAGCAAAGTCAGACAGGTCAAGGCAACAGTAGGGCACATTTACCTTGGTCCTCATTCCACCTTTCATGTTGTGTTTACAGGTGTAAAGGAAGATGGTGGGAGGAGATTTGGGCATAGATAAGAATTGCTGTGGTGCAGCAAGCATTATTGTAGCCATGCAGCATTGTAGCTGCCATAGGAAGAGATCACTGGATGTTTAGAATAGAATACTCAGAATGTGTGTTTTGCACTGTAAAATAAATACATTTTTCAGAACCACTTTCTTTTGGAATTAGTTTTTGTTTCTGATTAGGGTTAGATTGAGCTGTGAGGGTGAAGAGATGATAAAATTTATTTGTGTTGTAGAAAAATCCAAGAGTTTCCTCAATCTTCATTATGAGAATAGATTTACTTCAGGACTGCTTTAACTTGAATCTGAGAAAAAGATGTTAACAGCCATAACCTGTCCTCTAGATAGGCTTTCATTTCACTCCAAATGTCCTGCCAATGGCAGTCCTTGTACCACTTTGCTTTGTGGAGATTCCCTGTACACAGGCTATTATAAGCTGCTCTCTGTCAGTCTCTTTTTGATGTCAGAATGACTGAAAGACTTTCAATACAATCCAAAATCAAGCAGCAGCCAAGACTTACAGTCACCTCTATATGGGTCACCTGGTTCCTCTGAGTTCCTCACATATGGAGAAACAGAAAGTCTGAGAATCAGGTCTGCTACTTCTTGTATGCAGTCTTAGTGATATTTAAATAGCACATATAAATCACGTGCTTTATTTAGTACAATTGATTTTTCACCCCAGAAACTGGGAAGGAAAAGGACCATTTTGAATGCAGTTTCAGAAGAAGAGAATGTCCCTCTCTGAGCTCCTGCATGCCTGTCCCCTTTTGTTCCCAAAGCCACGGCCCTGGAGTGTAAATGTGAGTCTTGCATGAGGTGAAGAAGTTATGGTGTGAAGTTGTGAGAATATGGCCTTTATCTGCATTCTGGGAATGGTTTTGTTCTCCGCTCTCTGCTACGCAATGAGGAAGGACTAAAAAGCCTGGACACCCAGACAAAAAGAGGGCCATTTAGCCTTTTCACTGAAGCCTAGGATCCTTGCTGGGGGATTATTTTATGCAGGGCTATGTTTGGGCTGAGGGGTCTGGTTTGTACTCAAAGCCAGGCAGCAGATGTCAGGCCTCAGAATTGTTCACAAAATGATGACCTTGCTGGGTCAAGGCCCATACAACCTGCTTTGCCTCAAGCTGTGTCAAACACAAGCAGCAGAAAGACTTCCCCCGGCACGCCTGTCTGGGCGACCAGCTATTCCCAATTCTCCCTGTAGATTGAATTCCTTGTGAAATTCTACAGCTCCGAGAAAAAAAACTCCTGACAGTTAACTTGCCGTTTTCTTTTTATTTAAATAATGAATAAGGCTGTGAAGGTTTTTCAGGGGGTAGAGATCTAATGCATTATTATGTTTTCTTGTTATAATAATTTATATTGTCAGGAAAGTTTGTTTGGGGTTTCCATGTGTAACTAAAATATGTTAGTACAGATAGTGTCAAATACAGAGATGATGTGCTTGAAGAAACGAATGTGAAAAAGAGGGCTGTGTATGTAATGCTACCCATGGCAAATTCACATTGTGTATTGGATGTAAATATCCCCAGTGTGATGATCTTTAGAGGGGGAAGAACATCTACTGTGATTAAGAACATCAAATTATATTTGCTATAGTTATTGTCTTATTGGGAAATATTCACAGTCAAGGGTTTAAAAATGTAATAAAAAGTGGATCAATATGTGTTTGAGGATTTCATCAATTGCATATTAACAGTACTAGTCCTTCTGACCTCTTTTCTTTGAGCTATTCCCTTGATCGGAGCAAAAACGATCTAATAAATTAAGGGTTTATTCATCCGTGTGCTGAATTCTGTTTCATATTTCTATTTTCTTGCATACAAAATTGAAAAACAATGTATGATTCCTGAATATGGTTTGATTCTTATAACTACATACAAGCATTGCATTACTTATAAGCAAAGATTTCAACCAAATTTCTGCAGAACAAAAATCAAAGATTTTTTGAGGGATATTGTAAGATATTTAACACTTTAGTTTATACCAGTTTATACCTGTATAACTTGGCAAATCAACAGTAGCTATCACTTTTCACATTGAATTTTCCCTTTCTGCACAGGCTGAGTTTCTGCCAATGGATCACAAATTTTGGAAAAGTTTTGTGTTTTGTTTTTCCTTTTGTGCATTTGTGCATAAGGTCACTTGAAGTGTAATTCGCTGGACATTGCAAAGCTCATCTGACTTCTGTATTTGTGGTGTCCCTTGCTCTGGGCTCTGCATAGTAAATGAATCATCAGGAAGATGTTCCTGAAAATAAACTGCTTTGAAGCACAGGCAAGCACCAAACTGACCTTTTAGGAGTCCATCAAACTGAGGAAGAACAAATATGAAAGATATTTCTGTTGCATTTTTGATTCCCTCCTGAAGCAATTAGGCACAACTCGCTTTATGTGAAGGAAATCGTACTTGCCTCTACAGTGATCTGAATTTTTTTACAGACAGAGGCACAGAGGCAGACATCATAACACCTTTTGTTTTGCAATAATTCATGTTTTGCAAAGAGAATAACTAGCTTCATGTAAAACTATGCATGCATAACTATAATAGCAGTGACTCGGTGGTGAATTGGGTCTTATACTTGTGTTTGCATTTGGACAGGTGAGCTAAACATTAATGAATTTTTACTTAGGACTATTCTTAGTTGCATGGGTACAGGGAATGCTGCCTGTTAATAATGTCACTAAGAGATTTTCCATTGATATGCTTGGAGCCAAGACTTCAGGCCATGTGCTTACATGTGTATTTTTTTCAGTACGGAGTAAAACCTTTCTGGATAGGAATACTGAATGTTACATCACTCAGAATAACATAGGTAATTTTTCTTAATTTGCTTGAGTGTGTATGTGAAAATGTACATAAAATCATATTTATTTATAACTTCTAACTCAAGCATTTTTTAAATATGTCATCTTTGCTGAGTGTCTATGCTTTAAGACACAGTGTTTCTCAGGAAACATGATGCTGAATTCTCCGCAGTATTTGCAAAATGCTTAGCTGTCCTAAGTCACACTCATCTGTTACTTCATTTAATTCTGAACACTGTGTTACAAATCTGAAGGGACTTTCTGCTTTCTCTTAGTACAAAACCTATTATAGAGCAAATAGAATTAAGAAGGGAAGCATTTGCTTAGGAAAATGATTTCTTCTTGAAAAAAATTTCTTTACTGCATGAACTTTTGGAATACCTGCGTGTCCTGTGTAATAACATTTTCTGCTTTTGTTGTTAAAGAACAACTATCCCCAGACTCCAGGGGTACTGAGGCAGTTCCTGGAACAGGGGTATTGATATACCCCTCTCTTTCCAATGAAATGTTCTCCTGAGCTATTAGATAGGGAAAAAAGAGCTTGTGCAGATAATCAGGGAAAACTAACATGTCTGTTTATTCAAAACCACAAAAATCACATGAAGTTCAATGAAAAATTCTGATTTTTAGTAATTAGAACTTGACTTGTACTGTTCTATTCTCCTGGAAAAGAGATGCAGTCTCTTTAACTATTTTTTTATCCCTCTTTCTCTGAAAGATGAATATTATAAAAAGAAATTAAAATTAAAAAAGGGGAAAAAAGAACATACCTGTACTAAAGAAAAATGGTTCTTCCTCTTAATATATTCCAGTCTGAAGCATGATAAGAGATATTCAAAAAATCTAGAGGTAAATTATTTTCTACATCAGTGTTGGAAACTAGTAATTTCTAGAACCAGACCTACCCAGTTTTTGTCCATATTTCACTCTCAGGTTCATTTTCACTACTACTGTCAAATGGTCCTGAGAAAGACCTATCAGACTTAATTCCTTCCACATGACATTATATACCTTTTGAAGGTGTATTGTATGGAAATTAGGAAATATTCCCAGCCTCTCTAGTCACATGTTTTGTTGATGAATTTATTACGAAGGATGTGCCCATGAAATAAGAATGGTAAAGCAAATACAAACCAGTTTACTTCAGGTTATAAGCGACACCTTTTTTTTCCTTTTTGTCCAGAGTTTGTTGAATAGACACGAAAATAATGCATATCTTTATTTATACTGACATTTCTTGACAGTTTGCTGTGCAAATCCTAATCTATATTAGAAATAATCATCTCTCTAACTATCGTGAAAGTTTGTAGCTGAAGGTCATACTCATATGTGTATACTCTGTTTTAATATCATCTGCTTCAACAAATAACCCTATTGATTTCACAAAAATGGTTCCATTATAGAAAGCAGTACTCCACCACTGTCAGCAGAAGAAAGGTAAAAAGATATTATCTCTAAAATTGCAACAGAGAGTTAAGATGAAAACCAGTATGGAGCCCTGTAACTGTGAGAATAGCATGACACTGTTTGCCTTGAGTTAAATGAGCGCTAAACTTGTCCATTCTTGGGGAATATTACAAATACATTTTGGTACTAAGGTAATATGCAATGCTCAGCTTGAAAATAGATATTCTTTGTTCACAGGAACTGAAGAGCTAATCTTAGGATTTTGTCATGTGAGTAGGAGCATTGTCATTTGAAATTATATGAGGCTTTTGAGCACTGAAGTTTTAATTCTTCTTTGATGCACAGATACAAGTGAAACTATCTTACACAAGTAAAAACTATCACCAAGTTATTTTAGTTGCATCTTCCTTCAGTCAGAATTCAGTGTCTCAGAGCAGATCTAACATTGTCTTCTATAAAATATATCTCAAAAGATTTATTAGAAGCAACCTGCCCTTTTTTGGTAGCATTTGGGAGATCAGCATTGCGTCAACTGAGAACATATTTAGTTTTGTATGTCATACTTTAAAAAAACTTTGTAAATGGTGGTTCCTAGATCTAGACTGATTACACATATTCTTAATGCTTAATGATAAGCAACACATGGAGAGATACAGCATACAATTATAAAGATGTCATTCATGTAGGCACATGCCTGATTATACAATAGAGATTGTGGTTTTGCATCTACTAACCTCAGAAACTGATATTCAGCAGATTGATTTTGTGCAATTCCTGATCATCTCTTCTTTAAATAAGGCTATCTTTGCTTAGCAAGATTTTAGGCTGATTGGCAAACTCTTACATACCTGAGAGTACTGAACTGTCTTTGAGTCAAAGTCCCAGTTTTCTCCATATGCATCCATACTGCTCTCCTTATTTCCCATTGAACCTCACATCAGATGTTTGCATGAAGGCTAATGTCCACTTTAAGGAAACGAATAACAATTTTCCAACTTTCCTTTCTGTTTGGTTTCTGGTCATACATCATGCATGTATATGCTCCCTGTCAGCTGGGACCTTCTGAACAAACAGAATACAGATGCTTTAAGTTCCAGTTCCATTGGAAAAGGCAATTTTCCCTTGTGGTAGATCCAATTGTACCTCAGTTATATCCACTCAAGCCCTAGGACTTAAGAGATGAATTTGGCCTTGCATCTGTATCTGTGCTTTCCTTCAAAAGACAGAAGCACTATGAGAAAGTCAGTCATCTAAGGCTGCCAAAACTTGCTGCTCCAGGAACGAATGTTTCCAAAGAGGAGCAGATAAAAATGAAAACAACCTAAAAAAATTCAATTAGATTAATAGAGACAAGTGAGTGCTTGCCCAGCCATTCCTGAGCAACAATTTATTCCTAGGGTGGTGCGAGAGACTCAAGCCAGCGGTCAGCAAGCTGACAAATCTGTCAGCTTTGCTGGGTGGCTGTCAGTCAAACCAGGTGCCTGCTGTGTGTTGTGGCGCTCCTTGTATTAACACCCTGCTGAGATAATTCTTTTTTATCCTTTTTTTTTGCCACCAAGAGGGTCTGCCACCACACTGCTGTTTTTCATCTTGTTAATTGAGTCATTTATTTCGTTAAAAGGTGAAACTTTATCAGGGTTTATGTGCCAAATGTGAGAAGGCATATTTAATGATACATCAAATGTTAGAAGCATGCAGGTGCCTCTGTGTATGCTCTTTAAAATGCTGAGAGGCAAGGTAGTTCTTGTAAATTAAAATCACCTGATATTAACTAAAAATAGGCATTTTGTTCCCAGGCAACAATGCAAATACACTGTACATATGTGTGTATGTGTTTGTTACTAAATATATAAAGCACATAGATATTTATATTTAATTTTCAATCAGCAGATTCATCCATATTCGAAAGCAGATAACTGGAGGGATAAACAATACAAGAGCAGAATTCAAAATTATGTAAAAAAAGTCAGGAATTTCTAGGGTGGCTGCTAAAAATAATGTTTGAAAAAAACTTTAAAGCTTCTCCAAAGATTTCCCTATCACTGATTGCCACCACTCTTCCTGGGGTAATTTGTTAATTTTCATTTTCTATATATTTCTGGAGCAGTTGAGTAGGCCTTTTTTTTTTTTTGTGCCCTCGTTAGGAAGGCCATTTAGTTAGTTAATTAGAGTCTGGGCAAGCCTCCAACGAAATTGATGAGGATCTCTCCACTGCCCTCAATGGCTGTTGACTCATACCTCCAGGTCTGCTTTTATGAGGAAATGAGTCTGGAGTCAAAGAAATCTAAGCTCTACTGAAAGCAAACAGGATCCTGGCCCCTATTCTCTTCAGACATCCAAGAAATCAATGTGGGTTCCTCACCAGGCAGGTGGATCTGACAAGATCAAACCCATCCTCCCAGAATAAAAAGGACAGAATGTGTCCAGGAAAGGCTACTATTGAAATATCAGGAAGGCTGGTTGGTGCAACTACCAATGTCTATGGAGCAGCCAGATTGGTAGTTGATGCTAGTGCAAACTGTGTTCTGGCTTCTTCTTCGTGACTATTTACCTCTTAGCAGAACCAGAGGACAGTGACAACACCAGCGAACTGTGCCTTTCTCTTTAAAAGAGCTGTGTCATTTGAAAAAGGAAGTGTTGATTCAGTAATTTTTTTTAAACAATCCCAATTATTTAATCCTACTAACAAGCAAAAATTGCAGAAAATCTGTTTTCAGTATCAGGGTTTCTTTCTCCTGGAACCCACTGCTGAGTGCTGCCTTTCTGTTTGGGGTTAGCCACGACTCCCCCAGTTCCTGTCCCCCTCATGATTGCCAAGCTCTCATTAGCTTAGGAGGACTAACACCATCTGTGTCTGAATGACATACTCCCACATGGTTTACTTAGTCAGCAGCCATCAAATTTGCCCTGCCTTCCAAGGCTGGGAGTAGGTGAGTGGATCTGAGATCAGGCCACTGAGATCAGGCTGGTATTTCTGAACCTAACTAAACATGTGGGCAGGGTGTGTAAGTAAGAGGTGCCTCATTTTGATTTTGGCATTAGTCACTGTGCTCATATATTGCTTGAAAATGTACAGGTGAGTAATTCTCATTCATGCCGCAGAATTAATTTGAAAAAATGTATCAAATGTACCACCTGTTATTAATGTTTTCACCTGTCTCACCAGACATCCTTGTTCTTTCCTCACTTCATCCCACAGATACCAGGAAATGTATGATCATTTAGATAAATCTTCAGTTTCCTTGCAATAGCCATCAAGCCTATTCACTATGAAGAAAAGCACTGTGTCATCTGCCTGTGTTTTTCCAAAATAGTTGAACCACAGTTCAACTTTTGAATGGCAACTTCTTTCTCAATAAACCCACTCTTGTGTGAGTTCACAGTCCTAGCTCCTCTGTGAGTGACAAAAATAAATGTTCACTGGTTTTTATACCCAAACAAGCTCCAGGAGAATAAACCAATGTCTAGGAAAGGACTTCTAAGAGGTGATGATAATTTTAAGGACAGCCAATCAATCTATGACTTTGTTGACTGGTTTCCTACTTCTAGTAGGAAACTTTCAAATACTGGGCCAGGGTTGTCTCAACTTCAGCAGTCCACAGTTTGGTTCCCTGCAGCTGATGTGGTAACAGCTCTCTGTTGATCTGTGATAACCAGTCCACTTGATCAAGAATGCACATTTACAGACCTGTTTGTATTTCTACATGTGAACATGCTGCCTTTAGGTGTCATTGTGGAAAGAAAAGGACTTTGGGTTACACTTGCTGCCTCACTGTCTATTGCCTGTTTCTTCCTGAAAACTGGCTTGGTGGAAGCATTTGTGATGGGCCTGAGCTGTTGAAGATGGCTCTTTTTTGGCAGTTATGAACAATATATTGCACCCAAATGTGGAAAAAGTTCAGATAAACAATACCTTTGGGGTTTGCCAAGTTAGAAATCTTTTCAATTACCTGTCATTGCAAATATATTTAAATAAAAATAATACAATCTCACACAAAAGGGACACAACAAAATTTCTGTTGCTTTGTGATGATCAAGATTATTTTTCTATTTGTCTGGATATATTAATGAAATAGTTTTGTCTTCTTGTCCTTATCAATGTTGTTGTTCCTTTTGGTTCTGGAGGACAGCTATGGATCAGCTTATTATTGTGCTGTAGAAATGGAGAACAAAATTAATATCCTGGACTCCCAAAATTTACAATTTAAGAATAGAACAGAAGCCATAGGAACAGTAGGAATGACAATGCTAGTTTCTTAGACTAAGTTCTTCTTCTTCCATGTTCTGTGTTAAAGTGGTTGTAGAAGATGTTTAAGGGACATACAGAGAGACAAAGCAAGCACAAAGTGGGTAAAGAAAATAGCTTGTTGAGACTGGGTAATACGAAGACACAATCTATATTATTTGATTTGATAAGCAATGCATAGCTCAGCCTAGGTATGTAAAGAGTAAATCTCTGCTGAATCTCTACCTTTTGCTGTCAGTAGTGATTTGTAGTTATGTTGTCTTATAGTCCTGGGTGACAGGACACTTCATAAATGTTAATTCTTATAGTACTGAGATATTAGGTAGATAGAGCTGAATTTTATTTACAGCTGAAGAAACCTAATCACAGAAAAAATGTGTTCCCGAGATCAGCGACAAGGACTGCATCTCATTCCCACAGGCCCACACTTTCCATCATTTCTCTCTACTTACTAGTAACTCTGGCCTGTATTTTTCTAGTAGAAAAACATACAATATAACCATCCCCTTTCTTGTACTAACACTGTTTAAATAGATTTCCCATGCAGTCCTATCACCCTTTTCCTTGTCTGTTATACTCTTGCATGCATTATCTGGAAGTCAGTTTGCCCCCCAAAAACACTCTTTCCAGTAGTCAACTTGTCCCTCCACCCAAATCCTGGAAGTTTAAAGGAGAAATATTAGTCAAAGAGATTTTTGACCTCAGCAGAAACGTGAGCTACTAAAAGGGAGTTTGCAATATGCAATTTAATGCTCTTTGGAAACAGATTCTGAAAATCTCTAAAACCTTATGTTTTTCCTTTCTATGCAGAGCAGAAACAGTTGTCCAAAGGCTCACGTCATGTTAATTTCTGAAAATTAGAGATGGTTGGGACATTTGTTTCTATCCTGCACACCTTACAACATACAAAAAAATAGTGATTTTGCTTTAATTGAAAATATTCAGCATTGAAATTTTCTCGCTGTTTCAACTCAGAAATTCCTACTTGGTTCCTTGTAATTGAAAAGCAGCTGGCAAATGAAAGCAAGGTGACATCTTTTCCCCTCGGAAGTTTGCACGTTATGTAGTCATAAGTTAAAAATTTAAAAATCATTCCAGAAGTAAGCAGTGAAAATTTTTTTTTATTTAGAGGAGTTTGTCTTCTTTGTAAACTTCCTAAAAACAGCTATGAGTAAAGTATATAAACCAAAGTGTTCAGCTGGGAAACTTATTTTCAAAATAGAAATGCTTTGTCTTATTTACTGTGTTTGACAATTTCCAATTGAATATGATAAGGCAAAATTGGATTCAAATCTGTAGTTCATCAAGTAGTGACCAGCAGGGATGATGCTGATTTATACCCCAGATCCTCTTTCTCAACCTTTTGCCTGTGATTAATACCCTGCTAAGGTTGGGTCGATTTCTTTTCTTCCATCCTGTCTGTATCAAGCTTACCACAGCTTACACACTGTAATAAGATAAAACCAGCTTAGGTAAGTAAAGCCATAATCTGACAAAAAGCTGGGCCTGGAGGCCTTTTTCTTAGATTTGGGTCATGATCATGGTCCCTCTTACTACTAGCCCATCAAGCAAAAACATGATTGTAAAATTGCCATTAGTTACCAGGGTGGCCTCAGGCCATAAGATCTCAGCTAATTTTGAACTCTGCTGATAGATTCCTGGGCTTTGTGTCTAAAGATCAGCAGTTAGCTTTCTATTAAAGGCAAACTTCTCAGTGGAGCTACTGACAGAGTAGTATTAATTTATCCTTGTCACCCAATATGTAAAGCTTAGGCGACTATGAAGCATAAAGTTAAAAGGGGAACACTTGCACTAAGAAAGTGGAGAAGAGCTTGTCCATTATACCTGCACCAATTGCCATGCTGACTAGTTATGAAGAAATTAATTTCTACTCTGGAGTCTTTTAAACATATTGTCTACATTTGACCATAGAGAGGGAGGGACCTAAAATAGAACAAAACATTACCTTGGATCTAGTTGCTCTACTCAGTGAAAAAAAAATTAAAAAAAAGTGAGAACAATACCTGTACCTTCCCACATCCAGAAAACATATTTTGCTACTGTTTGAAAATGGAAAAGCATTCAGAGCACACTGAAGTCAACATATAGTCATTTATTTAGTAGACCTGGGATTGTATTATATGGTGACATAACAAATCCTGTATTTTAGATGTTAGCTCTTGCAAGGAGTTAGAGTTGTTATCACTGCAAATTTTACTTTTATTTTACCTCAGCTAGGCATGTGATCTCACCAGCTTGATTTTCCCTCATCGTTATAAATTTCAGTGGTCTCTTTCAAAAGGTCCACATCTGTACATGTTTTCACATGCAGAAATGCTCCTCCAGGCTAGTCTTCATTGCTCGGTGCCATGCTATGCAGAAAGACTCAGCTAACATGAAATGAGTTAACTGGGTTAACCTCTGTGGCCACAGCACCACTATGGCTAAATTACAATCAGTATCATAGACTTACTGCAAGAACATCACACATCTGTAACAGCTGCCATCTCCTTCTGTAAGGTCTTGGAAGGATATTTGTTGTCTCAGACACCACATTAATATAACTGTGGGTAAATTGATGATCACTTTTCTCGAGTTACATGTTTCATTGTCTTTCCTCCACTAATTGCTCCTCCTCTTCATTCTTTTTCCCTTTTTCTGTATTACAGTAATTCTTTGACATCACAGTGAGGATCTAAGGAACCAATAGATGTATAAACAGACAACAAATAACTACACATGTTTTTCCCCAAAGGACAGAACAAATAAAAAGTGCTCTCAGGCAAAACTCTTGCTTTCTTTGCATTGTACTGTACTTCTGAACCTACAAAGAAGAATCACACAGCGTGTTCTAATTCAGGACTGGGGTTCATCTCTCTTCATAGTTATTTGAAAAATCTATTTATCAATAAAGTCCTTGTACTGAACTTAGGCATTTGGCATTTGGCAAGGAATGAGTTATGGATCCTGTAGCACAGTTGACTAACATCTTAACCAAAAGTTTCTGTTAGACAAGGAGATGTTAAAGCAATATTATTCAATGACATGTCAAGATGGTTTTTACAGGAGCATTCTGAAACAATAAAGCAGAAATACAAAGGTGTTAAGTATGCATCTTAAGGGTTTTCTTATTTATTTACTCCTTTAGAATTTTTTGGTGCAATATTCTCAGGTATGGTATTGTTGCTGGGAAAAACATGACAGATTTAAAAACCATTTTTCGTAGCAATAGTTTATTCCTCCCTGTAGCACTTTCCCCTTCATTTCTCTACACAGTCTTCACCTGAAGAAAGAGAAACAGAAAAACTGATAACAAAGTGGAAGGGAAAGACGAAGAGAAACCATAAATTCCCTTAAATTGTCGTACTAAACTAATGAAAATGCCTTTAGTTTTTCATTTTATATTCTATCCTTTTAATTTTGGAAAAGAATGATAGAAAAAGGGCATGGAAAGTCTTTCCTCCATTTGTTTTTCCTTTTTTTTTGTTTCTTTTTAGGCCTTGATTTTTAAGTCTTGTAGCAAAACATCTATAACACTGTGTTTGCACACAGAATTTTGACCAGATAATTTTTTTCCTGATCAGCATTGCAATTCTTGATGTAAAAGCATATTTTTTGCTAGGGAATAAGTAGTGAGCTACATAACTTCCCTGTTTCCATAAAACTACTTTTAAAAATCTTTGGGCAGAAACTTCAGGAAGCTCCAAGTACTATTTCCTGTTCCGCTAATGATGGGTTGACATCAGGTTCTTCAAAATTATTTTGGAAATGCATAAAACACATCATAGCTTCTTTGTTTGCTTTACTGTAACAGAATTTCCAGTGTTTTACATTAATTTTTCAAAGGATTTTTGTTAAGTTCTAAGATAGTGATGCTATACAAACTCCTACCACTGCTCTCAGCCTTGCATGGGCAGTGGGTGCATTAACTGAAAGTGATATGGGAAACACTGTGATGAGTTTGTGTGGACAGCTTAAAGTCCCCTGGTGTTTACCTAAAATGGAACAAGAAGGTTAGACCCTGAACTGTTTGGTGCTGCCCATCCTCCCCTCTGCCTACAACCACCACATTGCTTGCATTGTACTCCCTGACTGATGAGCACAGGTAAGGCAAACACAGCTTCATATCTCCCTGCAAGCACAACTGCAACAGCAGTTCAGTTAATCTGTTCACATGTACAACCAACATTATTTGATTAACTGTGTTCTTCTTTTAATAGAATTTAAACAATTTCTGAAAGCTCCACAAATATCTCATGAACACCATGTCAGACACTGCCCTGGTCGATTTATTGGTCTTTTATGTGTTACTTTTGATCCTGCTTTTAAAACCAGCATTTACACTAATACATCTTCATAGTTAGCAAATGATAGATTAGATGAAACACAGTGATATTAATACATTAGGTTTGCAAGGATCATAGTTATCTCCATTTATTCCTTATGGTAGGTTCTACACAAAAATGCATTTTTTTCAAAAGACTTCAGCATTTCTTCAGCTTTTTCAATGAATTTTTCATCCTGGAATTTTGTTCTATATTAAGACTAGTCACGTTGAATTTCTAAAAAATTGTGAGTGGAACCATGTGAGGCACTTAAAGAGAGAAAGAAACAGAAATGCATTTAAGGTATTACAGTCTTTAGCTAAAAAGTTAGCACCTTGCATTTAATAATTTCACTTAGTACATACCTGCACTATATGCGCACATACGCACACGAAGTGTACATTTTAAAGACTGATGAACAGGGAAAAGGAAATATATATATGGTATAAATATTGTAGATCTTTGTTTAGAAGCTACCCTCCTTTAGTAGCTGCACCTTAACCACGCACCTTTACTATGCAAGCCGCAGGGGAAAGTAATTAAATTTAATAGCTGCTGCCCTCGTTTTGAAGTCGCCCTCAATATAAAGCTGCACAGGGAAGTAATTAAATTTAATAGAAGCTGTGGATTCTAAACAAAGATATACGGTATAAAGTCCATATAGTTCTTGGAAAGTTAATTTCCAGCAGTAGCAGGCCTGTCGCTTGAAATATTCATGGTTTTGTAATTGTTCGAATCAAATCTCCAGCTCCAAAAGAACTTTCTCTGTATGTGAAATGATGGAATGATGAAGGATCTAAGCATGTACTTGGATATCACCATAACAAGAATAACAAAAACAACAATAATAAAAGAATGAAGAACAAAATAAGATTATAAAAGAAGCCCCCCAAAAGTCACACGTTAATATTCCACTCTCATTTTCATCAATCACTGAAGCAATACCCCCTAGATCAGTGCATTAACTTGTTTATCTTTTACAATGAGGAAAAACTTCATAGCTTCATCATTCATTCCAGAGTGAGGGGAGAAAAAACAAAAGGCAGCCACCGAAATTTGCATGGTGCTCAATTATACATTAGTGAACATCACTTGGCAATCTGTTCATATCAATTTAATTGGATTTTAATACTGCCTCTGATCTTGTTTTCTAATTAACAGCAGTGCCTGGCAATAAAGCAGAACCATGCACCCAGCAACACCTTTGATCTCAACCATATGGAGCTCCTCCGTGCTCTTGAAAAATTTTTTTTTCTTTGCCTCCAATGCAGGCCGAGAGAAACTGGGGCCCCCAGATGGCCAAATACCACTCATGACTGAGACTTCATTGATTATTTTCCTTCCTGATTGATCCTGATTGAAAATAAACATGCACATGGAACTGGATGCAAACTGGTGTCACAAGCTTTTGGTTATGTTGATGGTTTTCTCTGCTACTGCTTTAGATGACAAGTACTTAGTAAACATTAATTGACTTAATGGTCTGGATTTAGGAGCATAACTTATCACAAGGACCTTTTGTTTTCTGTGTAGTTACTGTCCTACCACAACCACTTTTTAAACTGGAATTAAAGGAAGTTAAAGTTAACCATTCATTCTTTATCTTTCTGATACTATCATCATAGACAAACTATTTAGGTATGATTTGTGCTCACCAGTTTGATTTATATCTACTTTTCTATGATTTGTTTTTGACAGTTGATTCTTTTTTTCTTCTTTCTGTTTTTCAGAACTCCTAGGTAAGAGGCACAGAGAACTGAGCTCTGATCTTTGTTTCCTGTGCAGGTCTGGCTTCAAGTATAGCATGCTCAAACAGAACAAATGTTGGCATGTCACATTTCACATGTTCTCCAGACAGACCTTGCAATAGTTCTCTGAGATACAAGGAACTGATTTGGTGGATTCCTTCCTTGGTATCAAAACAGAAATAAAAAATGTTCCAGAATGTTAGTTTATGAAGTGGACTTCTATGCAAACATTTTAAAATACTGTAATAAAAAAAAATATATATTTGAATTGGTTTTGCGAAGAAGTGGGTAAATAAAAGGAAAAACAATGCTGTCTTCTTGTAACTTAAGTATTACATAATGATAGCACAAAGAACAACTTTGGTTTCTGGCTTTGGGATAAAAAAGAGAAGTCATGCTTCTCTTCCTTCTCCTTTCACTTTCTGTTCTGAACATGCCATCTTAGCCTGTGCTTTGATTTGGATGTGACCCATAAGCAAGGTCAGGTCACTATTGAAGAAAAGATTTCCAGCAAACAGCCTGATTTGCTTCTGCAGAAGCAGGTGCTGCTGACTTTGCAGGTGACACCTTTCCCTTTGTGTTAACACTAACCCACCATAATGTTAAGGACACTGGCTCCAGGGCAGTTGCTTTTCATCCGAGATGCAATACCCTGACCACTTGTGTTCATTACTGAACTAGCAGAGCTATCCAGCCTAGCTTGTAAACCATGTGCTATTTATACAGTGTGTGTGCATTACATGCTGCCATGTCCTTTGGTTTCAGCTAGATGCTTTTCTTTGCATGGCTTTGAGCTATCATGCAATACTGTTTGTGTGGTAATAACCACTGCTGCACACTGACACGTACTGGCGAAATTGCACTGAGCGATGCGTCTTCTCAGATGCAGAAAAGTATGTTAGTTCTCTTGATTTTATTGAAGCAGTTTAACTTTTCTGTCTCAACTTCAATATCCATCTGATTAAATATCTTTTAAACTTTAACAATTTCATTAAATAAACTTGATCAGAAGGTGTATGGCTTCCACTTCTGTGGGGATATGGTGATACGTACTAGCCCAAGGCCAGAGCCAGAGCCAGCAATCCAGTAAGTAAAATAGACAGTTGGGATACAGGCAATGAATTCATGAGGACACCAGGTTCTGTTCTCCGCAAATCCAGAGCGCAATTCTTCCTGGTTTTGGTTTACATTTCATATGAACTATTTTGCACATTTACTACACTTCAATCAGCTTCTTCAAGTGAGAACTCCTGAGGGGAGAAACAACCCTGTTTGCCCTGGACACAACCTTCCTTTATCATAGGAATAAAAAGTAATTTGGAGACAGTGTTCTAGAGAGGTGCTGGAAAGCTCCCCCAGTTTGATTGTGGTGAACAGATCTTCAGGCAGATGAGAGAACTCAGTAGGTCAGAGTGTCTGCCCTACTGGTTGATCATAGAAACAGGGCTTATACTTGTACCAAACATAAGTTCAATCTGGATTTATCTTTTTCTTCATTTGCTTTCCAGAATTTCAAGGTACAAACATTTGCATTTTATCATGAACGTTAAAAAATAAAGGAATGAAGGAAATAAATGACCCAAAAGAAGATAGAAGTTACATTTTTATTCTGTTTCTGATTTGCTGATAAATTAACACAGATCTAGCTTCTATGGAGTTCAGTGACATACACTGATGAGGGAACAGAGCTGATAAATGTGAGGGTTTCCTGTAACACTCTGCTAGTAAACTGCTGCTGATTAGATGTGTTGCACCAAGATTACTTCTGTGGTCTTTTTGAGCATGGGCACTTACAGACATTGTCAACACTACTATGCTGGGACAGCATTTTGATCTTTGTTGCTGATTTCATTGCTCTGATAACATGTTAGCTGCTGTCTAGTTTGCTTCCTGAACTGCTTACTCCCAGTTTGGATGAAGTTTAGGTTATTTTTGTAGTTTTGTTTTGTTCTTTTCTTCTTTTTTTTTTTTTTTCTCTTTTTCTTTTTTTTTTCCTCATTATTTAAGTTGTATATTCAACTCTTATTTTTTTGACTAGCCACTCTACTGCTTGCGCTTTCCCTTTAGGAGTTAGAAAAGGGTTCAGGTGAGTCATACCACAAACTTATTTAAAATAGTGGGTACTTTGCTAGACAAAGGGTTGAGGGACCAGGCCTTGTTAACAGAAAACAGTTTGAGGCATTTATGTTTATCAACCATCCCACACCTCTGCTATGAAGGCCTTTAAAAATGAAGTGGACATAAATTTGTGATAGTGCTTGAAAACATGTGTATAAGGGTTCGAAGTGTGTGGATACAGGTATATATAATAGCTTGTATCTCCAGCGTGAAAAGTTGCTCTGAGCATGTTCTCAGATCCTACATTACAAAAGAAGCTACTCAGTGAGAATAGATGGATAGAAATGTCATGCAGAAATCTCTTCTCCCCTCTTTTTACTTTTTCCCTTAAAGACAAAGAGAAACAGGGATGTGCATGCAAGTGATTCTTCTTAAAGATGAGCTGTAAGAAATGTGGATTCCTGAATGTAAGAGGATTTGGACTAGGGATGGCTGGGGTCCACAGCTGCCCAGCACAGCACCTCCTGCACTGGACTAGCAGTGAGATTTCTCCACACGTGTGGGATATAATCAGGAAGTGAGTGTAAGTAGGATACTGGTTAGTTTTATGCTCATGGCTTTAGGGGGACACGAATTCGAGACTATTGTTGCTATGGTTGTTTCACTATGGCTCATTATTCAGGTGTAAAAAGCTGACTCTTCTCCCCAAGTAAAGGTGCATGTACTTTCCAAACTACACTTGTTTGGAAATGTTGCTTATTGCTGAGTGTACAAAATAAGCAATTTAATTTCTCCATATCTCTGGGTCTGTGTTCTTGTGACTATCAGATACATTTTTAATATGATTGCTAGAAAATGAATATAAGCTTTTTTTCTGTTATAAAACAATACTTGGTAGGATTATCGTAATTGCACTGGATAACAGGAGGAGGTTAAATAAAGCTACTTTATTGACTTTAAACTTTTAGCAATGTTACTGCTGGTTATATTTGAAGTTAGACAAACCTGAGAGGTGTCTCCATTTGGACATGCTTTACAGCTGCAGAGCTGACTCTATCAGCATTAGAAACTACCTAATTTCTGTCTTTTCTCATTCTCAAAATATGAACATGCTGATTATTTGTACTCAGATCAAAATTACGAGTTTGCACAGCAACCACTGCTGACTACTTATATGTGATATGTTTCTTCTTGGTTCTTTAAATTTTTAAATACTGTTACCTGCATTTATTCTGAACAACCAATTCTCATAGCATATAGTGTTTTGTGATGTTTCATTATATTATATGCATTTTATTTTGCCCTTTTCCTTTTGTCTGGGGCAAATGTAATGATTTGCTTATTATTATTTCACACATTCATTTAATTTGCTCTATTGTTCAGGGGAAAAATTACTGAATGATGGGTGGTTTCTTCCCCAAAGTCTTTTTCTCCACTTGAATTTAAGCATGAAAGGCTTCCCCAGCAGTGAAATTTAAACATACATGCAGATGATGACATGGTATCCTGTGAATGTATCATTGTAAAATGGGCTCTATTCTCCTTCAAGGACCTGTCATCACACTAATGCTGGTTGTAAAGAACAGCAGCTCTGGCAACTAGCATTAAGCATATGGGTTACTCTCTGCATTTGTGCCTTATTTTGCTGATCTAGGCTAGGGCTCATGGATAATACCAAGTTTTCAAAGTCCTCTTCTTGCCTATTGGTGATTGACAAAGACTTATGCTGTACTTACAAAGTTAAAAGGGAACCAGCACCTTCAGAAATGTACTGCCCTATTTCCTCACCTTTAAACTTACTAAATAAGGTGACCCTGGAGGCTATGCAAAAGATTGAATTGTTAAATGTTGTTGGTTCTGCTACCTTATGAAGGTCTTAATGGTGAGTTACAGCCTTATCTGATAAAAAGATGTAGTTAAGTGATCCGTAAATCTGACAAACAGATATACCAAAGTAGTGCAATACCTTTGAGGCTCTATCCTCAGCTTCTTAAAGTCTTAAAATATAATTACCTTCAATCTGCTTGCCTTGTCTTAGACTTTCAGGTTAGTACTTTAGATCTACCATCCGTGGTGGAGAACTCCTCTCCCACCTTCCTGCTGTTGTCCTCAGTTTGCAATCAGCAGGTTTTCTGGGCCTGACAGGTTCCCATGTTCCTTTTCAATTCTCACTCCTCCCCTCTTTTATTTATTCTTTTTTAAATTTACATGACTTCTTCAAAATAATACCTTCACAAGCCAGTAAATGTGAAGTTGTGAGTTTTCTCTCTCTTCCAGACATTGTATGCTAGCTTTAGCATTTCAGAGATGTTTTTATTCTCACTTCTCTGTGAAGGGAAGCTACAACACATGCAAGACTCAGAGTCTCAAAGAAACTTTCACTCCAAGACTAGAACTGAGCATTTTTAGCTCCAAGTAGGTCTGGACTGGCATGGGCAGCTTCTGCAGAGATGGCTGAGAGGGATCCTTGTGTGGCAAACATGGAATGAACCACTTCCACCTCGCGGTGTCGTCTTCTTTCCAGGGCATGATGCTACTAGCCAGACTTTGTAATACCAGTGTGTAGAATAACACACATACCCTGGAGACAGGATTCATGTTCTTCTAAGACTAGAAGCAAGTCTTTTGGGTTTCTTTGGCTTTGTCTTATGATTTATTTAATTTCTTCTGTTCAGTGATTGGGCCCTTTGCCAAGGGGAAAGGATCATCATTCCACATTTCCTCCTTCCAACCAGGAAACATACAGCTAAGCGCATAGTGTGTCTCCAAACTGATGTGCTCTGTTATCCTGTTCTGTTTCTTTTACTTTCCTTTCACCCCCAAGTGAAACAAAGGACTCAGAATTTCAGGTGTTTCCTAGCAGGAATTATTTTCCAACCTAATGCAGTGAAACTCTGGACACTCTCTTGACTCTCCCTCATGTTCTTTTTCCCATAACTAGACATGCCTTTCAGCAGGCGGAAGTTGTTGCCTTATTGTATTGAGTTGTCTTTCCTAAAATTTCCCTCACTTTCAGCTGGCTGGTTGTGAGAAAGGATTCAGGTAGAGAGCACTGATTTTTCCATTTCCCACTTCCTACTCCACTCAGAGGCGGGACATCTTGACTCAGTTTTTACTGTTATTTCCTTGCTGGTACTTTTTTTCCTACTGACTGAGGAAGCCAACCATGACTTTTTAGGCTGACCAGGAAAAAGAAACTTTTCTGACTGTAATACCAACATGTGACTCCAGAAACAGTATAAAAGATACATCTAGAATGTATCTATTGTGTATCTATTACATATTCAATGTATCTAGTATCTATTGTTACCTAACTGTCAAGCCTTCCAGCAGTTCTTCATGTTCACAGCATAGACAGCTACTGGAGTAACACTCCCGAATTGATGGGTATAGATTTGAGTGCTGTGTATACAACGAAATGGAAGCTAATCTACTCACATAATTCCTCTATGTTTCCCCTGTTTTTTAAAGATTAAAGGTAGTGTGAACTATCTTTTAATTTAAAATATGATTACATAATATTTAACTTGCTCTTCTATTCAATGAATTATGGGTCAAAATCTTGTCTGAGTGCTCAGACGTGCTGTTGAAAGGTGGGATACAAAAAAAGAGGAATAAAAGCATGTTCTAAAATGGTATATGTATAGGAAGTGAAAGTTTGGGTTTTTTTTAAATTGTGTTACACTTATAACACAGTGGCTGTGGTTATGCTATAATTAGAACATAATTACATTGTCTTTATAATTCTGGTTACTTGTAATTAACATTAATGCATATGAGGAAGTAAACTACATATCTGAATTGCTTATTAGTACTCTGTTAGGGCTGGAGCCTATAAACATATATGGAAGTTTACTCACCAAATATTTTCGTTGGCTGTCACTGAATGACTCATGTGACTAATGCTATGAATGGGTGTTTGTAGGCAGCAACCCTTAGATTCTAACTAAAATTAACATGAAGTTAACTGCACTAACTACTGCGGATTTACCTGCTGCAATTACCCTGAAGTTATACTTTGATTTTTTTTTTTAAATTTTATTTATGGTAGGCATGTAAAGAATTGGTTCTGCTAAAGGGTTAGTGCTCCAACTATATGGAAAATAATAACCACAATGCAAGTGAAGCGGAATTCCAACCAGTTCAAACTGTACCATAGAGTGGAGAAAGAATTTTTTTGGATACACTTGTTTGTAACTTGCAATTTGGCCCAGAACTTCATAGTTCCAGAAGCTAACTATTTTTAAAATAGCTACTAGCAATAGCAAGAGCTGGAAGTTCTCTGTACAAGGCAAGATGCAGCATTTTTAACCTTTGTGTAGGAAGTGGTAGGTAGCAGGGCTCCTTTCTATCCTGACATTCCTAAGGGAATGTAAGTAGATTAGCATATTTGTAATAAGATGTCGTGCACAGATAGCTGAAGTCTTTAAAGAGCTCATAAGGGGAGAAAAAAATACTGATCTCTAAAAACAGGGCTACTTTTTTCTTTCTCCTTAAAATCTTAGCTGTTCCTGTACAGAGAAAGAAGGGGGCTTACTCTTCCATGACACATGTAAGGGGGTGAAGTTTGCATAGATGTATCTATCATCTGAGTTAAAAAAAGATCATATCCAAATGCCATCCATTTCCAGCTTTTCTGCTCATCCCCAATATGTATATAATATCCTCATGATGAATGAATATCAGAAATAGGTTTTTATAGATTAGATGCATGATAGACTGCAGTGCTTCTGAGAGTCTATTGTGGCAATGACCATTGAACTAAAGAGAATTTACATGACCAACCATTATAATCGATCCATTCTGTATTATAGATAGTCCCTAAATACATATCAATGTGACAAATGGAAATGGCTCTACTGTACAGGCCAATAAGTTGTGATTCAAGGAGATCGTAAATACTTACTGACACACAGACTGCTCAAAATGAACCTTGATTTAATAAAGTAGATTTTGGATGCTGTTAAAAATATTCTAATCTGTTAATTAGAGATCCCATTACATAACTTGCAAAGTTATTTTGTAGGAAGACAAGGCTTCTTAATGAGTAAAGTCCTGTCACATATATGGTAACTAAAGGAAACCTTTACAGTCATTTCTTCCTTAAAGCATTAGGATTTATCAGCTGTAGTCTTTATTGGGTCTTTGTTCCCCCTCTGGAAAGATGTTTACAATGGAAGGTATTAGTAACACAAAAGCACCATGTGAAATTTCTGGTGTAAATCACAGAATCACAGAATATGCCAAGTTGGAAGGGATCCACAAGGATCATTGAGTGTAACCCTTAGCCCTGCACAGGACTATTCCCAAGAGTTACATCATGTGTCTGAGTGTATCATCTAAATGATTCTTGAACTCTGGTAGGGTTGGCACTCTCGGTGCTGTGACCACTTCCCTGGGGAGCGTATTCCAGTGCCCAACCACCCTCTGGGTGAAGAACATTTTTCTAATATCCAACCTAAAGCTCCCTTGATGCAACTTTCGGCCATTCCTTTGGGTTCTGTCACTGGTCACCACAGAGAGGAGATCAGTGCCTGCCCCTCCTCTTCCCCTCATGAGGAAGTTGGAACTGCAATGAGGTCTCCCCCTCAGTCTCCTCCAGGCTGAACAGACCAAGTGCCCTCAGCTGCTCCTTATACAGCTTCCCCTCAAGGCCCTTCACCACCTTAATTGCCCTCCTTTGGATGCTCTCCAATAGCTTAATGTCTTTCTTATATTGTGTTTCCCAAAACTGCCACAATATTCAAGGTGAGGCTGCCCCAGTGCAGAGCAGAGCAGGACAATCCCCTCCCTCAACTGGCCAGTGATGCTCCTCAGGACATGGTTGGCCCTCCTGGCTGCCAGGGCACTGCTGACTCATGTTCATCTTGCCATTGACCAGGACCCTCAGGTCCCTTTCCATGGCACTTCTTTCCAGCATGTCATTCCCCGGTCTGTACAAACATCAGGGGTACATGTTAGCATTTCAGATGCCTTGAGTATCTAAGATTTCTTCATGGGACTAGCAGGATTTCCATGAGACCTTTTCCTTCTGGACTTGCCCCAGGAAACCAACAAGGAAACTCTGAGCCATCTTATCTTTTATTTTGGCACTAATTTTTGGCAAATGAATCCCATCCTACATTTACTGCTGTCCATACCCCTGATGGGGTGGCAGGAATTGTGAAAGTGACTTCCAAAATACTCTTACTGTGAAGGAAGACCTGACTACCTTTCTTTTCTAGCAGTTGCTCAGTAATTACAACCAGTGTTCTTCATTCCTTTGTACTGAAAGAACCAAGGAGTTTCCTGCAATGAAAGGTAGCAAACTTTTCTGTGACTATCACAAGTATTTGTCTCTGCATGAGAGGGAGAAGGTTGCAGTCAGGGGTTACATCAAGACAGATGAACCTACAGGAAAGGTGAAATTTGATGATCTCATTCTCCATCGTGTCATCATCATTTTTGCAACTGCAAAGGAAATATCAAGTGGAGGCAGGATGAATCCCAATGAGTCTGTCTCCTTTTGTTTGGTGAAAGGAGCTCTCAGGTTTAAATGTACATTTAAAATTCGAAAAGTTTATGTTTTTTAAAGTCAGAAAACACAGACTATTTATAGACAATATTTTTCGTTTGTCCAAGTTCTTGGCCATAACTGAATAGTCTTCCCCTTCTTTCCTAAAACCAATAGGCTTTAGCATGCAGTTCTTCCTGCAAAGAGTTAATTGAAGCAAATAAAGTTCTTACATTGTTAATAATCCTCCCAATTTGATCTTGTTCTTTTTCCCCCTCAAGCAGTAAGAGGATAAGTGCGAGTGATAGCCAGATTTATAAATTATTTCTTGCGAGCTGAATGCTTTAAAAGGGAATATAAAAATCTGCTATGTGTCAGGAGATCCATGGAGGCATTAGCAAGCGTGGCTGATTCTCAGTCCCCTGAAAGCAGGAGTGATAATTTGTAAATCTAGGAACTGTACGTGGAGAATGGTAATTTGTCATTAGTAAGATTAACATGATCAAGGGAATAGAATAGATTATTTACATATAAAATACAGAAGATCATTGATGCAGCAGTGATGAATAAATACATTTTGATAAAATTAAGTCAATATTTTTTGGGAATCAATACAAAAGTTTTTGGCTGTCATATAACACTGCAGCTTATGTTTTATGTCATATAAAATGTATTGCTTGTTTGAGAATGATTGCATAAATGAAGTTTTTTAGTCTGGGCTTCTTTGTTTAATCTACCTGTAGAGCAATCCTTTTGAAGCACTGTACATTTAGCATCAAATTACTTTTCTTAGTTCCTTTAGAATGAAATACCACTTAAAATGTAGAATAGCTATGCACTAGAACACTATTTAAAGGGACATGACATTTTGATTATTGCAGTTTCATATGCTAGTTAATTTTTTTTGTTCAAATAGATTTGCCTTCTTGCAGAGAGAAAATATCACAAATAATTTAATACATTTTGATCATGTTTTCAATGCAGAGTGAATTACAGTTGCTGACATGGTTCATTTACTTACACAAACTGTTCTTGTGCTCACACTGTTGCTCAAAAATTCAACACACTATCAGGTAAAAAAAATTGCATGAAGATAGGAAGCCATTATCCTGACCACTAAGCAATACAGAATGAAATATCAATTGCCAAGTTGTTAACTCTGATTTTCAAATACACCATTTGCAATGACTTGTAACTACCTACGATAAGTGGATATAACCCCTTTTTTCTTTCTTTTTTTTTTTTTTTAATTTTCTGAAAGCTTCAGTAAACTATGCTATAGTGTTTAAAGAATTTGAAGCAAATTACTTAAGGAATATTGCTCAAAGCAAGTGCTGTGCAGTAAGTGACTTTTGTGGGTGACTGAGCACTGAAGAAAAGCTATGAGTTTTGCTAATGCAGACACTATTTATTTGCAGGAAGATTCCTTTGCCACAGATGTTCTCAACAAAACCAGTTCTTGATCTTGCCGATGTGAATATGTGCAGCGCTACACGTGTGTAGACCCAGGGAGTTCAGTGGGATTGCTCATGTGCATAAAATTGCTCCTATTCCTGCATGTACAAGGCTCAGGGCGTTCGAGAGATTTAATGATTAAAAGGTGAAACAGAGGCATTTTTGTTATACTTTGTTATACTGTGAAAAATCACAAGTCAGTCTTAGTTACAGAATTACTCTTCTCACAGAACAGGATATCCAAAAAAATAAAACAAACCAGAAGACAACATTGTTTTGTAGCAATATAAGCTTTGAACATTCTCTGCCGTAGGTTGCTCAGACTTCCATTGACATCATGAGGATGCTGTGTTTAGATGAATAATTTTTCTGGCAAGGGCAAACAAATGAATAAATGCTCAAGGGAGAGCTAAACTAAAAGAGGAGGAGGCCAGAAATTCAGGACTCATGCATGTAAAGTTACTATGACTTTACATATAACCACAGTATTTCACTCAGTTACATGGTTTTGCTTGTAATTAGAACAACAGATTTGCAAATGCAAACCTGCAATAAGCACCCATTTGCTAACCAAACTGCTGGCCACAGAGGGCTCAAAATGTCTCCTTTTGCATGCCTATGTAGAAATAAATTAAAAGGAAATAGAGGGATGCATGTATGCATGCATGCATGGACAAGGAAACATACATAATACAAAACGTCTGAACAACCACCCCATAGAACACAGCTTAGTAGAGAATTATGAAAGAAAAAGAGGCAATTTTCTACTATGAACTTTCAGTAGCAGAAACCTGACCATTTGGAGATTTCTCCTCTCTTTCTTCAAAATGGACCTCAAACTCTTCAGTGGCCAGATTGACAAGTACCTCCATAGAGATTGCAGATACCTCCAGAGCTTCAGATTTATGACTGAAAATAATTTTGTATTACAAAGGCATCATATATCCTTCATAGGAAAAAATGAATAGACTTACAACCTTATTATTTCCTCCCCATTTTGAAACCTAGACAATGTCTAGAATTTTCAGAGAAAACAAAGCTCTTTTGAAAGATGTAGTTTGACATTGGACGTCTGTATGTGTTGACCATAAAGCTTAGGCATATATCCAGGGATAGAATTTAGAAGCACTGTTACCCTAAATTGATCATATAATGAAAAATAAAAAATGGGATCTCTCCACTAATTGTTTACATAATTAATCATAGGGCAACTGTTTGTAACAACTACGTACCTTGTAGTGCGGCCTAATACTACTTGGATTAAATTTAAGTGCCTTTGAAATACCCAAGTGTTATTTTCACCCTGAAATTTTCTTCCAATAAAATTTCTAACAAGAAATATTGTGATTTAACTTACAGAGATAAGGATCTGTGGTAACCCTTCAAACTAAACATCTCAAATGAATACTTACTTTCCTAAACTAAAGTGTTATTAGGCTATTTATTGTGTGTTAAGATTATTAGAATAATATTTTGGGGGAACTTTAATAACTGTATAAGAATGATTCTATGAAACACAAAAGATACAGAACTTATGCTTTCTTGTTAAACCAGTAAATATTGATAATCATTTAATACATTCTTCAGAGCTTTGCTCTATATTAATTGAGTTTGTACACTGGAGAAACAAAGGAGTTAAAATAGTGCAATTTTCACTTTAGCTTAGTGTCGTTACTCAAAATTCTGCCATCATGTGTGACAACTGGCCATGTCCTCCAAACTAGAGTAAGAATTTCAACATAAAAATTAGATAAAAAATAAAAGACAAAAAACCTCTTTTTAAATATGACTTTTGGGCATTAAAACTCTAGATGAGAAAAGTGATGGCAGCAACTGTATCTTGAGTAGCTCCATGGACTGTTATAGGCAAACATTTTCATGAATCTCTTCACAAAACAGTTTTAAAATATGTGTCTTTTAATATATCAATAAAGAAGTCTATAAAACATTTCTAAATCAGATTGACAACGTTTTTGTAGCCGATCATTAAAAAGTACATTGTTTACTTTGGTATTATTGGAGTGGTGGGTTTTAGCTGGCTTAACACGAACTTTTTCGAATTGCCAGTTTGGGAAGAGTTTCAGGTGTTTACCTTAACGAGGAATGCAAAAATGTTCAAATTCTAGAAAATTATTTGAATACTGTATTCCATTTCCTCTGCTTCTCTTAGCTGTGATGGAAAGAAAGACAGAGATTCTCTCAGCCCCAAGGAGGATATACTGTAAATGTACTCTTAGCAAAGCTACACTAGTCCACCATGTCTTTCAGAAAACTGAGCCTGAGGCGCCAGTAAATATTGTGGTGAGAACTAACCAGGGTGCTCTGTGTCCTTGGGAGAGGTAAATACTCTCTCTACAACAAGGCACATCCACACCCTTCCCTTTGCTGTGCTTCCAGGATTCCTGGCTTTCCCTGGGGGCCCTGTGTTAGGACCCCATAGACTAGCCTCACTGCACAGTTATGCAAACACTGACTTCTGTGAGTCTCAAGAACTCTGCAGGAAGCGAATTTGGCAGCAGAGGATCATATGAAACTTTTCTGTGGCTTCAGAGGAAGACGGAATTTTGCTTTCTGTTTTGTATTTAAACAGATTCAAAATCTCAAATCAAAACACTGTTGGACCTACTGAGTTCCACCTGGCTCATGTCAAATCCATGTAATACCCCAAGTTTTATATGGTTTAAGAAAAAAACCCATAAATCGAATCAGAATGACTTGAAAGACTGAACTTCAGTGAACTTTAGGACAAACTGGAGCTAAGCTACAAGCTTCTGTGAAATCTGAAACCAAGCAGATTTTGCCTGGCTTCTTTTGAGGTTCATGGATTTTGAAAAGACCTATAGCATTGCCAGTATTTATCATGAAACTTGCCCTAACTGGTGTTCTCATTAAGGCCTCCATTCTTAAAATGAAATGACCATGCAAAAATCTCATCTTTCATTTAAAAGAGAGCAGAAGTTTTCAGTCTCTGTGGTTCTGGCAAGAATCTTGAACATGTGCCCAAACACACCAACAGGTCAAAACTGAAGCTGACTCCAGAGACTCCAGTGTGCACTCTATTAGTTTAAACTCATAGTTTTAGGATCTTAGCTAAGAGTTTTTGAGTATGAAATCTAGCCCACTATCTCTTAACTCTACATTCTATCCGGAGGACATTAAGGTTTTTTTTTCCCCTCCTTTTATTGTTATGGTGCTTTAGAAGGCAACTTCAAAGCCTATGGGTATTGGCAAGCCTGGCTCCAGATCTGACAGTTGTGGCGATGTCTCTCTGTTGAAACCTTGCATCCCTGTGTACCTGGGTTTTGTGTAACCAGTGAGACAAAATCCGGAGAAATGCTTAAGTCTTCTAACTCAGCCCCACATTTAGTAACCTAATGCCTTCCAACCCCCAAGTTTATTTTACCAGCACCATTTTCCTTTGAAGGCTGTAGGTAATTCACTCCTCTTTAACAATGTACAGATGGTTTCTGGAAAAGCCCCTTTGTTCCTTCAAATAAATAACACAAAAAGGCTTACTGATTATGCCCACGTAGGGCACTGTGTTGTGCTTTTCATTTATTGGTTGATTCTACCATTTATTTTGGCTTGTGTCTATTCTGGAAGCATTAAAGTCTTTTCTTTCTCATGCTCAGAGAAAGAGTTTGTTTGATGTCAAAGCTGGGGAATTTCCTTGGTATCAGAGAGTCTTACAATTTTACACTGAATACATTTCATGGACCAAAAGTCCACCTGAATGGACCACACATCTTTCCTGAATTTAGCTCAAAGACATTGTAACTGCTTCTAAAAATCCACTTTCTTGGTAAACATTTAAGCCAACAAAAATGATAGTCATCAATACAGAATATTTTGGTATGCCACTAGCATAAAAATGTTTTGGTTAGGAATTTTAGTCATGTTTTCATGTTATTTACTTTGGGAGAAAGGATAATGCTTATAGTTGAGAATTAGCTTCCTTTTCTGAATTAAGCTAAACTATTTGTTGTACAATAACAGCCCATTTTATTTAGAAACTGTAAAGCTCTGATAGTATTAAGGAACAAGATCTCCTTGCGCTAACAAAGATAGCAAAGTTATTGTTTTGGGAAGAAAAGTATGTGGTGTTTGCTAAAGGTAAGAGCTAGCCTTCTTAATTTCATATTGCATAAAAGTTTATCTTCTCTGGAAGTTTATTTTATGAGGTTAAAAGGGTTACCTAGTCTGCAGATCAGATATAAAAATATCAGCTGTGCTTCCCACGTGGTAATGACACTGCAGATGTTAGCAAGAGTATACTTTGGTCAGCAATCACATGAAACTGATACTTCAACTGGCAACTAGTTTGTGGAAGAATATCTCAAAGCCTAGCATGCAAATAAAATTTTGCAAATCAAGAAATAAGTAAATCAAAGCTTTTTGAGATAAAATATAATTTCTCTTTCCATTTTACCTGCTATATGACTATAGCTGGTAGTAGTTGGGCAGTCAGGCTGGAAATACAAACTTTAAATTACTTGGGTTTATAAAGAGTGACTTAGAGGACAGTGATACACACTAATTTTCAGAGGTGCATTTCAAGTTCCATTAGATTCAGTGAGAAATGTAGATAATCTGCACGTTGGAAAATCAGTTTAATACAGTGTACTAAATAGGACTTTGCACATAACACCTCTTTCTATATTCAAAATCTTCACAATACCACAAGTTTTCCATCAGAAATGGCAAGAGTGATCCTTTCTAGAAATATTTACTTTCTTTCTATTTAATGTCTCTGGAAAAGCCTCAGGATGTTAAAACATACAAAGAAATAAATGTCTATGTGGTATACACAGCTAAAACTGATCTCTTACTTTATTTCTGTAAATCAGATATGGGGAGTAATATAAGAAAGATTGTGCAAATGATTAAATTACAAACCTTTTCATAGTCAAATATTTAATCATAAATTGTAATATAGACTTAAATGAAAACAAATCATGCTAGGGTTACTGAGTATATATATGCTTTAGGTAATTTTCCTATATTATTTTTCCTCCAGAATGCAACATATAAGGTTGAAATATTATATCATGTGCAGATTAAAGACAAATTACATATAGAAGAGGTTACATTTAATTACCTGGAATAGCTTTGTATGTTGAGTGAAAACCACAGTTTTCATCAACACCATATTAATTATTGCTGCCGAAAGCTGTAATTGACTACTGTGTTTTTCTGCTCATGAGTCAATGGTGACTAAATGTTTACTTTAGTGCTCCTAATTGCCTAAAATGCAGCACTTGTTTTTCCCTGGAAAATCTGTGGTCTAAGTTTTGCTCTTGTTTTCGTGCATATAACCCCACAATGATTTATATGTATAGCTGAAAGCATAGTATGGCTTCAAATTTCCTGGCAAAAATGTTCAAGTGAGGGGCACTAATTCTCTTAGCATCCAACATGGAGAAAAAGGAAATGCTGTGTCAGTATTATCCCCCTTCTGGCTCTACTCTTCCATATGGTTCTGTAGGAGGCCTGAACTTGTCTTTAGAACAGGGTGTCTACAGACCTTATTTGACCTTCTGTCAGCTAAATTCAAGATCCCTGTGGTAAAAACACCAGCTCATCTTCTCAGTTGTATCAAGATGTAAGGGAATATGGTATATATGAATATGACCGGGACTACCATCAGGGTTTTCTGCCACAGGAATTTCTTTGGAGACAGAGAAACACTGGAAAAGGATCAGACGTGGAACTAGATGCTACAAAACCATTAGGCTACTCTTCACCTTTGCAGGTGAGGAATAACATCCTCTCAGAAGACCAAGCAGAAGCAGTGTGGTTCCCAGGAAAGGTACAACAGTAAGAAGCATTTCTGCTTCAGGGAATTTGAGAAACTGCATGCTGGAATCACCAGCCTTGAACTTGCATAATCTCTCCATCACATTTCATCCTGTAGAAGGGATAAAACTAATGCAGGACATGGAGTAGAAAAGAGGAGGAAAGAAGTGGCTATCCCACTCTGGAAAATCAAAGATTAGCTGTTGAAGAGAAATAATTATCTTTTTCAAAAAAAAAGAGAAAAAAAGGTAGGGAGAAAAAAGAAAGGATAGAGTGGTTCAGAGAGCCCAGAGATCATTGCCCCCCTCCTTCCATTCTGTGTTTTACTGACAGTAACAATGCTCTCCTGTAGGGGTGTCACTATCAGAGTCCAGGTTGCTCTCAGCTTCTCATGATTTGCAGAAACATTGCTGATTTTTGGGAGCCTTGACATCTCTGTTAAGAGAATGACAACTAGTTTTTCTTTTATGTTATTCCATTCCACAGGCCTTCCCAGAAATGTGGTAGGACGCTTTACACTTCTGAAATGAACATTTTGAGTATGGAGGGAACCAATCCTAGGTTTCAGCAAAATTCTACCCCTGTTACAGCTAATGAAAAGATTTTTACCACTGGGTCACTTGGATCACTGGGAAATCTGCTAAATATTACCAGATCTTTAAATGTTAATAGTAGTTATTTGAATAAGGACTAAGAGACTCCTCAGACAAAAGGCCTGGGACAAATGAGCATCATGGACATATTTCCACTACTTCCTCTGTATTGATGAAAATGTCATGCATTCCCAAGAGAAACCAACCTCTCCACTGCTAAGAAAGTGGCTGAGACATAGGCTTTGTAACCATAGTACAAGAGATGTAGGTGAGTGAACAAAGAGTTTTGTGCTGTCTAGGTAACTACTGCAGTGCTGAACCACAATGACAAAGACTTAAATAAATCAAACAACACGGGTTTAAAGAAAACAAACCAGCTAAATGATGTAAGTGTCAATAAACCTTTTTGGAGTTTAAAAAAATCACTTTTACTTTGCTTTTGGCAAATGTGCATATATCCGCTGTGCACAAAAAATAATTGTATTGCTGCATATGCTTTTTTTTTATTTTTTTAGATGATTTTAGCAGTTACAATACATTTTCAGTAACAAATGGTTCCCTCAGTCTTGGAAACTTAAACCTCGGCAGAGATTTCATTGATATTATCAAGTTCTCAGTCTTTTTACTCAATATTTTTAAAGTGTCCTGTATCATCAAGATTTTTCCTCCACTAATGGCAATGATCTTTCTTTTCTGAAATCTGTGTACAGCCACCATGCTAATTTTTTGTTGCAGGAACCAGTGCATGTTCAGACACAGATTTTGTTCTTTTTTCAGATCTCCATGCATTTTCATGATGGTCCTTGATGTCCTTTTGACACTTCTTTCTTTGCCTTTGTGGCTCTATGTTTTAACAGTTATTCCACAAGAAAATAAAAGACAGCATCTTTATTTAATAGTGGTGAATTTATGATACGCCTACACAGTTCCACCTTGGAGCTGGAATGCAATGTCAACAAAGCTCATCTTGCTGTATAAGAATTTTCCGTGGGGCTTCTTTTCATTGGAGGCTCTAATAGAGAAGGAACAGATATACATAGATATGGGGTTGTCCAAAATGTGTACACACAGACACGTTTACAGAGAGATTTGTTGTTGTCACCTCCAGACGCAGACTACTGATTTACCGATTATCAGTACTTGCAGAACTTTCCTTATTAATATAATAGGTTAGTTTGAGAAAAATGGATACACGAAAATTTATTTCTATCTATGTAGTTGCTTCCATCTGACACACAGAAACACACATGCATGAACCCTTGTCTGTATTGGATAATCAGCTTTTTAAAAGTCTGCACTAAAGGAAAAAAGTAGTTTCAAAATAAGAATATCAGAAGAAAAAATATCGGCAAGAGTTTAACTGAAGAGCAGAAGACTGGGTGAAGAATACTGTGTGTTTAGGTGTCAAAAATTTCCATGAATTTTGATGACACGTGTAGGAAATAGATCTCAAAATACCAGAGGGACCTAAATCTCAGTTCCCTTAGCTTTCAGTTTCTTTCTCCACTTGGCTCAATAGAAATTTAGATGGTTGCATATGAGCATCCATATTTTGAAACAAGGCTCTTTTTTTAATAGAGTAGAAGCTCTGTTGTATTAGATCAAGATTTTTAAAGAGAATCACTATGATGTGACTCTTCATCAGTTCACAATGAGATCTGCTGACCTTCTCACCTTCCTTCTAACTTCATTAGAATGGCAATATATGACTTAGCACATGAAAGCTGCATTCTCTGCCAAGTAAATTAAATTCTTATAATAAGAAGCAGAGTGGTCCAGTGGTCTAAAAGTAGGGCTGGCAGCCAGCAACTCCTAAATTTTAATCCCAGTGCAACTTATTGAATAACTTCAGGCAAGTTACTTAACCTCCTAGTTTCCACCTCATAAAATTGTAATAATAAAAGTGTTTTTCTGAAGAGGAATTAGTTAATGCTTGTTCTTTACTCTGAAGAGAAAAATGCAAAGCACTGTGGAGGTACTAAGCCTTATTAATTCTTAAATTCTAATTGTACAAAAGACTCATCACTTTACCAAAGTTAAGTAAACTGGTAAAATTATAAAAAGTATACATCTCAAATAATACATCCCAAATAATCATAGGAACTGTAAGGGACCTGTCACCCATGTTAGCCCAAGGGTGGCATGTGACAGGTTGAAAAGCCTGTCCGTGGCTCCCCATGGAATTTGCCACCATCTCACAGTTCCAGCTTTGCTCTCATCCCCTTGCACAAGTTGGTAGAGTATAGTGTGAGCATTTTGAGAATAAAAGGGTGCTGCTGTGAGTCAAACATCCAGATGGCACTGAAGTGTGATGCTGCTGTTTAGATCTCACATTTTGTTTAAGTTGGATGACTGTCTGAGGAAGATGAAAAGCAAAACTATTCTTTCCAATGCTCAAAACTCAACTGATGCCTACTTAAATAGTTCCAGATCTGCTTTGTATAGATGGAAACATAGGAGTAATTTAAGTGGAGAAATATCCACTTCTTCCTAAGCCTTCTCTCTGCTGGAGACCCACCATCACAAACATGGAGGACATGCCGATCTGAAGGTCCATAATTTATGGAAGAGCGTGGAATACCAGGCAGATCAAACGTCTGATGGAGTGGCTGTTGTCAAGCCCTCAAATGTTTAACTGATTGCACTCGTCAAAGAGATGTAGGATAGATCTGAGGGGAGAGTTTGGCCCTTAGTGTTGTTGGTTTTCATCCTGTAATTCTGAGAGTGTTCTTTATGCCTTGTTTACTGCACAATATGATTAGATTTTAATGCAACAGGCGAGGAATGTGGCTTTCATGTGGCAAGTCAGAAGGGCCTTGGAGCTTTATAGTGGGGATGGGGGGATGGGGCTGGCACTCGTTGTGAAGCAGTGGAGAGTCCTCCTATATTGCTCATCTTAAGATGCTATTTATAAATAGGTCCCACTAGTCTGGGGCATAATGATTTCAATCATTTGTGCTGTATAAATAAACAGGGCATTGTGAGCTTACTTGTTCAGGAATTGTCCCTGGCTTTAGTTTTGGCCACAGACTCTCAGAGGCCTGCAATCAATCTAAGCTGGAGGATTGAAAGAAACAGTCCATTTCTGATCTGAAGCCTCTGGGGGAGAAGGGAGGGCCAGTGGATCTGAAGAGGGAAGCAGAAGAGCGGGGAAGGGGGATCTTCCACGGGATCCTGGGGAAGGAGAGCCAGGGAGAGCCTCTGGCCAGCTTGCTGTGAGTGTGAGGCTGGCCAAGGCTGATGGGACGCAAAATGTATTCTTCATGGTCTGGTGGGACGCAGGCAGTCTGCAGGGAAGGGGATTGCTCCCACCTGATGTGTGAGGTGTGGGAGGGTGAACAAGGACTGTCATGTGTCCTCTCCAGAAGGCATTGAGTGTGCCAATCAAGAGGTAGATTGGAAAAGGCAGTGCTGGTTCACTACAGTCTGCGCCTGCCCACCCTGTGCTGTGTCTGCTTCCGTGGATCCCTCTTTATACACAAACTACTTGGTCAACCTCCCCTCTCAGGCCCTTGGCCTCACAGCCTGCCCTGAGGGTAATCAGTGTTATTGTCACTTATTTCTTTGGACCTGTAGACTTTCATTAGAAGTCAGGCTTGACTTAGGAAAGTTAGGAATAAAAAAATTAGAGCCTTCCTTGATGACAGTAAATATTCTGCAGCTTTCTCCTATGGTTGACAATGTGCTTTTATTTTCTTACTCATCATTAAAAAGACATGTAATTCACTTAGTAGCCCTGCCAGCAGATCCTGCCCCTCCTATGTAAGTATTGCAGATCTGGGGAGGAGCTGCAGTAGTCCCATATTCAGAGCTGCTTATGAGGAGAGAGACACGAGGTTTTTCTAAATTTTCCAATTCTTTCCTAAATTCTGGGCTTTTTGTACCTCCAGTCTTTGAGTCGCCACTGCCCACAGCCTTTGTCATTTGCTTGTTTCCTGACACGATGACTATCACTGTCCTGTCTTATTTAAGACATCCTCTGAAGTGTGATGGAGAAAGAATGGAGAGGATCCAATACAATATGTAACTCCAGTCCTGACACTCTCCCATCCTCATTCCTCAAAGTCCTAAATGGGCTTTGGGTTGATATCACAGTATCACAGCCCTGACAAAATAAGTGGGACAAACCTATCATTTAAGAAGAACAGATAAATAACATTTCGTTGAGAAAATAAGTAACAACTGTTCCAGGACCAGTCAGGAAGCTGGAATTGATGACATCTGGTTCTATATAGTTATCATGTCTAGCAGACAAAGATTAATAGCTGATTAAGTATTTGTTAGAAAATGTTTATTTGTCTTCCTGATATAAAAATAAAAATCCTCACAAATAAGTGAAATTTTCTCCCAAATTGTTTTCAGTATCTCTAAATACCTAGAAATTGAAGAAAAGCACATAATAAGTAGAAACAAAGCCTTGTTTTTAAATATGTCAGGTATATCAGTCTTCAATTTACCTTTCAAATTCTGTGTTCTTTTTATTGAGAATAAGATCTTCTTTCTTCCCCCTTTTAACTCAGTTCAGAAAATATTACAAGCCATGCATCTCCCTTTGAATTCCGGTCTTGTCAAGGATTAACCTCTAAATATTTCATTTGTATCCATATGTCTTAAGATTTGCTTTTGTACCAAATACTGTTGCATGGAAGGTTAATGAATTATAACTAAAAGGTTGTCATTTGGAAAATTTTGTTTTAAATTATCAGAATTAAAGAAATAGTTTCTTTTTTATGTGTATATAAAATTATTGCACTTTCCATTTAACATTCTAGCTTTCATTTTCATTATCAGAATCATAAAAAATGATTGAAGTGATGGTTTCTTTTTAACATGCAAAGTGTTTCATGCCAGAAGTTCTGAGAAATTAGATTTGCTTTTTCTATTTGCAGGTATAAAAGGAATTATATCTGCTTATTTTATTTTGTTATTTTTTTCAACTCCATTTTGTTCTACTTTTAAAATGTTTCCTCTGCTGTTTACAAGTGAAGAAGAAAATCACTACAATTATTTTTAGTGAAACAAATAGAGGGAGTGAAGAAGTTCAGATGAAAAGTTATATTTGTAAAGGCAGAATAGAGAAGCAATTCACATTAATTCAAAGCAGAGTCTCTTTATTGGATTATAGGCTGATTGTGTTTACAAATACACTGCCAAGAGGGTTTTAATTTTGGGGCAATTTCATTGTTCATAGATATATATCTATATATAGATATATATCTATGAAATTATGTGGTTATGTGTTTTAAATGAGATACAGCTCCTTACTGCTTAATGTAATATATGCTTCCATTTTATGACATAGCGCAAAAGCAGAGCAATTTCAGAACAACTTAGTTGAAATATCATCATAAATGAAAGATGTAAACAATGTTATGTTTATAGACACAGTCCGAATTTGAATTCATTGGAACTTGGTGATCTCTTTATTTAACAAGGATGGACTTTATTATAAAAGTACAATCAAGCCATGATACTCCCCCTTTAATTTCAGGCTTTTCAGCATTTACTACAGCAAGGTAAATACAAGAGTCTACATCCTCAGGCAGATCAGAGCTCCATTTAGTTCAATATTCTCTCTCCAAGAGGAGTCAATAGTACATGTCCAGAGGAAAATATAAGAAAAGTGGTAAATATAGAATGAATTTTCTCCCAGTCTCTACCTTCCCATGTGGTTATTTTCTCCAAGTCTGCTTTCCCATGTAGGAATTACAAGTATTGAGATGTAAGATTATCCCCATTTTATACAGGGATAATTTGATGTAAGGAATGGTATCTGCAACCTTCAAGTTTCAATGTTGCATAGAGACATCTGACCTGGTTTTAAAGAAATCTACGTGGTTGCTGGAAAAGTCTATTACACTGTTTCTCCCTGCGTAGTATTTGATGTGACTTATCCAGACTTGTGAAAACAAGCTTGTTTTGTTTAAATTATCATGTATACCTCGAGTCAAGTTGCCTTTATCGGCAAGTGGATTTCAGAGGAGGGTATTCTTGGGGAAATCAGACCAACTGTGGGGAATGTTAAAAGCAATGATCCTTTGTAACTCAGTAAATTTTATCAAATGGTAAGAGAGAAACATGTATGGAAAATCTCAGCCTGCAGGAGAAATGTATTTGTTGAAAACTTTTACAGACAATATCCAAAAGCACTTAATGTGCTGGCAGACTAAAAACCCTACATGTAAACATATTATTGGGATTGTTTAAAACCATGTGTGGACAAAACCATTTTCTAAACAAAGTTGAACTGAAATCTCAGGTCTGAATGCCTGTAAACATTTGAGGGGGAAAAACATTAAGTCCACACCTATGTTTTTCTTGTGTGTATCTATTGCTCACATTAGTTCAAGTTTTGCTGTTGAAAAATTAATTTTTTTTTAGAGTTTCTACATAAGCTATGATAAAATGGAATGATATTATGTATATAACAGATATAGAGTTCTTTTTTGTTTGAATGTGTTATGGTCTTTGTTATTATTAATATTAATATTAATATTATTATTAATAAGAACAACAATAATAATAATTGATCTGACCATAAAGCCTCTTTGACAAGGTAAGTTAAAAAATCATTACACTTACTTTGAGCATGTTTTCCACTTCTTTTGAATACTAAGTTTGAAAAGTGTTTATACAGTTTCAGAATCTTTCCTACTTCTTCCTTCAAATCTAACTTGGGCATTTTTTGACCTCATAATCTCTTCATGCATGACATCATAACTTGTGGCCACAGAAAAGACTATAATATCAAACAAGTAAGATGGATAAAGGTTGCCTTACAACCTTTGAAGAGAGATAGAGATTTCATAGGAAAAATCCACTGATAATTAAATGTAGTGCAATGACAAACACCATACTATCTTTACTCAAATCAATTACATAATTTTAAAAGGAAGCATTCAGGTTGGCTGAGCTCTCATCTCATGTCAGAATCCTCTATTTTCAGGGGTAATAGAAGTTTTATAAATATATTTATATATATAAACAAACCACAAACTGTGCATGCTATACCATCCACTTCAGTCCACTGAGTCTTCCTCTTTGCAATCAGATTGAAACGCGAGAATTTAATTTGATACTTTTGCAACAATACTAAATCTACCATAGATTTCCTGAGTGACATAGGTGTTCTGTAAAATGGTAGGCTTTCTGCTAGCAAGTCAGCGTTTATGTAGCATACAGAGCTGGTTCTAGGCTTCCAGCACTGCAGATCTTTAGAGGAAGTTGTGGGACATGATTAAAATAAGGTCAGTACTGCAAAGAAGAAAAAGAGAGAAATGAGGCACCAAGAGGAGTCACACAAGGTCAAATTCACTGCTCTTTTTGCTGCCAGGGGATCAGATGGCTTGGGGCAATGATTTGTGCCTCTGGGAGGGCTCCCACCTGCCCCCATCACCTGCACACCATGAACCTCAAAGCAGCTGCAGCAGTCCTTATAGTTTTCTGAGGCTGTGGTATAAACAAAATAAGGAGCAGAGCCATGGCTGTTTTTCCCTTCTGGAAATTTGCTGTCCAAGTTAGCTGCTTGTTTTGGTTATGCCTTAGAGCTGATCCTGCATGCATAGCAATTACCCTTTATTATGGCTTTGAAATTAGGCAATGGTAGGATATAGCAGAAGTAACATTGCTTTAATGGTTGAAAAGACTTCATGGACCATAGGTGTGGCTGTTTGTTTGTGTTTATGTTCCTAATTTGTAGTTTGCAACCTCACTGAGGTACTAGACCTCAATGAGCACTGAGCCATAAAGAAAGGTTTTCTTTTCCATTTGTTGAAGTTCTATAAAAAAAAAAATAGTGAAAATTCTTTAAAGAGAAAAAGTACCTTCTCTTCTGTGTTTTTATGACATTCAGAATGGTTATCTTCGAACACCATCAAACAACATGCATCAGGCCTGCAAATGGTTGACAGGATTTTCTTCAGGCTTTTAGAGAATTTTTCCTGGTAGAGCATAAGAATGAGAAGATTTCAGCATCAAAGAATCAAAAAAATTAGGTCTGTCTGAAGACAGAGTATGGTTACTGAAATCTCTTTCATTTTTTCAGTAGCATTAAGGAAGCTGAGTTTATTAAGATTTGGACACTCTATATGTAACTGCCCTCTACATGGTAAACTAGAGATCCCCTATGTTTTCTTTATGTAATAATTTGTGAAGTTGGTGTAACTAGACTCTGCCTGCTGTTGGCAAGGATGAAAAATACATCACTGCTTGTATCTCCAAGGTAAATTATTCTTCAGGGAAGTGTGCCTCTGGGGAATATTTTCTTAGGAGACCCATGAACAATGAGAGATTTTCCACAGGGAATGCCCACAGGGTAAAGTGTACTTCAAAGGGAGAGATCCAAGATGAAATGAGACTCTTCAAAGGCCAGCTCCACTTCCCCTCTCAACAAGACAAATGACTTCAAAGGGGAACCCACCAAGGTTGTAAATAACTTTTCCCCATAATACAAAAACTTTATTGAAGGCAAGTTCTGTCAGTAATGTGATATTTTTAAAGAAATCACCCAAAGCCAGGTGAGGTCTAACTGCATCCAATGACCATCAGTATAAAACATTTCTACTCTTTGAGTAAATGTATGACCATCTAGAGATCTTAGGGAATTGAAATGTGTGCTGTTTGTTTCCTTTGCACTTATGTGAAGTTATAGTAGGATTTAAAGCATTCGGGTCTGATAGCCTAAGGAACCATCAAAATCTAACAACAGCTTCAGGGACCCTAGGAACCCTTTCTATCCAATGTAGTTTTTCAAGTTAGTAGCAGACCAAAAAGTCAGTGAGGGACTAAGAATACCCTATTTTTACATAGGACATTGCATTTCACAGGAAAGATCTGACTGAAGTCTCTCAGATTCAAAACTATAATGCAGAATATGATTTAGAGGCAAATTTTGTTACCATAAGGCAGAGGTGTGCCCTTGTACAGAAACTGAATTTAAAGGGTAATCAAAAAATCATATGATTGAACAACTTAGATTGGAAAGGACCTTAGGAGGTCTCTAGTCCAATCTCCTGCTCAAAGCAGGGCCATTGAATTCAGACCAGGTTTCTCAGGACTTAGTCCAGCTGGTTCATCAAAACCTTGAGGGACAGAGCTGTGTTTCAATCTCTTTGTTGACTCTTGTTCATTCTGCTTTGTCCTGCTGTGAAGAGTCTGAGTCTATCTTCCAATAACTTTCACAGTGGGATTAGTTCCCCTTTACATCATCGTTTCTCCAGGCTATACAGCAGCACTGGTAGAAGAAGAAGAAAAGAGAAAACAGCAGCAACAGAGACCCAAAATAACCCCTGTCATTAGCATTACAGAGAGTCCTAAATGAAGAAAACAGCTACTGAACCCATTGCCAGTGAGAAAAAATGGTAGGGGAGGTCCAGCTAAAGAATCTCTCAGGGTAAAATCCAGTTAAATGTCATAATAAACCTGAAAATAATCCTGTGATCAAGCCACAGAAAGATAAATAAAATCAAAGTAATGTTTTTCTAGCCCCAGAGATCTACTGTACAAGAAGTTAATGCTGACTTCAACAGATATATCATGGAGAAACAATCCCTTATTACTCACTATTCACAGCCACACACATATATGCACTCTAATGGAAAGGAGCCATACACAGTGGCACCAGACTATTGATATTTCTACCCTATTGTTTAAGTAATGTACAACATTTAATATGTCAAATGGCATGACCGTTAAAAAAACAACTAATTACTAGATACTCTTCTCACAAATCAATGATGTCATTTAGAATTGGCCTGGACAACAATGTGTACATTAGGAGGCAATGCTGCACTTAATGCTGGAGGTCTGGAAGAGTCTTAGAGGCTCTCCTTCTATGGATTTGCTGAGGAAGAGAAATAATAACGATTGCACCATGTTTATGTATGATCAGTATGTCAGTATGTTTAAAACATGCCAGCTAAACTCAAGCAAATTTGAGAGGCAAAGATCTCAACCATAGCAAGTCCTTTTGGATTTTATGAAAAATGATAGCTGTGCAGAGTAGACAGAAGTTACTAACATTCTTAAGCCCCACTGAGGAAAGAGCCACTGTGTGGATGAACCATTGGTTGACCTCAGAGAGTCCACTGTGGATCTCCAGATCTAGCTACAGATTTGAAGACATGTGTTCTGTGGTTCACATGAAGGAAGTTGCTAATTTTAGATTGATTGACTCCAGTCTGCATACTCGTTCAGCTGAAAAAGTTCTGGCTGGAAAGACAATGCATTGTGATGCAGTAAATATCTGTCACAAATATTTGAATCCAAATACTGTCTATTTTCAGTTCTCTGACACGATTAGTTTCTAATCCTTTGTGTGGTTCTTTATGAAACCATCCATAAAAACACCACTCCTGAGCCAAACTTCAAGTTCCTTCCTCCCTTCCCTAAAAAGGAGGCTTGACTTTTGGAAGGAAAAGCTTCAGTACAGTTTAATCATGAAGTTCTCCAAGAGTCTTGCTCTTAAATGCAACTGAACTGTCAAATGAAGTTTTCCCAGGAACTGTCTGTGCCCAGTAAACTTGATAACACAGAGGTAAAGCGGAGTAATGCTAAATGCAAAATAGCTTTCAACAAAGGAAACGTTGCTTTTAATAATAGTGAGCTCTCCTAGAACACCTTTGAATGATAAATAAGCAATAACCTTAGCTGCACTATCCGAAGCTCACCAATCAATAAATTCTGTGCATGCATAAAATATATGTTTCATTTAGATATCATGGGTTCAAATTTTTGAGAACACTCTTACTGAAATTATCAAGAAAGTTTCTTTTTTTTTTTCCCCCACAGTGCAAGATGTTATTTAGATAACCAGGTTAAAACTGTTTTTTCTTAACATGACTGGAATGACTATCATGAATCTTAATTTAGAAAGCACTTAGCACTAACTGTTGTAATGGAACTAAATAATCACAAACCAGAATTAATAATAATGGGTCAAGATACCTGAATTAGAATATGAGTAGCTTTATTGCTTATGGATTTCACTACAATTGAATCTGCTGTTTGTGGACATTAAATGGAACTATTGTTAATAAATAGAATGCTAAAACCTGAAAGCTTTGCCAGAACTTTCTTTATGGCATGCATTCTAAAAATTGAAAAATATTCACAGTAATAATAAGTAATAAATCTACGAGGAAACTTTGATTATTATGTTTTCATCATTACTCTCCCTTCTTTGAAGTTTTATACCCAAAAGGTATCTAACTAATCATCAGGTATTATTTTTCTCTTTCAGACACTTATGAAAGAAAGAAAATAAATGAAATGAGCTCAAGACTGGAAATAACTACTGCTGCAGTACCAGCAATGAATTACCATTACAATGTATCCAGCGAGTTGAAAGCTGTGCAGTGAAGTTACCTCCAAAAAACTTGTGGGTTTGCTGCAAAGGCCTCTGGCGAAAAAACATATTCTGTGTAGTTTACTATAATATTGACCACATCCGGGTAGACTTCATCTTACTCATGTACCTGAAACCAGCTGCAGCATGTCAGCACTAGCTTAGAGCATACATGGCTCTTTCTCAGTCGGGCACATCTGTGCAAGTTCACAGCTCTCTGTTGCTGGTGTGTAGCAGCAATAGTCAGCTGGTCATTTCATAGCCTGGCTGATGAATACAGGACCTGGGGTTGAGTGAAGATGTTTCTGGCTTAGAGCATCCCTGTCCAAAATCTTTGGGATTTTCCCTTTCTGATTAAAGCCCTAAGAGAATTTCAAAATGATAAAGAGTTTTTGCTGTATGTTGCTGGAATACAGAACACATTGGCTGTGTTACAGTTTTCTGTTGTGGAGCTGTGTGTGTGTCATGCCCGGCACAAGCAGTCTACACAGTCACAGGGGTGTGTACGTGTGTGACAGCAAGACCTGAGCTTCTGAGCCTAGAGCATTTAGGTTGAGTGAGTTGGAAGCTGGTGACAACCTGGGTACCAAGAGAAGAAAAGAACTTATACTATGTAATGAATTTTCCGCTAGAATCTCCCTTTTTTTTTTTTTTTTTGTTACAGCAGCAGAGTGAATCTGTCATGTGGCTGAACAGAGGTCATACACATCACTTACATGCTGTTTAAAAATTATATTTATTGCCTACTGGTGCTCACTCCATTTCCCTCAAAATAAATCTCTTGAAAATCAAACCTCTAAACTGGTTTTAAAAATAATAAGAATAAATATTTTTATTTATTTATTTATTTATTTATTTATTTATTTTCAGCTTCTGGTCTTTTTTCTTCTGCATCTGCACTTTAAGTGGGACATATTTTCAAGTTTTCAAAATGAGGAAAAAAGATTCTCACCTGGTGTCTTAACTAAACACAGCAAACTTGCAAGGAAAATATCTAAAAATTTGATATTGCAGAATTTGTGACGTAATGGTAGAACTTGTGATAATGAGTGTGTGGGGGAAGCACAAGGGGATTCAGAGGGGTGATGGGAATTATTGTGTGCTTCATAAAGTTCAAAATAAAAATTTTAAGATAGGCACTTCTAGTGTGCATACTACTTCTTTGGTACTGAAGTACTATAAGATGACCTTTATCACACATGGAAGTAACAAATTAAAAGTGGTTTTTTTTTTGAGAATTCATGTGGGGGCCAACTGTAAACAAAAAGCATACATGCAATATTCATAATGAAAAACATATTTTAGTGACAAAAATTATTTAGTGATTCTTAAGATGCACTAGTAGAAAACTGCACCTACCACTGAGGTGGAGGTGAACCTATATGGGACCAAGCTAACCTCTGAGTAATGAATTCCTGCATTAAATTGGGGAAGATGTGAAGGATGCACTCAGATTAAATAGTAGGATCTCTGTTCACTCATTTCCTACTTTGATTTTGCTGCAAGGCTGGGTGGGGTGAGAAAGATTTAAAATGTAAACCAGCAACGAGGAATCTCCAGTGCCCTGCTGTGGTCAGGACAGAGGAACCACAGACCATGGACACAATGCCAGGGCCCTCAGAGAAACATCTTGCCCATCTCAGCACGAAGGTATAAACCACCATGGATTGAAAAGCTGCCAGACATTTTGCAGTGCCTTAGTTTATCCTTGGACTCTCCCCTCCACTATTTAGTTTCCTTTCCTATTTAGTTTCCAAAATCTCACATTATCACAGCCTGAGGCTGTAGGGCTGCAATGGATCCTGGGAAACTTGTTTCAGCAAATCTTAATTCAAAAGCTGACCACATCTTGGACAGGACAGAGCATTGCCTGGCTAACAGATGTAGTACATGAATGTTGGCTGTGGTTTTCGTACAACCATGTGTAATATCTTACATGTTCCTGTCTTCTGTTTCACAGAATGTCTGTGAAACTGGAACTTTTTTGTGTGAAAGGTTTTGCTACATTTCTTTTTTATTTTTGTGTCTGAAAAATGTTTAAATCAATTTGAGTGTTCATAGCAGTTGGTATGTCTGTTCTAGAACCAGAAAGGGAGCTGAGAATTCCTAAGTTCTTGTGTCTAACTGGAATTTTTACACCACACGTAAATGAGGTGACACAGTATTTTACTTACACAGCTGAATTAAATAGAAGACATTTGGTTTTATATAGATGTACATGCAAATGTAGCAAAGTATATTTTAGCAGTGTCTGTATCTACTGACCTGTATATACAGGTAAAAAAGACATCACCTTCTGTTTTAGATCCCTCTGTCTACTTTTTTGTCTCAGTATAACTTTCATTGTTTTCTAAAAATTATGTTTTAACAAAGAATTTTCACTTGAAGGCTGTAGGACCTGGTCAGTGAATTGAAGTTGTAGCATTTATATATTTCAATAAATTGGTCGGTGAAGAGGGAGATTTGAACAGGTCCCACTCAGTTCTATAATTTTTTGTTATCCAGAGATAAGTGTGGACATGGTGACCAAAGAGAAGCAATGTAAGTTTTTATTTATATAAAGAAACTTCAGACCTAAACTACGGCATGTCTCAAGTGAAATGTGCTTATATCTAATAGATAAACTTATTTATACAAGACATGCCATTAAATATTTAGTGTGTGAGAGATTCTTCTATTTACACCATCAGGATGAAAGGAAGGGTGCTGCTTACAGTAATGCCATGCAGACTATTGTAGGTAAAGTCAGGATGCTAAACATTCAAAAATGCCCTACCTCATAGTCTGTCAAACAATTCCTTGCATTTTTTGAACACAGTGTCTTGAGATCAAACAAAAGCATGACTTTTAGGGCACTGTTGGAGTTACACATGTACCTGTAGAGGAATTCCTTTGAGAACTAAACAGGTCAGAGAAAATCTGATTTGCCTAAAAATCATATTTGCGCTCTTGCTTTTGTGCTGGGATAAACCGTGTTTTCCATAGTGTAATGGTGTGGCCTCCACAAAAATCTTGATGGACTGCAGATTAGGAGAAGTCAGCAAGGATGCTCATTGCTGTGACTAACTTGCTGGTGAGTGAGCAGAGGGCAACAAAGATAATTTAGGGACTGGAGCATCTCTCTTACAAGAAAAGGCTGAGGGAGCTGGGCCTGTTCAGCCTTGAGAAAAGACAACTGAGAGGGGACGTCATCAATGTTTATCAGTATCTGAAGGGAGGGTGTCAAGAGGATAGAGCCAGGCTCTTCTTGGTGATGCTAAGCAGTAGGGCAAGAGGAAATGGGCAGAAACTGTTGCACAGGAAGTTCCACCTCAACATAAGGAAGAAGTTCTTTAATGTGTGGGTGACCATGCACTGGAACATATTGCCCAGAGAGGCCGTGGAGTCTCCCTCACCGGAGATATTCCAGAACTGTGTGGATGCAATCCTGTAACATGTGCTCTGGGATGACCCTGCTTCAGCAGGAAGATTGGACCACATGATCCATTGTGACCCCTTTCAACCTTACTCGTTCTGTGATTCTGTAAAGCAGAATCCTATGGAGGATAGGAAATTATCTAGTTTTTAATATTTCCTTTTGAAGCACTCTGGCCATGATTCTGGTATGATAGACACTGGTATATCAGTTAGTGTAAATATCTTGACTTCAGGTGCTGATTGAAATTATGTCTATCAGGATCTTGAAGAATTCCTTTGATTACAATTTTTTACAGGTGTATATATATATATATATCTATATATCTCACAGGCTGAAAAGCTTACTTAAAAATACAGAAAGCGGAGAATTAGAAATATAGACAAGGACAGAGAAATAAAACAGAAAAGGAGCAGAAAATATGTGAGAGAGGAGGAAAAGTGAACTAACTACAGCATGTAAAACAAAAGAAAAAAGATCAGAATGCACCGGAGTCAATGGAAAAGAGAATAAGTCTAGATAGATGGCAGGAAGCCTGAGGGAGGCCTGGAGAAAGAAAACTACAAGAAAAGGATATCAGAAAAAAAAAGGAGGGGCTGAAAAAGGAGAAATGTAGGACTAGAGATGATGAAACTCATGAACACACCAAAGAGAAAATTTTTATTTTGGTTTTTGGGCTTGGTTGGTTTTTTTCATTAACTTTACTTAACAGGGGCAAAAGGTATGATGTTTTTAAACATTTGATATTCTCTGTTTGAAAACCTGGGAGTCTAGCTTCTAGTAAAAGGCTCTCCATGTACTTGCGGAACTAAATTTTGCTTTCAACACATTGACTTTCTTGGGTAGAAAAACAATTGCTAATCCACATAATCTTGCTTCATGAAAATGTGATCTGCAGAGAAATGGATAGTGAATTGCTACTAGTTTTTTAAAAAAAGGTGTTTTGCAATTAAACTGCATGCATGCAGTCATGAGTACACATATATGTGCACAGTTGTTTTTCTTCAGACAGGAAGAATATATTGCTTAAGTAGTATGTAACAATTTAAATTAATGTAGCCAGCTTTAATAAGGTATTGTGAACTGCTTTTGCTGCAAATAAATATTTAAAGATCAATTTTCATATACAATCAAATCTTAGGGAAAAAATCATTTCAATATGCCAAGATTCCTTTCATTTCTCTGTCTCTCTTTTCCCCCCTTGCCCTTCCATCAGTGGCTAGCTATTAAAGATAAAATGGTTGTAATCATTATTATAATAGATCCCTCTGCATGATCATTCTAAGTGGGCCTAATCCTCTGCTTTTCTTATTGCATTGCAATATCCTACTATGGGAATGGAAGAGATGACACAAAGGATTATGAGTACAGGGTATGAAAAAGGAAGACCAGAGTGAAAGTTACTCTTTCCACAGAAGTGCTTAATAAACATTCAGGTTTCACACATGGGCTGATAGGAAAAAAGAGCCACATGAAATGAGCCTCTTTAGCACAATGTTTTCTATTGCAATTTTACTGGAAAACCAACTTAATTAAAACACACACACGAAATAGCCTACTTTTTAGTTCTAACTATGAGACAAGACCATACTGTATGCATACAAACTGCAAGAAATAATTTATAGGACAAATTCCCCATAAGACCATTCAGGGAAAGAAAAAAAAACCCTAAAAGAAAGAGAGAGAAAAAAAGACCTGGCTCTTGACACTAAAGGCTTAACATCAAATGCGGCCAGAAATCCATTTTCACAGTTTTATTGCCCATTCTGGACGCTTCATTTCAAAGGGAAAGAATTTGAATTCAGACACATAAAATTCCCTTTGTTCTCTTGCCCTCCAGCCTTTGGTGCCAGTGTGGACCGTCCTATAGGGAGAGGTTGAGATCAAAAAAAAATTTGCAGCTTAGATACCTGGCCCCAAATGATGCCCCTTGGCATTCTTAATTAAATCAGCTTTGCAATAGATTGACAATGCACTGTCAATTGTAATCATTTATATTAGCAAACAGAGTATTTTTAACAATTTGGAAATATCAGAAGTTCAGTAGACCCAGGGAAAAAAAAGAACTTATAAAATTATACTGCATGATGATCACATACGATATAGTGTATTGGACTGTAGGTCACATAACATCTTATCTTAACATTAGACAAAGCTGGTGGGATTTTGCATATCCTTTCCCATCTGAAAGGGCATTCCCAGTTAAATTCTTCTGGGTTGTTTTTCTGTCAGCTTCAAAACAGAAATTGACTGTACTGTAAGGGGGTAGGAGACGGGGACATTGCAGCTTTGTGATGGAGGGAACCTTTGTTATAGAGAACAGGCCTGATCCAGAATCTACTGTACTGGAGGGAAGTATTCCTATTGATCTCTGTAGGCTTTGGACCAGTACCTGCAGAGATTATTTTTACTGAGAGTTCTGAGGTACTTTTGATATTAAAATCAGCACAGGCATATTTATGAAAGTAAGATATCTCCTTTACAGCAAATGACATCCCTTCTTGTACTGATGAATAAGGTACTTTCTGCTTTCTACAGCGTTATTTCTTTATGTTTTAGCCTCATGCCTCTTTCTATTCCAGTTAATTTGGAATAGATACAGATCACCTCTCAGGCTTCAGAGTATAAATTGATCACTTGGAGAGGTCAGGAAGGCATTTTTTCCTCTCCACATACAGCACTGCACAAGAGATTAGAGGTCTGTGTAACAATGCCTGCATTTCCACTTTCTGTGGAGTTTATAGCTACTTTTTTTCTTTTTTCTTTTTGGAACCCACTGACTGATATTCATTTTACTATGGTAGATTATGCATGACTTTTCCTTCAAACATTTATGTAAGTTGATTTTGATTTTCCTGTATGAAATACAGCTCTACCATTGGGTGTTAGTATGGGATAGCAGATGACTTGTACGTTGGCAAACTGTTTTGTTGTTTGGTGGTAGTTAATGGATACTTCTCTACTAAACTTACAGACATGAGGAATTTTAAATTGCTTATTGGACTGATTTATAGAGAAATTGTTGCTGTAGCAGTTAGAAACTTATTGCTAACCTTGAAAAACATATTGTTTACCATAAACTATCCATGGAGTAAAGGACCTTTAATGTTTTATGAAATTAAAAAAAGTGGTTCTGAGACATACCAATCAACTGTTGCAGATTTTACCATAATTAAAACACTTTCGCAAGCCTTACATCTTTGAATTTCAACACAGTAGGGACATTTTGATATTTCTCTCAACTGAACTATTGCCAAATTCTTGAGTGTTAAGGACCTCACAGACATCCTAGCAATTCATTTGTCCAGAAACAGGAGGTATTCTTAAAAGATAAGAAAGAAGCTAAAAAAATATTCTGTCCTGACCTGAATTGTGGAAGAATCGAGACCTGAAACTTGAGAACTGGCCTTCAGAATGACCTGCCAGAGGTCCCTCGGAAATTATTCTTGTGAACTGAGATCAAGAGTTTTCAAGTAAGGATCCATCCACCAACTATTATACAGAAAAGAAAGTGGCATCTCATTTGGTGAGGTCCGTTTTGAAGCACATCCTAAAGACATTTTAAATTACAGCAGATTGAACCACAGCTGGAAGTGAATGGGGGAGATTTTAAATTCAGATTTTCTACAGTAGTTTATGTCAGCATGGTGGCAAGGAGCTGGAATGTGCACTTCCTGGAGCTTCTAAATATATGTAAAATTTACCTCATTACAGTAGTTGATCATTAGTAGAGATTGCTTGACAAGATTTAGATATCAGCATAAGATCAAATACAGATCTGTGCTGTTGTTCCTGCAGTCAGAGAAACAATCTGAAGTTCTTCCCCTTCGTGTTTTCTTTTCCGCTTCCATTTTTCTCTAAAACTGCTCTTGTCTTTCACTCCTGTTTCTTTCTACTACACTTTTTCTTCTTCCTAAGAAGGTATATATTCAGTGCAGGATATATTATGTCTTGATTATACAGCCAGCTGTTTCCTCTAAACATGCCTTGTGAGGGCAGTCATTGAGCTCTGCAGAGTATTCCTCTTCTGTTCTTTCACCAGTCTCAAATCCCTGAGCAAAAACAAGCTTGTATGTCAGGATGTCCTCTCCTTTTTGTATCAGTGTACATTACCAGAATTTCCATTTTGCTTTGAGAAATTTTCTCTGGTTCTTAGATAGCCCTATTTCCCTATTCTAGAATTTCTTCAACCAGTCTACATTCTTCTTCCAAATCAGCAGTGCCTGCCAATAGGGAACTTCTGTTTAGCTTTGGGAACTTGCTGAAGTGAGAACTGGTCTCCTTTTATATTTAAACAATAACTTTCCAGCTACAAGAAAACTGAAGAGCTTAGTAAGTGCCTGGTAGTTCAAGCAGCCATTAACTTTGCAGCACTCATCAAAGAGGAGGAGGTGGCAACTCCTCAATGACATCTACTCTGATATGGTCTCTTTCTCCAGATCTCTAGATTACACAGGGCAGAAATCAAGAGTTTTCAGTTAATTTAATTATCTATTATTAGTGAATTTATAATTCATTATTTGTAGATAATTTTTCTGCTTATTTTTATGCACTCTGTGAAAGATTAGTAGCTGTTGACATAGTTAAGTCCAGTGAATACTCACTACCTGAAACTTTTAAATGTCAAGAAACCATGGTGCTGCAATGGCTTCAAAAGTATCGTACTCTGTAATCATGCTAAATTTACTTAGTTTGGGCATATGTTTTCAACTGAGAAAATTAGATTTTTTGATGAACCTATTTAAAGAAAGTCAGCTTTTTGCAGATACTCTCAGTGAAGGACAAAACTAAATCTAACACATTTAAAATTTTTAGTATTTTGGCATGAAGTATGATGGTGTTATCTCATGGGAGTTGTGTTTCAGGTATTGCATGGTTCCATTTTCCTTTTTAGACAAGTTCCTTCATTAGAGTTCATCTGTAAAGATGTCATGTAACTGCATAATTGCTATGGTACACTGAAAAGCCACAAGAAGAAAGGAGAACCTTCAGGAATTGTAGTCCTGCTAGGAAGTGAGACATTAAGAAAAATAAATGGGATAGAAAGCATAACTGATTTACACTTCTTGTAGAAAATCATAATGACATTTATGGTTCCAATATTTGTAAATCCTTGAATTTCAGATAAAAATATTCAGATTTTGACGTTTTTTGCCCTTGCCTTCTAACCCCACTTTAAAAAAACACAAACCAAAACCCAAAAAGATAAATATCTGCCACCATCCACAGTCCATTATAAGAAAAACCTTTATTGAGGTCTCTAAAAAAAAACAACTAAAATTCACCTGGGAACAGGAAAGCTAACTTTATTGTAAATTTTATTTTTTCCCCTTCCTGTTCCAAGTGGATATCTGTGAAGATTTATTTCCTATGTAGATCCAATGGTAATTTAGGATGATAAATATCTCAGAGACAACTCTCTGCAGCCTCAGTGAAAATGTATGCCTGAAGCTAATTTTCTCCAATAGTCTAGCTTTTCCAGTTATATTGGCTTCTGAATAGTCCAGTCTTTTGTTTTCCTGTGAACTCAAGAGAGATTTTGCTTTTCAGAAAAGACAGAGGGTCTTATTTGTCAGGGGTGTCCATGAAAATGGTCCTGTCAAGGGATTCCTGTGAGTGTGCTTGTAGATAGGAGAATATTCCCATTTAAGCTCTATCATGACTGTAATGGAACTTTAATGTGCAGTTATATGAAATAAGTTTGAAAGAGAAACAAAAAACTCAGATCTGTCCATGTCTCCCAGGGCAGAATGATCTGTACCTAAACCAGACTTGTCATCTCTATCTAACCTGCTCTTAGAAATTTCCAACCATCTATATTCCATCATCTCTTTAGATAACATACTCAAAAATTTACAATTAATATTTTCTAGCTCATTATTTTTTGCCTTATAGCGTGGAGAACAGGTGATCCCATTTTGCTTTGTAATGTCCTTTTCTGACTCTACACTGTTCTTTATTGCCCTGTCCCACAGTCTCTTTTTGAAGAGTTTACATCTTTCCTCAGGTGTGAGGCCACAGCTGGACTCAGTTCTCCATTTGTGGTTGTATCAGCTCAGAGGAGAGGAGATATTACCTGCGTGCCTTTTAGATGACACTTTTTGTACATATGTTTGCATTTTTTCCAAAACATGACATACCTTACTTAGGGTGAATATTCCTAATCCTAAGTGGGCATAGAACTTTACCCTTGTCCTTAGTAAATTGTATCTTACTTTTTTAAGGTCATTATTTCATCCAATTAGTTTTGAAGTCTAATCCAAAGTGCCTAAAGTGTGGTTTAGCTACATGTCATCTGTACGTTTACTACAAATACATATTTTTCCACCATCAAGTTATAAATGAAATACAATAATAATAATAATGGCCAGTCTTCGCGAGCAAAGATTTTCGAGCCTGCGCAGTGGATTTTTTAGGTGAGACCCAGCGTGCGCTGAACTGAGCCCACCCTTTAATCCTGAGGTTCATCTGCCGGGGCCGAGCAAGCTTGGACATTGGCAGTGAGGTCCCCAGGACGTAGGTTTGTTTAGAGTGACCTTCTCTTAGATGGATTGCCTTACAGGGCTGACGAGCTCCATCTGCCCGGGGGGCTGGGAATCAAACCCGGGTCGCAGCGGTGAGAGTCCTGCACCCTAACCACTAGACCACTAGAGATGCCATGGAACATTCAATGCATCCATCCAGAATAAGAAGAAATCACTAAATATATCTGCCTTAGTTAAGTTTCAGTAATATTTTATTTGCCTTCTTTTCATCACATGCTGTAAGTATTTGGTAAAATCTTAGTTAAGTCGTTGCAATTGAGAGTTCAGATGCAGAAAAAGGGAGATGGGTAAATTCATATCAGCAAAGATCAGTTTGTTTTAAAGTTAATTTTGGTCCACTTTATGCAAAGAACAAAAATTATAAAAATTTCATTTAAATGAAACTCAGATCTTATTATGACAAATGATCTACATTTATCTTGGTTGTAACTTAGAAGCATGTTCAACTTGTTTACTAGTTTACATGAATTCTTTTTCCTACCTGTACCTCCACACCTCTTGTTTTCTTCTATTAACCTACAGTGGAATAAGTGAATCTCAGCGAAATAACCAAATAATTGAAAAGCAAGTGGTCTAAAAAAGAGCACATCTTATATGAGTTAAGTTATATTTGTTTTGGAGGACAAATGAGGTCTTGGTGTCTGTTTCTGTTCCAAATATTATAAATATCTAAACTCTACCTATGAATATAATCCCCTATTTAATACCATCATTATCTAACCTACTTCATGGGGGCCCACCATTTAATTTTGAGTATATAACTTTTACCTCCTTTCAGCTCTATGTTCCATTTGGCTCTTTCTGCCTGTTTTTTTAAACTGGGCATCAGACAGCCCACCGAGAGCTCAGCACTGTGAGAGAACTCCACATTGTTCACATAGTTTCTCAAACAAGACTGCAGTGAGTTCTGTTAAAAACAACATTTACCATGGCATGGTGCAAATATCTCATAGTGGAAAACACACTAAGCAAGGAAATACTGTGGTAAAATCAATAGCCCGGAACATTATTATGCTTTCTAATGGCACCCACTGTTTGAGCTGGGAACATATACAGATATTTCCACTTTTCTTATGTCCTATTCATGACTACTGGAATCAAATTACAGTTAGGTCTGCAACAAAGACAATATTCTAGACTCCAGGCTCCTCTGAAGCAAAGCTTGTCTGGGGTCTGGAATCTGACCCCAAACCCACTGAATTTGGATTTTCCCTTCGATTCAACCAGCTCTAAGTCTGAAGGGAACAGCATCCAGCACAAAGAAAGTGGATAGTGTGCTTCATTTAGACACAGCTGGCTCTGGGTCCTGCACACTGCTTCTCCTTCAGATGAGAGGGGGAGAGAGACAGGTGTCCCTGGGGATGACCACTGGAAGCGTGGAATTCCCCATCCTGAGGGATGTAGAACCTCACTTCCTGTAGGATGTGCCACATGCCTGTTGACTCAGGGAGTGTTTTAGCCGGGGGAGGAATACATTGAATGCATTCAACATCCTCCTGAGCTGCAGTACATGTGGACATGCAGAACTGACATAGCCTGTCTTTGGTGATTCACAGCAAACCTCCACACCCTCTAGCTGGTGGCTGTCAGAGACATCCCTGTCCTGGAATGCTGGGATGTGGCAAACAGGAGAGCAATGCAGTCACAGTTGGGATGGCAGCTCCTGTTAGTCCTTCAGAGCCGTTCTGTTTGGGGCAGCATAGAGACAGATGCTAATAGTGCTGAGGTTAAACTTCAAAATCATTAATTTTTTTAGATTTTGGAGGAAAAAAAATGGTGTATGGATATGACAGCATATACACATTATTAAAAAAATGGCTCTTATTTTCAATATATAGCACTTTTGAACACAAAACTGGATGTACATCTTCAGTAAATATTATAATTCGGGGGATTTTTCTAGTAACACCTAAAGGAGTAATTCTTATTTTGCTTACTCCCTAAGAAGTGTAAAATTGTTCCATATGTTTAGCATAAGTCCCATTGTACAAAACAAAATACTTTCTCTTCTTTTGGAAGAGAAAGTAATTGAAAACAATCTTCATGTGTTTTACCACTTCCTCAGCATTGCGATCTCTAAGAGCTGAGGCTGGAATATGGCCCATGAAGTAATAAAATACTATATTAACAGCATTTATATGTATGTGTATATGGAATATTCTTAAATATGTATTATTCTTTGATTAGGAGGATAAAATTTCATAAATGTTATGAAATACCTGTATATTTATAAATATTCCATCCTTATCTGCATGAGAAACTAAACATATTGTAATTAGATAACAATAATGAACCTTCGTATAGTTCAAATATTTAGCGTGTGGTCAAGCAGTTTAGCAAGTGGGCAGATAGTGACCCAAATTACAAATAAACCTTCTTTTGACTTCAAGAGGAGTACAGATTCATTATTGTAGAGACAATTTGTGTATATATATATATATACATATTTGTGGTATGCTTAAATGCATTTTGGAATCATTATTTTAAACAATCATTCAAGGGTGAGGAAAGGTGGAAACTAATAGTTAAAAATTTCTCCCCACTTAGATTTTTGTCCTTTTCATATTATATTACTTGTAATCTTGACTAAAGTACTTTATGCAAGACTCAGAGGCAACCCCCCCCTTGTATATATTTTATATTTAAATAATTGAATGCTGGTAGAAAGGAGTGATTTTGATGAGTTTGCAGTTTTGCATTGAAATTAAATATATTGTAAGCACAGGGAAACACAACTCAGTGCCCTGTGAAGGTCTGATGTCATGGTCAACACATGAAATTTGCATAAGAGGTTATTCAAAAGAGAGACAGGAGACTTCCCTATTGTATTAGCATGGTAATGCAATTCTTTGTGGCTATTATCCTGACCCCCATCAGCTCTGCTATGCACGGGGTTTGAGTTTTTACGAGCTGTAGGCTTTTATGCTGAGATTTTTATTAACCTAATTAAAAGTTTTATAAAAGTAAATTATATTTATGTTTGTGCCTCCTATTTGCAATCATTAGGGAACCCAGACCACCTCTGGTGACTTCAGAGAGGGCTGGTCAGATCCCATCTGTGTAAATCTTGTGAGTTGTCATAGACTCATTGCATTTGATTTACATGTGAAACCTGCGGACTGAGCACAAATGCTAACCAGACAGCTGATAAATAACACAATACCAAAGCAACACTATTACATTTCTTTAACTCCTTTCTTACAAGGACCTCCAAAAGTTTTTCAGATCTTAATGAATTAACCTTCACAGTAAAAAGATCTTGTTACAATAATATCCACAACATCAGAATACTAATGTTTATAGACCTTTATAATGTTTATCAGTTTGATACCTTGTAACTTCAGTAATGGACTAAGACTCATCACACAAGTTTTCTTAAAAAGAAAACGAAATACTGCTCTTGTCCCAAACATCTCACAAACTAGAGGCCTGACTATTGTTTTGCGTCTCACCACCTCTCTGCTGAGACATGTCTGTGTAGGTCTGATGCATGTGAAAACCAAACATGCTCATGTTAACCTGGAAGTGGTTTAAATCCACTGTGAGTTTGGTTTCAGGCAACCAGTTTCGTTTCTTCTTTGCAACAGGCTAGAAGCATGTATACTCTCAGTTATAAAGTCTCAGCTGAGGGCTGTACCTCAACTTCTTGTGGTTGACCTTCTCATACCCTAAATCTTGTACTGCCTTAAAATGAGGTAGCAATTCCAGCTTTACAACCATAAACAAAAAGAAGTTGTAAAGCAAGATGACTGGGTCAGGTGTCAGGCCCAAGAATAAAAGTTTATTTCCCACTGTATAGTCATAAGTGTTGAGACCTGTAGCAGGGCCCAAAAGCAATTTAATATGGATATCTGGGAAACTAGTCTTAGGTTATACAGAAATGATTTGCATGTAAAACTCACTCATCTCAGCTTTTCTCAACTGCATAAGAGCCTCACCCACTGTCCAGTAATGCCAGGGGGAAGTTTTGCAAAACCTTCCTCCAGAGATACATTGGGGTCAAGTAAGATTTCTCTCTGAATGCAAGAACGGAATAATGTGGTTAGTGATGGCATAGAGGAGAGAAACCACAGAGACTAACAAGCTGCTGCTTGCTGCAATGCAAACTAACTGCAAAGAGGCACATGGATTCACACAACCAATAGCTGTGGTCCTTCTGTCACTGTGCCTCTTGATGCACCTCTGAGATTCCCTAGACAAACCTGTCAGTATGACCTCTTTGTCTTCCTTATATCTTTTACTTTGGCTTGTCTAGTTCTACTGAACTGTACTAAGACTTCAGTGGATGCTGGATCAGGCCTTGGATTCTCTATAAAACAGTGTTATGCACCTAGGTTAAGCAGCTCCTAAGGGGAAAGAAACAGATGCCAGGAGTGTAACAGAAAGGAGCTTTTGAAGAAAAAGTTGTGAAACAGATCTATTAGCAACTAGTACTACAGGGCTGAAAGCCACCTTGATGGTGGGGGGAGAGGGAAAGCACATAGGGTGACATCAACCATGTGCTGCACTGCTTGTTGTTCGTGGCTGGGCAAGGGAAACACATGCCAAATTCCTGTCTGTTTTGCAGCATGCGATGTGTGTCTTGATATAGTTGCTGTTGATTATTTGGAAATATTTACTTTATGAGACCTAATGGTTACTGTAGCTATTCTAGGAACAGGGTTTTGATGGTCACTGCTGCAAAAGAGTATCCTCTAGGTAGTGTTATAAAAATTAAAATTAAACCAATATGCAATATTATTATTATTATTACTATTATAGCAGTATTTAATTACTGAGTAGTAAAACAATCAGATTTAGGTAATGTCAGAATTAAAGTGGACCATTCAACTTTAATTTAACCCATTTATGAATATGGTTCATATTAATATTAATTATGCAATTGCCTGTTAGTTTTCCTGTAAGATCCAGGGTTTATTCTGAACACAGAATGAGTGGTGTTTATTAAATAAGCTGCTATTCAACAGACAGTTTAATTTCCATTATTTTATCTGGGCAATTTTAATGTGCGTTGGTCAATAGGATGTATTACAGCTGCATTTAACTTACAAAAACTTGCCAGTTTTACCTGAAAGTGGTTTCTTCATTTTGTTAAGGCATTTCCCAAATGTTTCTGTAATTAGAATGTGTGCAGAATGAGTAATTCTGTAAAACCCATAGAGGTGCACCATAAACACCACAATAATTGTCATGTTTCTAATAACACCCATTAGGGTGCTGTCAACGCCACATTAATCAACCAAGACCAAATTTTGCCAGGTTTTATTTCCATCACTGTTGGGTCAAATGTAGCCTGAGTCATCATTAAACAGAACTTTTTACAGTCTTCTGTTTTCCTTGAGTTCTAATGTGAATTTGGATGGTGTTTTTCAGCCCATGCCCTAGGCTATGCAGGGTCACATCCCAGAGTCCTATTGCTCTGGCTCTAGGAGGACGCATCCCCTGCATGATGAGTGCAATGCAGGGATACTGCCTGGTAGCAAAAGAATACTCATGTTATCATAGTCAGGATAAAATCTGTTTGAAATAAATGCTGAGGAACAAGGTACAACTTAGTGGAGTTGTGTGCTAACCTGATAGTTCTGTCTGTGATCCTGACTCAACTCACTTGAGTGTCCCCCCACTACATTGCCTGGTGTTAAGTAACATGTATGAATTAACAACATGACTGGCAATCTCAGTGAGGAAGGCAGAGCAAGGACTGACAGTCCTCACATGATGCACTTGGAATAGGTGGTAGAGTTGTTCTCCAGGCCATGCTTTCCTCATGTCTGTAGACCAGACTGTGGTACCTTTTAACAACACAGCCTCTTCTGGTTTTGTTGCTAACCAAGTAGGAGACGACTTTCATAGTGAAAACAGAGCCATTCTCCCAGGCAAGAAAAAGAAAGGGTGAATACTGACTGCATGTGGGGAAGTTAAAACTTTTAAGTGTAGTCCAATACTAGGGAAATGCCTTTTATGCAAGAGATATTGTATTTGGAGATGATTTTCCTTTGCCTTCTTTATGATACAAGATGACATCCCAGAATGCATTTTCTGTGTTCCTCATTTTTGGGCAGTTATGAACAATTACATAATTTTTTTTTTCCCCTGCTGGAATGGAAAAACGCTGAGAAACAATTTAGATGATACCTGAAGGGATAAAGAAACTTCTAGGTGCAAAACGAGTCAGGAATGCTCTGTGTTTTGCTGGCAATCTGTGGAAGATTGGGGGCAGTACAACATTTACTAAACCAGAGCTTTACCTTTTGACATTAAGATAAAATAAATCAAAAAACCTCCTCTGGTACATAAAGTTTTTCTGGGATACACAGAGCACTAGAATCTAAGTGCAGCTTAGAATCACCTAGGTTTTTCACCCATAGGGAAATTTCAGCCCTGACACCAAAATAGACCTTATGGAATGGAGCTACATTAAATAAAAATATTTTTTAAAAAATAAGAGATTTAAGGATTTTTGAATTTCCACTTGCAAAGTCCATACTGCTTTACCTCATTTTTCTTTGGAAAAAGGGATAACTCGAAAAGACAAAACAGGAGCATGGTCATTTAAAAAGAAAAGAATCTACTGTACAAAAATGTTTGCATTGTTTGTGAGAATTGTTGACAACACATTCACCAAGACCTGCTAGTACTTCACCATCAGGTCATTCTGATTCAGGAGTAATTTACATCTCTCTCACAGTGTGTTTCAATAAACAGCTAACTCTGATCTATATTATAGTTAGTTCTAACAAGCCAGATTTCAAAAGGTTTATCCATCTAGCTGAAATGAACTTCAGTAATCTTTGCGTACAAAATACCCACATAGGCTATTTGTCTTGGACTTGAGTGTTTGGCAAAAAGCCTGACTTAAGCCTTGAGCATGAGAGCTTAGTGAAAAATGCTGTCATTCATGGGGGTGGGGGGTTGATGTCCAGGGCTGAGCCCACCCTCTGTACTTAGTTCTAAGCTTCTTCGCAACAGCAGAGAAACCACAAGACAAGTTTTATCATCTGGCAAACCTGTCGCTTGAAAAAGAAAATTACTCCAGTAAAATACATCAACAATTATAGTACATTTTAATTAGGTGCATATCACATAATCACAGCTCAATTTTTATTAGTGTATAAAGTTTCTAAAAGGAACTCAAACCAAAATCCCAACCCAATGCTATTCACTGTAAGAGCTTTAGGAGAGACCCTTGGTAGCAGTGGTCTGTGCCTTCACACCTGTGGAAAGTTAGTTTTGGCTGTTGGAAAATACAGAGATTAGGTCATAAGAGGGTTGGGTTGTCAGCTAGAGACTGGGCAGAAATGAACACCTCACTGTGTCTCACTGTCACATCAAATAAAAGAGGAAGGATTTAGGCTGACACTGAGTGAAAGAGGAGCAGGATGGCAAAACAGGCCATCCTGCCATTGCAATGGCAGAACCTGTTCCCAGTTCAGGGATGGTACTATACTGACATATGGATGCAGCGAAGGAAACTTTTAAAACAGAGGGAAATGCTTAGTCTGGTGAGTTATACCTACCTCAGACAGTTATCTGATGAGTCTGCCTTTTTCTTACGTTTTGGCAAGACTTACTTAGTTTGTCTTGCCAGTAAGTTCTCATCTAATTGAATTGACAAGCATGGACATTTTTAAATTAAAGTTTCCAATCTGCCCCAAATTCAACTGGTTATATTTTATTGTAGTGTAGTGTCTGCCATATGAGTTAATATATTGAGTCACTTAGAGCCGCTGAAGAAGAAAGCTGATAAAATATCTTTGCACTGGCAGAGAGTAGACCTGCGCTCTTTTTAGGTCATTCTTTCTGGTACTGTGCTGGCTTTAAGCCCCTTGTGTTTGGATTGGCATGAATGCCTCCTTTCATTATTATTCTTATCCCTAATACTCTTCTCAACTTTAAACAGTGGATTCCTGGTTGTGAGTTACTCCCATTCATTGCAGTGTCTCATTTGCTGATCATGAAGCACCAAGACTGTGTGTTCAAGAGGTCAGTCTTACCAATTTTGAGAAGTCCTGCAAGCTGCTGGTCAGCCTCAACTCCCACTAAATTCAACAACAGTGAAGGCTTCTCTGTATTTCTGCAGTTGGCAAGATGAAGCTATAAATGGGTAATTATAATTAGATAATTAAACATTAGGTATTGTGAAGTCTTTTAAAACACCTCTGTCCTTCCTTTCCTTTTCCCCGTTGTTGAGACATTTCTAAAAAGCCCATATTCTACATTTTTTTAGGTGTGAAATTATAAATTTACCTTTTTAAGTTTCTATTTCCATATTTTTGAAGTGCGTGCTTTAAAAATGTGTGCCTATGTGAATATTAGTTGTTAAGACCCCTTTTGGAGGGATTAGACTCTGTAATGCCTGTGAACACAAAATACCAAGCAGTCTTTTGTATGGAAGGCACATCCAGAACGATGTTCATGCTCAGGTCTCTGAGACTCAGTCATTGGCAAGATATTCTGAAGAGTACTGATGTGCAGGGAGATGATATTTGTGTATTTTGTGTGTTTGCACACACGTGCACGGGAGTGTGTTTTGCCAGAAAGTGTGCGGACCCAGTGCATTAATACTTGGAAATTAAAGCTGCCATATATGAAGTTTTAGAACAGTTTGCCAAGTCTTATTCAACAGCCCCATGATTTCTAAATGACAAATATTTTCTTGGAGGCTGAGAACGTCTATGCCAAGATTCAATCCTAATTGCCCACTGCAATGTCTGAGCTAAGGAGCCATGAAAAATGAAATATATACTGGAAAGTAAAGAGGGAAAAAGTTAGCTTTTGCAGTTTTGCCAGGTGAGTACTTAAATAGTTGATTCTAAGCTTACTACGGTAATTTACAATTACAATTACCTGCTACAATCTGTATATTGAATGATGCTATTTAGGAAAGAGTTTTATCTGATTGCAAGGAGCACTTAAAAAAGGCACTTTTACATATCACACTGTTTGGAGTTGTGACTATCAGGATCTGATCCAAAGCCTACTGAAGGCAAGGGAAAGAGACCTGTTAAGTTTAAGAAGTTTGGATTGGACCTGAGTGACAGCATAAGATAGATCTTTTTTCTCTTCTTAAAAGTAAAGCGGACTCACCTTTTAAGTTTTGTAGGTTAAATTCTATCCAGATTATCATGAGCTAAGAGCTAAGGATCTTTCTTGTGCCATGTAATATTAAACCTCTTCATAACATTAAAATTCTTCTTCATTTCTTCATTGAAAATTCTTCTGTTCTTCAGTGGTCACAGGAAGTTGAGTTAGAAATAGAGTCCACAGTCTTTTTGATTTTTTTGTCTGCATACATATATATCGTAGAAAAATTCACTTGTCTCAGTCACACCTATGCTTGGATAAAACAACCCTGTAATTGTGTTGCTGTAACCCTAGTCTTTTACCCCATATGGCTCTTATCAGAATTTTTTTCCACGATAGCAAAAATACAGAATGAGTCTCACTTGATTATACCATAGCACCACAATTATCTCCTCACAGTACAGAAGGCACTGCCAATCACCTCTCTTGGTAGCAATGTTTAAAGGTTAGGTTGGGAGCACTTAGAAACCAGGGACTGCATCGTCCTCTGCCTGCCATAGCACCCGCAGTGAATTGATCATACTTGATTACAATATATGAAATCCCAGCCTGCAATACAGCAGTTATATTGCAAAGCTTGTATGTAATCAGGGGAAAAATCCAAGAGTCTTGCTGTGAAACAGTAGGGTTGGAAGGTAGAACAGAAAATGTGGGTAGTCTGGAGGTAGAGAGGGAGGTTCAGAGGTTAGGCTAAGCTGGGGAAGTATCTTTTTCTGTGTCTGTCCCAGCAGAAGTCTCTAGAGCCAGGGAACAGCCTGAAACCGTGCAATATTTTCCAAGAAAGGAAAAGTACAAGTCCTGCAAAGGGAACACATGATGAAATGATGAGGGAGGAAGATGATCATGGTGGAACTGTTATAGAATATCAAATTACCATGAGACAGTTTTGTGTTGCAGTGGATAATTTAGTCCCGCACAAAAACCTGAGAAATCAACTGTTGAAACAGATTACCTTAAAAAATTTTAAAGACACTGGCGTCTGCTTTCACAACAAATCCCAGAAATCCTTATTGCCATTTCATCTTCAGTTTTATTCCCTCTTCTTGGCATCCTCCATATTAGCATTAGTCAACATCAGGGATGGATCATTAGATTCATAGCATGTCCACAACCTGGCTGTGAACCACTTGTGCAGAAAATGCAATGTGTCCTAGACACATTAATTGCTCAAGCACTGAAAAAGTGAGCCAGACATACTGTATGGTATTTGGTCCTGAATGCTATGAGGTATAACTCTTGTTGGGCTGTTCAATGTTAGAAACTGCTGAGAGTCTCAGTCCTTAGAAATTTCAGATGGAGTTTCATCAAGCATGCTTCTGGAGACAGACTGTGTCTCAGTTCAGCTTCAAGCCAATGACTGCCTATCTTCATCACTTGATCTTATAATTCCACTCTTTTCCAGCTTATAGAAAGCTCTTTCTTGCACCTTAACCAGGAAGATACACAGTTCAGGCAAAGCAACTCTTTCTCTTGGCGAAGAATTTTGGTCATGATAAAATCTCTCATTTGATTTTCATTCTTTTCTTCAAATATGTGTCAAGATCTTACTGTATGAGGAATCTGTGCAAAGACTTTGGTGAAAATAAATTTTCAGTTCTAAACCAGATCCTCCATAATGATAATGACTACACAACGAATGCAAAATGAATACTTTTTAATTCATTAATTCTTGTCTTTTGCAGTTTTTGTTGATGGATTTCCTGACATGTTGAGACTCCAACGCTAACTATAGAAAAATACCTGCCAGATTAAATATTATTAAATATGAATTTAAGGCATATTACTTAAAAAAATCCAAGTTATATATGCAGACATATGTACAATATTTTTAATTTCAGTTTGCCATTATTTAGAGGTTATTCCTAGACTATAGAGCAGAATGCAGACAATCATACAAAACTTAGTCCAATAAGTTGCAAAATGAGTCTTTCACTGTTCTAGGAGTTGGTGTGCATAGGAATTAAACACCTCGTGACAAGCTGCTTGTTTTCCACCTTCTGATCCATACAACCTGTAGTCTGGTAGAGGACATCTGAATAACAAAACATGTAAAGCTGGAACTACTAATTGTTAGTCCTATATCACCTGCATCCCAGCTTTGTATTTTGTTAAAGGTCAAAGGGCAGAAGATCTGAAGTCTTTCCTGCAAAGAGTTGTTGGTTGACAGAGAGGAGCTCAGGTGTAGTTAATAAAGTTTGCTCTGAACCTGCACTTTCTGAGAACCTTACATAAATACCATATATCTACTTCATCTTGTCAAAAGCTTTGTAAGTGTCAGACTGCACAGGCAAGTGCCAAAATATGTAACCAGTTTTACAAATGAATAAGGTTAACAGGTATCTCCCCGCAGAGCAACAATTTCCCTTTTATAAACCCCCCCCTGAACTGGGAAAGTGCTGCATGGACATACAGTTTTCAGCATGCAGCCAACATTTAAGCAATAATCCAAAGTGACAGTTTTATGACAGATCTGAGTAACTCAGGATCTTTTTCTCCTTTCTTAAGTGAGATCCACATCCAGGCAATTTACAGATACTGAACAAAGGAAGGACTCTCCTCAAAGAGCAATGAGGTATGAAGAAATGACCAATCCTTCCAAACGTTAAAGAGATTTAAATCAGAATGCCATTTCCAGGTTAACACTTCTGATCTCTAAAGTACCAGCATAAAAAATGTGTTAATGACAATTGACAAAGTTACCCTTCCTGGGCAGCTAATGACATCTTAACTCACAGAGCTAATATCTCTGTACATTTCAATTTGCAATCCTTTGCAGAGCTCAGTAAAGGGATACATGTGTTGTTACTACATTCGGGTCAAGCTCTCCTACTATTAAATACAAAAGCAATTTTTAAAGCAATGATATGGCTGACATACAAGCCCATAAAACCAGAAGAATTCCCTGTTAAATCTACAACTGGTCCCTGCACTCAGCTCTGTTGTGTCTAAACATTTCAGTCCACAGGGACCTATAAAAGAAACTCTCCACAGTAGATGATATTACACGATCCATGTGGTCATTTGTAAATGCTGTAGTACATAAAATGCACCAAGGAATTCATTGAGGTTTTTATATTAGTATCTTGTTTGGTTTGGTTTTCTCAGTTGCACAGTAATGGATCTCCATAGATTGGATTTTTATTAGATTACTATGCTGTCCTTTTAAGGAGATGGTCCTCTCTAGAGACTGTGGCAAAACACATTATAGAAAATAATCTAGCCCAATCATCTTCTGGGATCAGACTGGAAAAGAAGGACAAAGTCCTCATTTAATTCTACATCCTTAGAACACTGTAGCTAGGTCTTTGTCAGCTAAACCAAGGATTCCCAGTTGTCACAACAATCTCACTTATGGACTTCTCTAGAATTCTTAAGCAAAAGAAAGTGTAAAATTGCATGGTGTTTGCAACAATTTATCTGTAAAGCTATGAATAAAGCTGATTGTGTAAGTGCTCACTTATACATTTCCCTATGGAAAATTAATTTTTTTTTCTAAGTGGAAATTAGTGTCTGCTTTATGAAAAAAAGATCAATACATTTGAGAACCCTAGGTCTCAAACAAACATTTGAACATTGAAGTATTTGAAGTATTTTAGCAGTTTTATCTTTTTTTTTCTTTTGACAAAATTTACAGTTCTTTTTATTCAGTAGAGGAGAAGAAACTACAGCAAGTACTAGCACAGGTTAACAAGTATGATTGCAGAGTCGCACAGCTCCCACTAAAGCCAGTGCCCTGTATCATGTCCACAGCAACATTTCAGGTATGAAAACACTGCTCAAGGAACCATGCTTGCAGAGCTAAGAGAAACTAGTTTTCTACAGCTATACACCAACAGAGATTTGCCCTTCCACCTATTAACTTGTTTTTTCAGATGGAACCAAAGGCCTGTATACTTCTTGCCTCACGCTGATGGCTTTTCTTTCTATGCCTACAGCCAAGGTTTCGCAGTCCTACAGAGGTAATACAGTGTTGCTTTTTAACTTCTCCTTTTATTTCTGTGATCACAAACATTTTAATTATGCTATAGCAATGCCTGTATTTAAGCATGTAATAGGTATATAATGTTCTCTGGAACAAAAGATTTGAAGTCGTATAATGGCATTGCACAGTATGTAGCTCTCACGTTGTTACTCAGATTTGCCATCTAGAAGGTTTTTGTTCCCTGGTCTTTCTGATTCATACTTTGTGGCACAACAGTAAAAAGGCTTTGAGTACAGTGTGGGGAATAGACAGCCTGGCAGACAAGCAGGGGTCTTTTCCTCCTCAAATACCTTTCAGCATGACACAAATGTTAGCTTTGTATCAGCCTTGCAAAGGTTTCACAGCACCTGGTTGCACACCAAGGAGGAACGTGCTCCAGGACAGAGAAGAGGGCTGAGCAGAAGCCCTGGGCATGCAGGGGCTGTGTCTGGGGGGACACCACAGAGCTGAGTTTCACCATATCTTTTCCTCCAATCCAAGCACTGCTTTGTACACCATTCAGTCACCAGACATGCTGACAATGCAAAATCATATGTAGCTTTTCTATGATGTTTACAACCCTCAGAGGTGTACAAGCAGCATAGAAAAGACTTTACCAGTCAATTACTACTGTTAGTGTTTGGATGTAACAGATTATGTACTTTAACTTTCATAGCAAATTTGTTGTGTCTGGTAACAGTTGCTTAGATGGATACAAAGTTTTTGTGTGTAGCCACATTGGAAAACTCTGTGAGGTATTGGAATTTTTTCTCATTCAACAGTTTCAGTGGGAAGAGCTACAGTGGATGCTCATGTCTCGGTTTGCTAATGATTTCAGTGAACTCACTGTACACAACTGCAAGCTAAACAATTAAGATAAAGAAAAATGTATCTCTCTGAAATAAGATGTTAAATAATTTTTGTGTGCTTCTGAGGTTTTAAAATATAAGAATTTTTGCTGTACATTTTTGAAAGCCACATCTTTTACATTAAAACATGTGATTAATTCAGGGGAAGAAATACTAGAATGATAGTATGCTCTGATTATTTAATAAAAGTGTTGATTTTGTATTTTTTATTCTTTTTGTTGGTCAAGTTAATCCAACTTTTCTAAGTATTTTGTTTAACATAAATCTGAGAAAAAAAACCTTGTATGATTTTTTTCTTCATTTAGCAATGCAGAGCAATTGCTGTCTTCTGTAGCATCTCATGACTGGAGAATTTTTCAAACCCTGCTCCTGTATGAAAATCTTATTATGTTACCAAATGCTTGTAAAATGGAATTCTAGGAGCAGAGTCATTAAAAAGAACAATGTGATCAGCTGTTGGCAAATATTTTCCCTTAATGATGACCACTAAACTAAGCTGATATTATTTAATCATGAGGTAAAATTAGCAGTGATTGATGATGCTGCTCATTACAAGTGAAAAAGGGAAATGGAAACGAGAGACAGATCACTAGAAATAGTTGAGAGTTTGGTGACTGCATTTGCTCAGAAATATTGTCTTTTGCAACTTGGTCTGAGCAAGGTAACCTATATATAAATAAAGGTTCAATTCTTCATTAGTATATAGATTTAACCCAGTCCATACCATAGTCTCTTTGCAGGTCACTATTCAGTAGATGGGAAGACTCAGTACCAGCACAAAAATCAGTTTATTGGTCTTTGCAAAAGGACATTTTTCACAAAGAAGGATCATATTTATTAAAAACATACCACTAAATGGATTTTAAAATAAAATGTCCTATCTTCCCTTTCTTATTTTAAAAAACGCAAAAATAGAGTTTTGGTGTTAGTTGTAAATGTGGCAAATCCAATCCTGGAATGAATTCAAATCTGTAGGTTTCATAAAGGCTACTTAGGGACGAGATAGTTTTAGATCTAAGAAACATGTAAAAAATGACTCATTGTTAATAGGGTGAGTTCTTTGCATTTGGATTAGGGTTAACTGACAGTATCCAGTCCCCTTTTATTCTCACATATTCCACCCAAGGAATGCTTTGTGCTGGCCTGAAAAAGAGAGAATTAGGTGTTCCATTTATACTATTGATCTTAATAACCTCATCTCATAAATACCTACTTTATGACATCAATAAAAAGAGAATAGCAGCAACTCCTAACAATAGAAATTGTTACTTTGTAATTCAAGTATTTCATTGAGCATCTCAAAGAGACTCCATAGTGGTGCAGTAGTGATATTTTATTACCAGTTTTTAAATATGTGCACAGAGAGACCATTTTTTTTAAACAAGAGAAGATTCTAATTAATTGAGCGCACTATAGTTTCTAGGTCCCACAGTTATCACAGTTCTTCCTTTTCATCTCTTGTCCTCCTCCTGTTCTTCATCTCACACATTAAAAGGAGCATATCCCTTTAAGGGCGTTGGTGGGTGTAAGACTAATTTTTCACTGGGCTGATTCGGATGAAATGAAACAGATCATTTTATATGGCCATCTTACCTCCCAGTTACCCTGCATTAGCATGCTGCAGATGGAAATTTTTTGCTCTTAGTGGGTGGAACAAAAGATGTTCCAGAGAGATAGGCAGACCTATTCTCATCTTCCCTAGACACTGCAGCTGGGCCAGGCCAGGACTGTCCTTGGAACTTTCATCCACCAAACAGCCACTGCTAGCAGGAGGAAGCGGACATGGCACTGCTGGTCTCCACTGAAATCTTCCTCAAAAGTCCTGATACTTTTAACTTCCACCTAAGGCAGAAGAAGGAAACAAGCAATCATAAATCATACGAAAGAAGAGGAACCGGAGCATTCCCTACAACAAGCACCCGAGATAAAAGGTTGCAGTCTCATTATGCAGCCAGTGTCCACATCGCTGCACCTGAGAAGGGACAAATTATCTAGCACAGCTGGTGGAATAGCAGTCTTAGATCAGACCCAGATGTTTCACATATTACAATGTAGACAGGACATTGCAGACTACCTGAGGAATAAATGGGAAACACTCCCTCTTGTTCTTTAAAAAGATATTTGGCTTATATTACACATTGATTTATCTGTATTTTTATATATGTAGCAGATTCTTCCTGGTGAATCCCAGTGGTGTCCTCCCAAAAGATTTGCAATTTTTTTATCCTTTCAAAAAGTCAAACATTTTTTAAGCTTCTTATTGGCCTCATCAGTCCCCATAGAGGATGGTGACTTAATAGAATAGAATGGAGTAGAATAGAACAGTTCCAGTTGGAAGAGATCTGCGAGGATCATCTGGTCCAACTGCCTGACCAGCAGTTGGTCAGCTTCAGGGCTGACCAAAAGTTAAAGCATATTATTAAGGGCATTGTCCAAATGCCTCTTAAAAATGGAGGCATTAAATATTAGAATGTTTGAAGATCATCCACAAGCCCAAAATGTCTACTCCCTATTACAGTATTTTACCATTAGAATTTGTCTTTTTTCACGGGGAAGTGTCTAATTTATCTCACCATAGTTCTTTTTCCTGTGAAGAGCTAAGGAGAGAGTGCAAATCTGTAAGACCTAGAAATATTATCCCTTTTAAATATTTTTATTTTGTTCAAAATGACAGAACAATGGTGTGGCCCAGAGGGGAAAAATTAAGCCAAGTACTCAGCATTGAACTGCTTTATCCAGTGTAAATCATGTCTTCCAGATCTAGAAGGTTGTTGTTTAAACTGCCTTTGGACTTTGTAACAGCCCTTTTTATTGGTAGCTTTAAAGTGTAAGCCCCTAAATTTGAGTCTTTGCTTCTCCAAATTCTACCACTAGGTCATGTCAGCAATTAATCCGGATACCTTAGTCAACAGAAACAGCCCCAAGCTTTTTTCTGTTTTGAGAATATTATAATTATTAACAGTTGGACTAAAAATATTTTATATTCAGCTCTTAATTAGAAATTGCTCACATTTTTATTTCTGTAGCTCTATGATGGCACTGAGTGCAGGAGATGTGATGATGTGACCACACAATAGTCACTGTATTTTTCCTACACCAGTGTTTTAAACATATTTTATGAAGGTATTCTGGTACCTGGATATGTATCTCAAAATTCCTTTCAAACACATTTCTAACTCAAAAACCTTGCCTGGCATATTAACAATTCTCCAATAGGAAATTCAAGAGAACCTAGCACTGAGTTTTCAAGTACTCAGCACCTTCAATGTAAATCAGATTTTTAATAATACTCAGAATTCATAATGAGGCACAGAATTTCAGGAGGGCTTGGTTCCTGTTTGTGTCCCAAAATAAACTCAATGTGTTGTAGATGGAGCTCTCAGAAAGTCTGTCCCTGGTTTTGGGTGCTACTTCTTTGCAAGCTGCCTCCTGAGCACTCTTAAAATTGGTGTTGGATGGTTTTAATAGTCCAGAAGAGGTCTATGAGCTCGATAGCTCTTTAGATCTGCGAATAAATACAAATGGAGGTAATTTGTTTTTAACCTGTGGAATGCTTAATGAATCAAATCATTTCCTTTCAAGCTTGATAGCAGGACTGAAAGATATGATCATTTGATGTTTTATGGTCTCCAATTCTCCAGTTAGAAGTCTGTCACAGGCTTGGTATTGAACAATAAGCTCTTTTCTATTTCATGTTCTTGTAACAGGCAAAAATCCAGCAGTACACTCACATGGAGAGATCCCTCTTGGGATGAACGTTGGCTTTAACAAATATTTCTATTTGCAAATGTGCAGCATGATTACTCTTTGAAGACATGACCTACTGAGAAGAATCAAACAAAAGTGTCTAGACACTTGTGACAAGCATCTAGGAGTTGAATTCATCTGGGAGATGATAGTATGAAACAGAAAAGTTGATTATTATTTTCTTCATTGGCATAAAGGTACTGAATCATCAGGACTTTTAACTAGATACATACTTTTAATCATATATGCTCTTTTTTTAAGTCAGTGGACTTATTTCTGCATGGTGAAAATAAGAACGTGTATAAATATTTATTTTCGCAAGCCTGCTAAGTAAAAAATTGCCTAGCTGACCTCTGGGGGTGATTTGTAGGATTAAAACTATCTGATTAGTTTCATTGCACGGTAATGAGAATAATCAGAAAACAAGACCAAAATTTGAGATGTTGAGGAATGAGCCACAGACAATTAGCTGGTATCAAGCACCTAGTGACAGTGACTTGTGTAGCCAATTCTGCCACTGGGCCACCAAAATTCAACATGCTTTCCAAATATGTTTTGACCGAAAGCAGCTGAGCTTTGTGCAGGACCCACTCTGGTAGCTCTGTAGGTAGCAAATGGATGGAAATTCTCTGGCAAAAAACCCCACCTAGTAGTTCAATGGTTTAAACTTCATCATTAATCTTGGAACAATTTGTAATTCAATAGTCAGCAACAAGGCTTAACAAGAATAAGATGGGGGCAGCAAAATCAGAAATTAATTCTGTTTGAGTCCACCTACAAAGATGGGTTCTGTGATAATAAAATTCCAAATATTTTTTTTTAATAATTTTGATGTGATTGAATTGGTCTTAAATAATCACTTAAAACATTGATCAGAATTCATTGCTATTTCTGAGCAGTGTTTTCTTATAACAAGAGGCAGATCACTAATATTTTCTAACTCTAATAGGAACTCTTTCTTTGCAAAAATTTATTTGCTTATTGATATTGTAATTTTGCTAAAATCAAAGAACTCCTCATGCATCCTACAGGATAAATCATATGAAAAATATATATTTAGATACATATATCTTTTTGAGAAGGGAAAAGGCCTTTCTCAGATATGTAAAGCTCTTTATGTTGTTTTAATCAATAATTGTCTGTCTGCCTCTCTATCTTTCCATCTATTTGTTGGTTATATATTATACTTCCAATAATATCTGATGACCTCTACTTAAAATCAATAGGTTGGATAAAATTTTTAGTAAGCATCCTAAAAATTCTACCCCTTTTGTTTTTTTTAGAAAAAAAAGATTTAGTGGCCTAGATCTTCTAATTATATATATGTACACATGTTTACATATTTATTGTTTTATTATTGTACCATGGATTACTCAGCAGATTTTTTTCTGAACAAACTCAACCAAGATTTTTGAGGTAGCTGGAAGGCAACTGTGGTTTAAGAGATTTCATTGCTGCAGAAAGGTTTATGACACAGTGCTCCTCAGACTTTTACTGTCCTTCACAATGTGAGACAGTTTCTGAGGCTGAGCAGCACTGGGACTGCTGGTCCTTCTCTCTTCCCAGCAGGGGCAGGACTGGTGTGCAGCTGGGCTGGCATAAATGGAGGGAGTGTGCTGGCTTGAATGGAGAAGTCTGCAGCAAGTTATTTCCATTACTGGAAGACGGAGGAGAACTGAAAAACTACAAATCTCACCAAATGTTATACATTGATTTTAGTGGGTTTTTTTAAAATGGTGATTCTTTAAACAGCCAAACTATATTGGAAGAGGAAAAGGGACAAATCCAGGCTTGACAGTGATAAGCAATGAGATGGAACAGCAAAACCTGAAAAACTGAGTGCTAGTGACATCCCTCAGTCTGCTTCATGAGGTGTCCACTGCGACAATCCACATCTGAAATGTTTCTATACCAACAGGTGCAGCATGAGGAACAGACAAGACAAGCTTGAAGCTTTGGCCCAGTGCCAGACATCTGACATCATTGGCATAAATGAAAACTGGGGGGATGAGTCCTGTGACTGGAGTGCAATGTTAGATGGTCACAGGCTCATTGGGAAGAATAGGCAGAGCAGGCAAGGCAGAGGAGGGTGGTGGTGGTGATAGTATTGTGTATAATGGAAGGGCTGGAATGTATGAAGCTTACAGTTGGCAATGGTGTGATTGAGAGCCTCTGGATAAGGATTAAGGGACAAACAAATAATGTGGATGCAATTATGGGAGTCTACTATAGGGCATATAGCCAGGATGATGACAGTGATGAATTATTCTTCAGGGAACTAAGTGACACCTGCAAATCAGCTGTCCATGTCCTTATGGGGGACTTCAGCTTGCCAATGTTAATGGGGAACACCACACAGCTTGCACAAACATGTCCAGAAGATCCCTAAAGCAATGGATGACAATTTCATGGTATAGGTGCTAAGAGAGTCAACTAGAAAAGAAGCACTCCTTGACTTTTTTCTTGTTGACAGAGAAGATCTGATTGAGACAGTGCTGGGTGGCCATCTTGGCCACAGTGCCCATGAAAGGATCAAGTTTGAAATCTCCATTGACAGGACAAAAACTTGCCAGCAAAACTTCAATCCTGAATATGAGGAAAGCAGACTTCAGGCTGCTCGGGGAACTAGTTAGTAAGGTCCCCAGGGAAAACGCTTTTGAAGGTGCTGGGTCCATCGGTGCTGGGTCCATCAGTGCTGGTCACTTTTTAAGCCCCACCTCCGAATGGCAGTGCAGGAGCAGGGAATACCAAAGTGTTGGAAGTCACACAGGCAAGGCAGAAGGACATCTTGGCTGAGCAAGGATCTTCTTTGGGAACTGAGGCAAAAAAAAAGAAGGTATATGCCCAGTAGAAGCAAGGTCAGGTGACATGAGAGGAATATAGAGATGCTGCCCACTACTGTAGAGAGAAAATTTGTGCGACCAAAGCTCAATTGGATTTGAGGGTGGCCAGTACTTTGGGGGGTGATAAAAGGATTTTCTTTAAATATGTTAATAGCAGAAGGCAATGCAGAAATAACATTGGCCCATTACAGGATGAGGATGGTCATCTCACAAACAGGGACATAGACAAGGCAGAGAGGTCTAATGTTTTCCTTGCTTCTGTCTTCAACACTGATGACAGGCAAAGGGTTGCCAGTGCCCCTTGCTGTGGGACCATGTCTATGAGAATGAAAAAGTCCCAGTCAACCCTAAACTTGTGTGGCATCTGCTGCTTCAGCTGGATCACTATAAGTCTATGGGGCTGATGGGATTCGTCTGGGAATACTCAGAGCTGACTAATGTCATTGTGAAGCCTCTTTTAGTGAATTTTGAGGCCCCAGCTGACTGGAAGCTGGCTAATACTGTCCTAACTTTCAGGAAGGGCAAGAAGGATGACCCTGGAAACTACAGGCCTGTCAGTCTCACTTCAGTGACTAGTAAAGTTATGGAGAAGATTATTCTGTGAGGTATTGAAAAACACCTGAAACACAACACAGTCAACAGTCAGAGCCAGCACAGCTTCATGAGGGGAAAGTCCTGCTTGTCAAACTTAATTTCCTTTTATGACAAGGTAACCCACCTAGTTGATCAAGAGAAGCGAGCTGAAGTAATCATTTTGGATTTCAGTGAAGCTTTTGATACTGGATAAACACATCATGCAGTGGGTGACCAATTGGCTCACTGGTTGGGTGCACAGGTTTATAGTAAATGGGGTTCCATTAGGCAGGCAACCTGTGGGGTTCTGCTGGGATCCATCTTAGGGCCAGTTCTCTTCAACATCTTCATAAATAACTTGGATGTGGGACCCAAAGGAACACTAAGTAAATTTGTCAGTGATAATAAAATGGGAGGAGCTGTTGAATCCCTTGAAGACAGAGAGACCCTGCAAAGAGACCTAGAAAAATTAAAGGGCTGGGCAATCACCAACTGTATGAAGTTTGACAAAGATAAATGCTGGATTCTGCACCTGGGATGGGGCAATCCTGGATGTACATACAGACTGGGGAATGAGATGCTGGTTAGCTATGCTGCGGAAAGGAACCTGGGAATCCTAGTCAATGGCAAGTTGAATATGAGTCAGCAGTGCCCTGGCAGCCAGGAGGGTCAACCATGTCCTTGGGGGCATCAGGCACAGCATCACCAGCCGGTCAAGGGAGGGGATTGTCCCACTCTGCTCTGCACTGGTGCAGCTTCACCTTGAATATTGTGTGCAAGTTTGGGCATCACAATATAAGGAAGATATTAAGTCATTAGAGAATGCCCAAAGGAGGGCAAGGAAGATGGTGAAGGGCCTTGAGGTGAAGGCATATGAGGAGCAGCTGAGGTCACTTGGTCTGTTCAGCCCAGAGAAGAGAAGACTGAGGGGAGACCTCATTGCAGTCTACAACTTCCTCATGGGGGAAAGCAGAGGCACTGATATCTTCTCTGTGGTGACCAGTGACAAGACCACAGGGAATGGTATGAAGCTTCATGAGGGCAGGTTTAGAAAAAATTCTTCACCCAGAGGGTGTTTGGGCACTGGAACAGGTTCCCCAGACAGGTGGTCACAGCACCAGGCATACCAGAGTTCAAGGAGTGTTTGGACAACACTCTCAGGCATACAGCATGATTCTCGGGGCTGTCCTGTGCAGGGTCAGGAGTCTGGACTTCATCTCAGGATATTCTATGATTTTATGACTTGGTAATACAGCCCAGTGTATTTACGAGCTCACTCTTTGTGAGGAGGAGAACAGACTGCCAACTCCTCCTTTGAGAGGGCAGTGCTTTCTCCAAACACTGTTCTCCTGACTTGCTGACCAACTGTTGCAGGATGTGGAGTGCTTTTAACAATAATGAAGACATTCAGCATCTGACAGAAAACATCAGACACTTCGCAGGCTGGTATCCCTTGTTAAACAAAGATATCTGCCCTATAAAATAAGACTGAAAAAACATTCTTCCAGACTGACAATCAATCAATACATGTGCTGTCAAAGTGAACAAGAGGATGCGATTCTTGAAAGCAACCAGAATTTGTCCAGATCAATTGAAAATTCCATATTAAAAGTCTATTTCTAGAATTCAGTTATATGTGAAAGTCTTTCACATTTGTTATCTTATTTGGGATTTTCAGTAGGGCCTAAGGAGCTAACATCTCACTTACAGCAGTCTTTACCAAGAATGAAGCACCTGTTTCCTTCAGACACATTTTAAAACTCATTTAAGTGTTTGGACAATAATCTCAGGCACATGGTGTAACTCCTAGGGATGGTCTTCTGCAGAACTAAGAGCTGGACTCGATGATCCTTGTGGGTCCCTTCCAACTCAGCATGTTTTGTGGTTCTGTGATTCTGTGATTTTTAGGAACTGTCCAAAACCCATGTGATGTCATGGTATTGTCCCCACCAGTTTTGATAGGCTTTCCGTCAAGCCTTTATTCCAGAGCAGAGTGCTATTTCCTATTTTTATGATATCTCATTATTATATTAGATTTCCTGTTGGAAGCAGCTGTCACTAAAGTATCTATTCTTTCAAGAGACATAGAATGGAGAGATGTTTAGTGGCTTACAAAGGTGTGTTCGTGGTATTGGACCAAAGCCTTAGCTGATACAAATCAGTGCAGTTTCATTCTAGTCAGCACAACTGTGGTGATTACAACACTGAGGATCTGGCTTTCACGATTTTTTCCTCTCCAGATCAAATTTATTCACCTAAGTTGAAAGCAAACAGGGATTGTCTCCTTTAAATAGAAAACTCATAGATCTCATCAATCCAAACTCAGCAAGGGAGAGAAGGGGATGAAGCGATGTCCTACTGAAAACCTCTTATAGTTGGCAAGATGTTTTTAGCAAGGAAACAGAGAAATCTCCTCAGCTCTCCTCCATCACCTCTCCTCTAATCACAGTGGAAAATATCCCGGAGAAGGCAAAGGCATTCCTCAGCTCATACAACATAGTTTTGTTTCCCTGCTGGATGCATTTCTGTAGAAATTAAAATTGTGCCCCTTAGTTGTCCATCCTGAAAAAAAAAGGCTGCTTTGATGTGCAATTGGATCCTTTTCTGTCTGGGACCCTGACGTTTTTGTTGAAAGGGGATAAAACCTCCGGGGAGTGTGGCAGCAGAAACTGTTCCAGAAGCAGAGTCAACACACCTATTCTCCCTTGCTGCTGCTTTTTTCCAGCAATAGCAGGGTCATTCACTGCTCAAATGTCTGATAACTCTGAATATAACAAAAGGTTTAGTTTCCTTGGGAGTCCAAATAGCCAAGTATGTGGCAGCATGTGCTGTTCTTACTCATAAATGCAAATGCTAACCTATAAATCTTTCCTTTTACAGTACTGTAATAACATTCTATCTATTTAGCCTAGTACAATACCATCACAATAGCTTTTTCATTGTGCTGCATTCATATTAGACTAATATAATGAGATGCTACCACAATACCATGAAATAAAAAGATGTTCTTGACGTATTTCCAAAACATTTGAACACTGTTTCCAAATCGACCTTGTGAATAAATTAAATAATAGCTTGCAAAAACGTCCTCTAGCATTTTCAGAATGTATGCAAATGCAAGCTTGAATGTTTACATGTTTCTTACAGTGTCTGGGATTATACGGCGTATTTGTGCACATGAGTGTTGTCTCTGGGTGTATTTGTCATTTGTGCTCAGTGGCTTGCACAGAATTCTAGCGTGATTTGCCCTTCAAGTTGTCCAATTCTTCCTCCTCTCCCTGATGACCTGCATATTAAACTTCTCCTCTGTAAGACTTCAGATTTCAGTGGCCCTTTCCATTTGTCATATTCATTATAGTCACTCAGAAACCTTTCAGTACTGTTTCTTCAGTACCTACCCTGACATAGTTCTCCTCTGAACCATTCGGTGTCTTTAGCTGCAGATTTCTAAAGGATACCTTCTTCAAAGGATCTATATACATATGTATAAAAATACATATACATACATATGCTTAGGATTCCCATATTGCAGAGGTGGCTTAGAATAGTGGGGGGAGACTGAAAATTGGAATGAAATCCAAAGGACTCATTTTCCTGTAAGATACTTTGATAATAACTTTTATTTTTATTTTAATGCTAAGATCACAACCAATTGAAAGACCAAAGTTTTGTTTACCTGGGAGTTATTATTTGCAGGTTGTCAGTAGTTAATCTTCCATTATTGGTAGACCCATAAATATATTTTCCTGGTGATGTGCTACTCTCTCATTTAGATATTGCCTAACCAAAACATACTGTAGAGTGAAAGTGAACTTGCTTTTTATCATCATCTCTCCCTTATCTGTAGATCTCATTTATGGATGATCAGGGATGCATAGAACACATGCTATAGGGTACAGTATAGATTTGGGGTTAATAAAGCCCGAGACACAATAGTGTCTGTTGTCCTGAATAACGTGGACTGAAGAATTTCATCAAGCTGTTTGTGCTTCAAACACAACCTTTGGCTGAGCTGCACTGTGCTTTTTTAGAAGATATCTGCTGATTGTAATAACTTCTGTTTCAAAAGTGAAGCCCCCTAAATGGAAGAATCTTGTGGGAAGGCTCAAAAGACTTCTTCTGTTAAGATGCTAGCACATCTCTTTTCAATAGTTCCATTGAGGCATCTATTCCAAACCTCAATAATTTATCTTTACTGACTTTATTTGGCCTCACAAAGCTAGTTTAAAGTAGTGGATTGTGAATTTCAACCAGTCTGTTCTTTTACACCGTAAAAATCCACTGCAGACAGAGACCCAGTTGTCTTTCCTGAAGACACACTAGCATCATTTCTCTGAGTTGCTGTTGGCTGGCAATAACAGGTGGGTTGCCTCTAAATGCTCCTTTTGATAGATGCTATTTTACTTGACCTTTCTGAAGAGGAAATGGTGCATATGTTTATGAGAAACACTCTGACACTGTTTCATGGGAGAACGTGCATTGTTTGTACAATGACAATGGGAAATTTTCCACTAAGCACTTTGCCAAAATGTAATTATTATGGTTGGCTGTATGTCTTGTTTGCTTCTTTTTCCAGCACCGTGGAAATTTTCATCTTCCTGGTGGTCACATCCATAGCAGAAACTGGAAAAATCTTGTATCATTTTAGATAGACTACTGCTTGAAAGGTCACAACTAAGGAAACATATAAAGGAAGCTGCAAAAAAACCCAACTCAAACCAAACCAACAAACAAGAAACCTGGCCAAAAGCAGTCATATGATTAAAGCAAAATTGGGTGGTTTTGTATTCTAACTTCCTGTATATTTGCATTTTACACAAAATGAAATCAGACAGTAAGTACCTTTCCTGTCTTCTCTCCTACCAGAGATGCAACTGAGATCTATTGATCTCAGACCTGAAATCTGGAGACCTTCAGTTAATTGCTGATTTATATTATGACCTTGGGTGATTCATTTCTCTGTTCTTCTTCTGTTGTAAAAGAAGGATGCTTAAACAGAACACATTAAAATCAATGGGATACATATACCTTTATTGTTATTGTTTATTGTAAGATTGAGGAAAATCCAAGGGATATAGTTTACCTATTATATTTGGAAAAGGGAGTTGCAAGCCACTTTGTTTGCAGCAAACGTAGCTGCCCAACTGGACAGCTGCTAAAAAGGATCTGCTCTTGGAATGCCATTCTTGAGTCCAGTGACAACAATTGGTTTGCTTGGACACCTGCTGTCTTTTTTTTCTCCTCTCTGCAGTTTCCGTTTGGGATCCATAGAATCTAAAGACAACTCTCTGTTTTTCCTCTGTTTAGCAATTTGTCACGCGCCAATGCATTAATTACAGAAACAATGGACAGTAAGATTAGATTGATAGTATCATGGCAAGAAATCCAGGATGGAGAATACTGATGCCGTGTCTGCAGCAACAGCAGAGGAGAGGCTGAAGAGCTGATCCAGCAGCAAGATAGAGATGTAGCAGAAGGGAGAAGATAACAAGACCTTAGTCCTGCTACTTGGTCCTTGCAGTACGATGGACCACTGTGTGCAAGCAAACCACCCTGGATATCAGCGGTGCTTGAGTCAATCGCATTGGGCCACCCACACATATGCAAAGTGTAGAGAGGGGCTGCCAGCAGGGAATAGAGGTGATAATGTATGATATATGGGTTGACAGTGCTAAAGGCAATCACGATGTGGGCAGCAATTCTGCTCATTTATTGCTCCCTGCCTTGCAACAAGGAGGATTCATTCCCTGAGAAAAGGGAGTCCTAGTGCCAGAGCTTATTGTCCAGTAAATGCATCCTTGAATGAGTGCCTGTACAACTAAAGAAACAGAGACCAGCAATTAGCCCCATACACTCCAGATCACTTTGTCTTGTGCACCAAAACTTCTTTCTCCCAGTAAAATCTCTTTGCCAGAATTTTCCCTCAGACAGGGACAATACTCTTTATTCACAGAAACAGCCAGGCCTCTGATTTCTGCTTACCCTGCAGACCCTGATCTGAGATTAATGTAGACTGTAAGATTCGTTTCAAAGAGCTGGCTTCCCATTTGAAGAAATTATGCCCCCTTATCATTGATCCAGACCAGATTGGTTTTATTAAAAACAGAAGTTACTCCCACGGCATGTGGCGATTATTTAGCACTATGCATTTTTCCTGTAAATACCATGAAGAGCTGTTAGCCATCAGTCTGCACATGAAAAATGCTGGAGATCCTGCAAAAAATAATATAAAAGCTGGTTTTAATGTAATATCTTGAAGTCCTTCAAGTTTGAGAGGATTTTTATATAATGGTTGAAAGAAAACCTATACGATCTCTCTTCTTCTTCCATGTATACTAACATTTATTCACATTACAGTAGCATCTGGCAGTCCCAACTGACTTCAGCACCCCAGTGAGCTAGACATGGCACACACATAATAAAAGACAGTCCTGGACTCAAAGAATGTAAGAGCAAATCTTTGCTCAGTGAAGCTAATGGCAAAACTCCCATAAATCAGTGGGGCTGGGATTCAAACTTACAGCCAATTTAGAGAAGACAGACAAAAAAGGTGGATGGGAAAAACCGAGACCTGCAGAGATCTGAATCTGAGACCTGCACTGAATCATCTATATCAAAACATAGCTGTAACAGAAGAGCACCATTCCTCAGCAGAAGAACAACCTTTCAAGTATCCTGTCTCTGGCAGGGGCAGTAATGAAAGCATAGGAAAGCATAGGGAAAAAAGCAACTATTGAAGAGATCTTTCCTTGGTACACCTGTTCAGTTTCTCTACTGAGATTTGATGAAGCTTGAAAACCCTCAGGTCATTCAGACCATGATGTTTAAAGGATAGCCTCTCTGCAGGAGCCAAGCCCTCTCTGGACCCGTAATACACCTCTGTCCTCAGCACCATCCACAGGGGAACTTTGGCTCCTCCACTGAGAAGCTGAGCTTAAATGTGACCAAGGTCAGATGAGAATTGGCGAACTAGGCTGGAACTGAACTGCCTGCATTGTAGGAATAATTCTTTCCCTTCATCACAAAGGCATCCTTTCTTTCATCTCAGTTTCCAAAGCAATACTGGCAAATAAGATCTAGCTCTGTTGCATCCTTTTAATGGCAGAACCTCCTGAATGGGTTTAAAGGCACAGTGCTTTCAATTCCCCAGCATGCCTCACATCAACAGTTGTTTACAGGTGGGGCTGTGCACACAGAAATTAACCATTTGGTTCCAGATAAAAATAATCTTACTGAACTATTTGCATAAACGCTTTTTGAGAACAGTATTGTCTCCTTTCCAGCCTACCAAATACCTAATGAGTTTAATTTCCTGGAACACTGTCTCATTGTGGAGCAGACTATTACAGAGCACATTTTCTTTTCTCCTGCAAACACTTCTAATCTTGCACTATACCATGCCACTGTTGTTATTACTTGATTCTAGTTACATGTGTAGGCTACATTGCACTAGAAAATACAAACAAATGGGAAAAGATAGGTATGGCATGGGAAGCCAGACGTGAAACAATAGATTCACATAGCAGGCTGATGGTAGGGCCAGGAGTAATTTGAGTATCTCTGAGTTATAATCCAGTATTTTGTCCACAAGATCCTATTTCACTTTGTGCTTGTCTTCTCTGCATTTCTTCGTCCTTCACTGAGTGAACAGAGTGAAAGGGATGCACTCTTTAGTTAGTGTTGTTATCCGATGAGTCTCAGGTGGATTACCCTAATGATAGAATATTCGAATCATAGAATAGTTTGGGTTGGAAGGGGCTTTAAAGGTCATTTAATTCCACCCCCCCTGCCATGGGCAGGGACACCTTTCACTAGATCAGGTTGCTCAGAACCCCATCCAGCCCTTGAACACTTCAAGGGATGGGTCATCCACAACTTCTCTGGGCAATGTGCCTCACCACCCACACAGTAAAAAATTTCTTCCTAACATCTTAACTAAAACTTCATTTTGAAGACATTCCCCCTTATTCCATCACTACATTCCCTTGCAAAAAGTTCCTCACCATCTTCCTTGCAGGCTCCCTTCAGGAACTTCAAGGTCACAATTAAGTCACCCTTTCTCTTTTCCAGGCTGAACAATCCTGATTCTCTCAACCTTTTCTAATAGGAGAGGTGCTACATCTCTGCAATCATCTTGGTGGCCCTCCTCTGGACTATCTCCAACAGGCTGATGTCCTTCCTGTGCTGGGGATGCCAGACCTGGATGCAGTACTCCAGGTGAGGTAGGTGAATATTCTAAGGAGTATTATGTGAGAGTATTTTTTGTTCTCATCCCCTCAAGCACAATGCCTATTTCCTAAATAGAGATCAGGCTTTACTAAGGTACAGAGCTGCCTCTTTGAAGCCCAGGGAGAAATGATTAGGTATCAGTTTTGATGTTTTGGGATTATGGGGTCTTCTGCCTTCCATAAAATTACTTACATCATGTATTTTTATATTTATACATAATTTGAGGCCACTTGATCCGACGTAGGAAGCTGAGCTAACCTTTATGATCAGCTGTTTGATATGAATATTCCTAAAACCTATATCTTGCCAGCTGTTCAGTAACCATATATCCTTTAAACTATCCAGTCCCCTTTTTATTTGCCTTATTAAAATTTCTTCTTACCTCTTTCGTGAATCAAGACAAGTGCTCAAGCAACATATAAAATGGTATCTCACATATATATATATATTTATATACATATACATATATACACACACCTATATATTTGTATATATATCTATCTATATATAAAATAAATGAGATCTATAGATTTATGGCAGAGATGGGTTAATGTCACATAGAGCATTTGGTACTGTGTTTTCATATGACTGAATTTGCTGATATTTCCATTGAATGACCCATCCTATTTAGCCATATGACACTTAATAATCTCACTGCTGGAAATAATGTCAGAAGATTCTGTTAACGGTAGAGCAGTACCACATTGTAAGTTTGAGACAGTTCATTTGCTCACAATCCCTGCAGCACACTTCCATCCAGACACTGCCCATTACGTATAATCATCTGGGAGTAAAGAAGGCTCAGTGTAATATTTGGGATAGCGTAATGAAAAGTAAGAATTGTATGGATACGTTGCTAAAAGTGCTCATGTACTTGGAGTGAACATGGAAAACTGGCCAGTATCAGAGGAGAACTATAACCAGTAACTTATAGTTGATTACCATTTCTTACTTAAACGGAGGGAGAAGACACAGTTTAAGCTTTGTTTCTGTGCTCATTAATACCAGATATGTGCACACCCAGATCATCCTCTATACAGAACATGATCTGGCTCAGGTATGAGAGTTTGACAGTATTTATGTCAAATTAATCAGAGTATACAGTGTAGTGTTTTTCCTGGCCTGATGACTGCTGCAGGAAGAGAGATGATAGCTGATCTAGCATAAAATCATGCTTTTGAAATATACCAAACAAGTATGAATTGGCCAAATGAGTTTGTACTAGTTCTGCATTTTGCCTCAAGAAATAATAACATTTTTGATCTATTAAGTATGCCCCTAGAACTGTTTTTGCTGTCTTCCCAGCTGAATTTACAAAGAAATAGACTTTTCCATTTGTAACTTGTGTATACAGAAGTGGAGCTGTGCACAAAAGAATATACTTTTACTGCCTTGTAACTAAATGGAAACCCAAAAATAACCTCAACTATGCAAACGTTAAAAAAAAAGGTAACTATTTTTATTCATGCAATTACAGTTTCCTCCTGTATTTACCTACTGTATGCAAGTGAAAAAAGAAATGATTGGAGAAACAATCATACCTACCACACTCACATTGAAAAAAAATAAGTTCTTCCATAAGTAATGGAACAAATTCAATCTGTATTTCAATACATAGCAAGATAAAAACCCTTTGACCTGTAAACTTCCCATGGCTTCACACACTGTAACAGCTTCTCCCACAACCCTTCCCCTTTATTTTATCCCCGTTGAACATCACAACCTGTTATTGATTAGCCAGTTGGACATTGCCAAACGGAGTTGGCAACAAACTATTTTTTAATCTTTTTTCATCATCAGAGGCATCATTTTGACATACTCTACCTACTGATTTTCACAAACACATTGAAACTTTACTGTTTTATGATTTTACATGTGATTGAAATCGGTCAGTGGATGTATTCAGGGGAAAAAATATTCATAGGCGGAGACAGACAGCCAGGCTACTCACATAATCACATCAGTCTTTTTCAAGGAAACAAGACTTACAAAAAGAGAAAGTTGTCACAGCAGCTAGCATAATCACCTAAGTTATGAGTGGAATGAGTTCAATTAATAACTTCTATGACCCTGGGATTCACAAAGGTACTTAGCAAGTTATTTTTCACATAACTTTTGATATCAGTTCCAGGAGTCAGATACACAAACCTGTACTATCCAGCTTTTGAAAAGACTCAGGTGCCTCAGGATTGGACTTTACAATCACTTACAGACTAAGGGAGTAACTAGAAATATAACTGAGATATATGAGCTCAGGGGAAATACAGGTGTGGGTGTAAAAGGCAGTTAACCTCATAGCTGAATGAAAATTGAATTTCCATAAGAAGACAGCTAGCTTTCTTCATCAGTTATGTGAGACATCTAGAGAGACTTTGCTTCCAACAATCAGTTAATTGCTTAAATAAAATAGGATGGATCTAGCCTCAAATGGGGCAAGAGAAAATAGTTAAAAACTTAGACTCACAAAGTAGAAAACAGTGGCAGATGATTTGAAATCCCATCTATCTCCTCAATAGTTCTGCCAACCTTGCAAGTCCTCCCTCCGTGAGGGTAGGATCCATGGAGAAGTGCTCTTTCCTGCCCTTCCCTCCATTGCAAATGACAGGCTTGCAGTCATCTTTTCAAACTGATTTGGGAGTGGTGATAGCTTAAAGGGGTTAGAGTAATTGCTGGTGAGCAACGAAGTCTAGAGCATTTGTGTCCTGAGGAAATTCAACCTCAAAACTCCCATCCAAATGGAATGTTTCCTTACTAAAAAGCGCCCTTTTATAAAGCCCTCTTGACACAGCATGTTCACATAACAACACTGGAGCTCTGCAGTCTGAGTTAAAAGGTGATTGTTAAGGAACTGAACTGTGTTGAAATTTTACATATGCCTGACATAATACTTCATCTGAGTCTTATAATATAATCTGATATGAGAGAAAAAAAGCTAAAATATTAACACTGTCTCCTATTGCCATTCTTTAAAGTGACTTAAAACTTTCTCTTGACTAATCCCATTTGTAAGGCTTATAGAGTTGGGAAAGTAAGGCAGGAGGACAAAATGTAAAGTGGGACTATGGAAGCAAACCTTTGTGTTATTTCCTTATTTGATCTTTTCCAGATTTACCTTTTGATTTACAGGCTTGTACAACACTGATTAGATTCACTTGTCATTTACCCTCATGAAAATGTGCTTAAACAGAGTTATAGCAGAGCTGTACTATTGGGGAAGGCAGAAGATTATGTATAGTGATGTTTGGAGGTAGGTCATTAGGCTGAGCTTTATCTTCTTCAATAGTGATTCAGAGATGAAAAAAACCGCCAACAATGATACACTGTTCATAAGTTTTATTTATCTTTTCCACATAATTATTTTTTTCTTTCAACAAGAATTAAAGTGCTCTTTCTTTTTTGTCTTCTGCTCCTGTCAGTTTGAGTTGTTGAAAGGAGCCAGACTGACTGTGTTGGAGTTTAAAATCCTTTAATTACCCACCAAACAGGTTATGTGTGGACAGCACAAGTGTAAGCTTCCTCATGCCACCCTGACAGTGCATGCAACCAAGCTCTCAGAGCTTGAGAGAGAGTCTGCCAGTCTTGCTGAGTGAAAGAAAAACATAAGACCAGATCAACACCTAGTGAAAACTGACTTTGCTCCAAAAACCTGAGCAGCTTTAAGCTCTGTATCTTTGATTTGATCTAGCTATTCGGAGGAAGAAATAATCAGTGGAAATTAGCTCTCTGTAAAAATGATTGGTTATTTGCAAGTAGAAAACTGACTGATACCACTTAACTGCATTAGGTTGCAGATAGTCTTATTGCATTTGCTTAAATATTAATGCAGCGTGTCTCTAACATTTGAATTTGAAGTACCTTCCATCTTTTTATCAATCTCCATAAAATGGTACTTCCTTAAAATCTTATATATATTCCCACTTTACTTTAACCTAAATCCTCTAGTTCTGGTCTCTTCAACAAACTCAAATAGATCATCAAGCTTAATTTTATAATAATCTTCAGCTAGTTTAAATACCTCAGTCATGTCACCTCTTAATCATCTTTATTATTCTTCCAAGTCTAAATAATTTTCTCCTCATCTGTAAACTCTTCCATTCTATTTATCACCTCAGTTTCTCTGCATTCTGCTGTCTTAGTTTCTGTTTTCTTTTATATACATTGACCTTATTTAAACAGCATGGGCCAAATTCTAATCTCAGTCATAGTATTCTAAATCCAGAGTGAGTGACTTCAGTGACTCAGGTTTTGATTTGATGTCAATGGATTTACTTCAGATTTACTCTGCTATAACTAAGCTCACAATCTTGCACTCTGGTGTTTAAAACTCAAATCTCAAAATACCCTTGTGTTTTTGTTATTCACTTTCTTTTGAGTCCAATTATCATTCTCTTGACTTCCTTAAAAAAGAAAACCATATAGAAAATTAAAGGGGAAGTGCCACTCTGCCTCATTTGATACTTATTCAGTTCTAGAAGTCTCTGCCGGTAAATGACCACCTGAAGTCATGTGCATATGTTGTGTAGAAGTTAATGCCTTTTCATGTGTTGTGAGGGTTTCATTCCAAGTTTAAATAAATTCCTGGGAATGAAGAGTCATCACAAATTCTGGTACCTCCTCTTTTACCTACACAGATTTTCTGGGACTTGCTTCCTTGCGTGTAGACATATATCAACTCACTTTCTCCTAGAGTGGTCCAGATTTTAGAAAGCAATCTAGGACAGATTTATTCTCATATGACATTCAGATATTATACTGGCAAGTGAGTTTAGAAACTAGACGCTAGAATAGAATGCAATAAATTCAATTTTTGAAGTCTACAGGTGTGCTAGGATTTTTTTCTCTTTTCTTTATGCTCTGCTTTTCCTAATGTGTGATTGAGGTTTAATGTAAAAATGAAGAATCTGTTTTTAGTCCACCCTCTTTTAAAAAGCATATCTATTATGCAAATCACCATAACCTTGACAGAGTGGTGAGGTGACTTTAACATGTTTATATGATAATTTTTGAAATGGAAAAAGAATTTACAGGAAATTGAAATGATGACATGCAGCAAGTTTTTTCAAAAGCAGATTCTCAACTGAAAAAACAGAAGAGAAATTCTTGGTTATGTAAGAGGATTCATTCACTTTATGGAGAGTTTAAGAAGAAATAATTTTTTAAATATTATCCACTCTTTCAATGTTGTCTTCCCCTCTAACTCTTTGATGGTACCGATCGGTTAAAAGAGCTCCTTGTTAGGTTTGGCAGTCCTGCTCTTTACTTTCTTCTGAGTTCCTCCTATCCAATGGGGAAGTTGAGAACTTGCTTCATTTCAGTTTGTGCCCTAACGATAAACAGAGTATTTCATTCATAGATCTGTGCGTTGAGATAGAGCAAAACCTCTGGAAGAAGTTCAGAATAAAACCAGTAACTGCTTATACAAACATTATAGGATTCTCCATTTGCCTGGAGATTTCTAAGACAGACACAGAGCTTCTGACAGCCTTGAAAAAGCTCATGCTTTAGATATGTACTTCCTTTACAAATAGCTGAAATGGACTCAAGTATTTCTTCCTGCATTCTTTCCAGATGATTTACTATTGCCCCTCTCAAGAGCTTACTTCTTATGGGACAGGACTCCCTTCCATAGGAGTCTTCCTATCAAATCAGGTCCTTCCAGGTACAGCTGATTTTCTGTCTATATATTCTTTCACCCCAGAGAGCCACAAAGTGTTTTACACACTGAAGGGAATCACTTTGCCAATCCATTGCTAAGGAGAAACTTGGCAACTCGTTAACAATGCACAGCATTGTAGCACAACACCTGCTGTCTTCAAATGAAAGAAAAAAAATCCTATATCCAATTGAAGCTTCAGGGAGTTATTTTTTTAAGTAGGGAGAATGCAATTACTCAAACTTCATCACTGTTCTACCCAATGATTTTTAATTACCTTAGTTTTATGTCTCTTGTGCAACCATTCATGTCTAGGATCATTGGCTCTCCTTTTCTGCTGAGTAGGAGGATAAACTGCTGAAGGTACAACTGGTTCTGCAGGCCCCTTTCAGCTGGGTCTGAGCAGGTCATTATCTCAACCTGTCCATCCTCTGATCACCCATGTGAAAATGGCAAATGATACTGCCCCATGTTACAGCTGGGAAACTTGAACATTCAATGAATCGTCAAAATTTACACAAGAAAGACAGTGCTGCTAACCCTCATTCATTCTTTCTCTATGAATCACTAAAACAGCTTCCGTTACAGTTTTCTCTGAAGTTGGTTATGTGTATACATTTTATTCTCATGTACATGTTATAAAACCTGAAACCTCAGCCTTAGATAACCAGATATAATTAGTTATTTCCTTAAGAACCTGTGTTTAAGAATCCAAAATTTAACATGAGAGAAAATCTGATTCTGTTTCAATAATAGTTTTACATTTTTTTATCTAGCACATTCAGCCACTATCAGTGATTTATCCTCCTGTAAATGGAAAAGGAATATGTACCATTTATTTTCATAGAAGTTTCCTTGGTTGTGTTAATTGTAGACTGATGATGCTGAGGCCTCTGAACCCAGAGAATACTTCTGTTTTTCAGAAGTCAGGAAATATTTTTGAACTGATTAACATATACTCTGCTCCTCCCTTCTTCTGGATGTGTTCTGAGCTGCCCTTTATGTGACCTTTTCCTTTATTGGGTTACTGATTATATTTGTCATTCTATAGAAAAATTAGATGTTCATCACTGTACTGCATGGGGCCTTCTCCATACAGACTGACCTCATCAGAGTTTTGTTCCTCTATTTGAAGTCTTAAAATAATAAAAAAAGAGAAACAGAAACTCAGTCCATGTACCCATGAAATCTATTAGAAAGTTACTTAAAGAAAATTACTGTTATGTGCTCAAAAAAACCCCACATATAAACAAAAACCCCAACAAAAAACAAAATGCAAAAATCCCAGAGAAATACTGTGGCACTTATTTTGCAGGAACACTGTGCAATGACATCTAAAACATTTCTCCAAGTCATTATATATGATAAAGAGGACTTAATTCTGAGCAGCCTGAACTATAGAGTACTTATATGTTTCACAAAGTACAAAAGCAGTTAAAGTGCAAATGAACATGCTAGTAAGGGGATATCCTTTGGTTACACTTACCTAGCAGTTCATAAGGAAAGATGTTTGAATGGTCAAGATGCCTACAGACCTTGCACGAGTCTGGTCAGCTGTGACAACTCCTCAGCTCTTAGCTGGGATGGGCAGTTCTGAAGGGATGTTGGCAGGTTAGAATGTCAAAGCATGAGACTGAGGCACTGAGGTGGGTGATCGTGCACACACCTAAGATGGATATCTAGAAAGATAAATCTCCAGTATGGCCACAGTTTTTCACAGGGCAATTCAGAAAGCCCAACCATTGAATTAAAAATGCATTAAATCTTCTCTGTGTGTGTTGTCATCAGTTATTGCGAGAACATTTCCCCAGGGTTATATCACTTCCAGAATTTTCCCTTCTATCAGGCCAATATCCCAACTTCTGTAACTAAAGCTACATGTGAAAGAATGTTAGAGGGTCTCAGAGTTATTGATGCACCTTGGATTGGCAGTTCTGTGACTTGCAGAAGATGTGGATGAATAGTTAAACAATGTGTATAGTAATAGTTACCATAATAGCACAGCTTGTAATTTTTCAATTAAATGTTCTCTTCTACTGTATGTCATCCAAGATGGGCTGTATTGCAGGACTTCTGATCAGAGGAGGACGAGAAGAATAGAGAGTTACTAAACCAACTCTGCTGGCCAGCCAAAAGGATGACTACCCAGAGGGAAGAGGGGTGGATTGGAGAAGAAGGGTGGAGAACAGAGATTCTACAATGGTAATGTGCTGGCAGAACTCTTCACTGGCAGTCAAATAACAAAGGATTTTGTGATCTTCTGTCACTTGCATAAAGAGAAGCACATGTACAGAGTGACAGCAGCTTGGGTCTAAGGTTCTCAGGTCCCTCTTCCATTATCAGGCAATGGACACCACATTCTTCCTTGGCTATTGTTTTTAATAAAGTCTTATGCCATATTGTTTACATCTGATGCCTTTTCAGCACAGACCATTCTTTTCGTCTCAAAACATCCCCTTATTTCATGTTCTTTTGTTATGTGATGAGTGGAGACATGTAATACAAACTTTTCATTTCATCCATCTTTATAGCTGTATTCAGTAACCAAGCTTGATTATTAAATTTGAGCCTTATTCTGCATCAATCTACTCCTGTGCTATGTTCTCAGGCCAAGTCGCCTAAGCAGACCATAAACCAGATGTGATTCTTAACTATTTCAGGACTTAATTTTGCCACTTGGTTTGGATCACAGAGAAGTTTTTAGCCTGCAGTCTTTGATGCCTTATGTTTGCCTTCATAAAAATTATATAGAAAGTTATAAAAGAGTGATAAGGCCTTCCAGTTTTACCACCAAATGGAAAAGTTGTCTACACAAAGAATTTATAACCATCTTGTAGCAATTTCTAGGATCTAAAATCATTTTAGATGATTATGCATTAGAGATGTTGAAAAGAATGTAAACCTACCAGTTTCTATGCAAGAATCATGAGAACCAACTCTATTTCCCACTTTTATATACCAAAGGCCTCTCTTCAAACCCCACTTACATGCTGAGATACATTGACTTCAATAGGACAACTTACGTGAGTAGGAAAGATTTGAATGAATGAGGGTTTCAGGCATGGGATATAAGATCAAGAAGCATGAAAGCCTTTTAGTTAATTCACTTCAGCATCACTAATACTGAGAGACTGAAAAATTTTAGTTATGATTAATGACATTGGGATTTTTTTTCAAAAGATAAAGTCGGGATTCTTTGTAAGTCTTTTTGCCTGTTTTTAAAATGTGATAGATACCTTTAAAACATCTTTAAAAAATATTACTAAAATGTTGCATATTCAAAAAAAAAATCGGTGACAGAGAGACTTTAAGCCAAGCTTTCTAGACATTGGGTGCTGTATTGAAAGCTTCCTTTTGGAAATGGGTGTATTTAAAACCATGAATGCTTCCAAAGTCTTTTGTGTATATGAATTTTGTGACAACAAAAATTTTGTTGTATTTTATCCTGTAAGGGTTAGTAAAAATGTAGTTTGTAGAAAAATGTAATGATTTTAAAAGGAAAGCTTAGAAACATTTTTACTGCCAAAGATTAAAGCAACAAATAACCTCATACTAGGCATCTGCACTACCCTCCCATCGTTCACTAATATCCTTTTGGTAGACAATAGCATTTTTGTCTCAGCAACTTAAGCCCACCCAGTTGTGAACATAAGTTAAGAAACATTGATACACAGAAGGAAAAATTGCACTAACCTCTACCTTTGATATGATAGTGCTTTCACTCAGTAGGTTGCATATAGTTTACTTGTAGTAATAAACTCTTTGCACAATAAGTGCTGTTGCAACATCCTGCGATTAACAGGGCTATTTCATACACTTAATGAAGCTAAGCAATGGAAATAATAAGGCAATTTACAAATACTAAAACAAAAAGATGTATTTCCTTACATATGTAGGTTGTGTTCTGATCCATTTATGCTTCTGCTGATTTCTGTTGAAGCATGAAAAAGGTTGTAAATCATATTTGACATACATCCCATGGGTCAACCACCACTCTTCTAAGATAGCTGAATGGAATGGGAATAACCACTTTTGGAGGCAGAACATGAAAAAGAAACTGTGATGTACAGGCAGAAAACCACTTAAAAATGATCGACAGCTTAAACTCAGTTGCTTACACCTCTTTTTTCAATCCAGGCAAGGAAATGGTAGAACAGAACAGCAAAATGGCAATCCTTCATGAACTTTTTTCATGAACTTGCCATGGGATGGGCCCCAGCAAGGTCAGAGACTGCTTCAGGAGTGCAGGGAATATGTTAGGGTATTCACTGGAATGGTGATCTGAGAGAGAGGCAACTGGTCCCATCTGTTCTTATTTTTGAGGACCAAATAACGTCTTTCACTGTTGAAAATTCAGGAGCCTCTATTGCTCGCAGCATGGCAATACAGATATTTTATATGTTCATGTGAACAAAAGCTCTTTAAGGAAGTATTATAGAAAGAGTGAGACATAGCTGTTAATAATTTCTATTTCTGTTGTATGCACTCTATGAATTTACTAATGTAGACCCAGTTTTGCCCCTAATTCAGATGATGACCCAGTCCAGTGGCACTAGGAGCAAACCATGAAGGTGTTCGGTATACCACCCTCTCAACCCCATAAGCATATGATGAAGATGCTCTCACATACCCAGGCAGAAATGTTATGACATCCAGCACATCTGCAAATGGAATGGCTGTGTTTGCACCTGCTCTTTTATCTAGGCTGCCTTTTCCTATTTCAATCAAGTTCCACCCATGTCCTCTCTTTTCTCTCTCTCTTAGGCATTTGCTATAACCAAGAGAAAAGAGCAGCCTGACGCTTCTAAGCAGGGATGTAACTTGGTATTTGTTGAAGTGGTCGACAGTGATGACAGCAAAAAAAGGCAACTCCCACTGCTTGCAAAACTCATCCACCCTCTCCTGCTGTCCAGACTGGCACTGCCCATGCCAGGAGCAAGTAACACGAATTCCTGTGAGATACAGCATCTATCCCATGTTGCCTTCATGTACTGCTGCCACTCAAACACTCGCATCAGGATACAGAAAATAGCAGATACTTGTATGCATGCATGCTTGCACATATGTGTATGTGTAACCATGTATATGTATATTAATGCATTAACTCATTTGTAGATGAAGAGCAATCAGCAATGTCATGACATCATGGGGGCTTGTAATTGCACATCAATCTGGACTCTGTGCCTTGATCTGCAGGCTCACATTACTGGCAATAACATTTCTGGTGTAATCATGCATATACTTCGTATTCCTCTGGCCAGGATGAAGCTGTAGGAGCTAATGTATTCTGAGTCAGACCAACTGCCGCTCATGAAGGGAAAAAAAGACTTGCTTGAGTAACCGTAATAATTGGAAAATTATTTTGATAGCCTGAAACAATCTAATATATTACAGAATTTTATTAAAATAATATCAAATCAAATTAACTGCTATTCCATAATGAATTAGGTAACAAGGTAGGCAGATATTAATCGGCCTTGGCTCCCAGGCAGGGGAGCCAGGAATTTATTAGCTCTTGCGGCTTGTGTGAGGGTGAAGACAGAAATCAGTATCACAGGCTGCAAGGGAAGCCCCTGAGACAGCTCAGCTTTTACTTTTTTCTCACTTTCACTTTATAATCCATCATTAAACACTTGTATTTCTTTTATGTGGGGTCTTATGAAATTTTTAATTTTTTAATTGCTTTGTGATTTAATAATGAGGATTTTTTGTGCATGTATGTGTGTGCATAGCATGTGTAACTCAGCTGCCAATATTAGAATTAACTCACCTTTGTCCACTTATGGCTCACCTTTATGAAAGAAAAAAGTCATTTTATAACTTGTCTATTTACCAGCAGAGAGATTGCCAAGTTCATAAGCATCGTGGCATCAATAACTGGGTTTAATTGGCTACTAGACCTGTTCTATCCTATCCTATCCTATCCTATCCTATCCTATCCTATCCTATCCTATCCTATCCTATCCTATCCTATCCTATCTTATCCTATCCTATGCTATCCTAAAGGAGGAATGGAGGAACAGTGGACAGAAAGCATGGGATAAGAGGTAAATTAGGGTGTAGTGTCCCACAGTGAGAAGTTAGTGATAGTTAGCACTACATACTTAGGAAATGATGGGGGTATGCCTTGGTCATTATTTTTTGTTGGCATCAGAATTTGCTATGAACAGCACTAAGTTCACTTCATGCTGCTTTGTGTGGTCTGTTGCTGTTTCCTGGCTGGGTGGTGGTCCTAACAGCTGCATGAGTGGCAGAGAGCTGGAACCTGATTTTTTGTGCTAGGTTTCTCTATGTACAGAGAGATAGATTCCCCCTTAGTCTGAACTATGACAAGTGAAGTTACAAATAACGCCAGTACTAGCAAGAAAGAAGGCACTTATTTGATTCAAAAAAAATCTCATGAGAAAAACAACTTTTGGAGCTGGAGCTTATTAAGTCATGACAGTAAATGAATCTGGAGTGGTGTGTTCTTGGAGGCTGGCTGTTTTGGGTGGTTGATTGAAAAACAGCAATGGATACAATAACAGAGATAAGAGCAGCAGGTAAATTGAGTAAGAGAAAACTGTCGGTAGAACCAGACCTCTGTTTCCTTGAAATAAGCTGATTTGGAGTCCCAGATTTGGAAAAGAGGTGAGAAAATTAAGGTGAGAGGGGACAATTATGTTTCTGAAATATCCTCCGGATATTTGAAAAAAAGCTGGAGGAGCAGCTCTGTCTCTGCATCCTGTCTCTGTATCTGTCTCTGTATCCTGTCCCAGAAGAGAACTCAGGCTTGTTCATGGGACTTCTCAGCCAAGAGGCGGATGCGAAGCTGATGTTTCACTTGCACTCCACATTTTGAAAAATTATGTCTAGTTTGGTTTTCATATATGTAAAGGCAAAAAGTGTCCAGAGCTTCTTCCTGCTTCCAAAAGTTCTGCATCTGACCAGGGCCAGTTGATGTCTTTTTTTGTGATCCTGCTGAAGAGGAAGGAGAGGGTGACGCTGGTGCTATTCTGAAACATGAGCTCCGTGTGTCCCAAGCCGTCTTGTTTTCTGCAGTTTTTCTCATAATTCTGGTCTATGCTGGCTTTACTTCATAAACAATAGGCATTCTCAGCACTGATATTTTCTGTTCCCTTCTTGGTTTGTGTCTGTGGAAAGGATATAAAAACAGAGAGAGTCAGAAGGAGAGAAGCCTCCAGTGCCCTTTTCAGACACAGCACAAAATTGATTGTGATGAGATACATGAGACCAATGAAATCTGTATTGCAGAGCAGCATCAGACCAATCTATTACACCTCTCCCAGGTTACTGCCCAGGTACTGATCTGATGCCTCCAGTTCTTGTATTATTACTGTCATGCTTTCTCTTTGATTATCTCCTGCCTCCTTTTCCCTTACTTGGCACTTTTATTTGGACATGGAATTTCTTGAGCATTTCAGGGAAAGTCAGGGAGACACCAAAGAGGAGAAGCAATTGAAGTACCCATCTTTCTGGTAGGAGTTGGACAATAGAAAGTAACTTTGTGCCAGCCATTAACCATTAGACATGGCTATTAATAGAACAAAAGTATCTCCTCACCTCAGGGATATTGTAGATCCTTTTTCAGTGAAAACTTATGTTCTTGCAAGAAGAGCATAATGATAGGCGGGAAGGTGCTCAGATGAGGTTGAAATAAGGCATGTCCAATTTGGGAAACACTGATGAATGAAAGTGTGTGCTGCAACTGCAGTCTTTCCATAGAGAAGGGGGAAAAAAGGGTAGCGTTCTTTAGAGAACCACATTTTTGGGGGTTTAGTGATATCACTGCATACTCCTCTCAGGCCTTTGAACGAAAAGCCCAGCTATTACCCCTAGTGAGAAATCTAGTTTTGTTCTGACAAATGTAGGCACAGTGTTTTACTCCAACAACTGCTTTTGTTCAAATATGAAAGCAGTTCTAAAGAAAAATATCTCTTGGCATTAGAGTTGCCTTTAGACTTTTAGCATATGAAAGAATTGGAAGAATGTGTTTCCTTGATGACATGGGATGTTCAGTGTGTGCTGTAGTAACGTCATTTATGATAATTCATGCCATGTTATTTCTGTTTTTCTGTTGGACTTTCATGATTGTCATTTCTGGACATGACAATCTATACCTACACAAAGAAGACTGCACAAAAAATGGTTTTCTGGTAGGCTGAGGACAGAGTTCCTTAAACTTTCATACCCTACTACCTGTATTTTAGAAGCCATAGCTCTAAGCTGAGAACCATGAGGTAAGTACCACGTGGTTCAGAGAGCTGGACTGATGTGAGATGCCCACGTGTTGAAGTTGATACAGCCCATTGCAGAACTGGGTAGCAGGGCTGGGAAAGCGCCACTGGTAGACCCTGGGATATCTCATCCTTCTGTTTGCACAGCAGCCTCATGCTAGACCCATTCAGCTCTTGGTCATGTAGCAGAAACCTGATACTTCAAGGGGCCACAGGATGTAAAACTGGCACTTGAAAATTCTCAGTTGTCACGCAGGTCCCCATCTTGTCTTAAACAAATATCTAAGAATATTCTAAGGTATTAAAGCTCATACTTTGGAGGTGCAGTGATATGGAGGTCTTTTGTTTTTCATATTTTGCACATAAATAGGTTCAAATCAAAATTACAAACTTCCTAGTTAATAATTACTTCTAAGGTAATGGGATCTAATTTATACAAGCCCACTGGTTAGAGAGATAAATAAGAGACCTTAAATTCAGAATGAGGGGAATAAAGGTCAAATGCATAATGGTTGAGATCCATGTCAGGACAAATGGCCTTTTTGTCTGTATCTTCTTATAGAAAACTTTAGTTTAAAAGTTATAGTAGAGTAGTGTTAAATGGAATACTTTTATTAAATACTACACACTGACTTAAATGATGCACAAGTGGGAGTAGTAGACACTGATTAAAACTAGTTAATGTAGATTTTGTTTTTGCCATCTCCTTCCAAAAGTTAAGAGACAATTTGGTTTTGCCTGCTTTGGGAGCTACACAAAGGTGAGAAGGTTTGTTTCAGCCTGATGGAGATGAGAGAATAACAGAAGGCTTCTAAGGGATTAGCGGTGGAGATCTGGGAGGCATCTGCCTGGGGATCTGAATGTGTTAGCTCTCCCAGGGCCCACAAAACTGAAGTCTGGACTGGGCTCAAATTATGTTTCACACAATTCAATCTGAGCTCTCTGCTTCTAACCCCTTTAAGCTCTCTTTGGGGTTTAGAGTGCATTTAAATGCAATAAAACCACCAAACTCTACCTAAACAAATTATCTTCTCAGTTCTTGCCATTTGTATTTCACTCCTAACTTACCTCATTCTGTTTCTTGCACAAAGCATCCAGGTCACAAATGCAACTTCTACAAGGAATATTAATCTCTCTTCAAATATAACCAGATGGATGACTGAAGGATAAGGTAAAAAACAATGAAACCCATTCATATTGGTGTGAAATCTCACAAGTTCCAAAGTTTCTGAAGCTTCGTCCTCTTTGCTGATTATTCATTAGCCCATTCGATACAAGTAATTTCAAGCTGGTTCCTATTAAACATAATTCAAAGCCACTATCACAGTTGGCAAGCCCTCTATGCAAACTGAGCCACACAGCATTGAGTTGCTGGTGTACAGAGGGCATGAACACTCTCTCAGTTGTAGACCCAATTATTCACTGCAGTAGATGCAACTATTAACTCACATGCCAGTCAGCTTGGTTGCACAAATACCATCCTACCTCTGCTGGACTGAGCACATGAGAAATGTAATCACTAAGTCTGCAGCAGTGGAAAGGTCTGACCATGCTTAGTACCAACAGATGTCTTGCATCTTGGTGGTTTTCAACTTTCCATGATAAAAGGCGTTAAATTACCAGCATGATGATATGTTCCAGCAAGTAGTCAATAGGACTGGTCAGGTGTTAAAAGTTGGTGGGTTATTTAGGTATTTTGGAAGTTGTGGGCCCTTCTGCAGTGGAACGTGCCTATTCTGATTGTTGTTGCTGTGATGCTGTCAGTGGCCATTTTGTTTGCCTTCTGCAAGCTGCAGGCTTCCATTAGAATAATGAGTGGAATATAATGTGCTTGACTGATGCATTACCATAAAGGGATAGTGCTTTAAAAATAAGAGCCTGAATTCTCACTTACACTGAGGCCATTTTACATCATTCTGGCAAGCACAAGAGGTCTTTCAAGTGGGTGTAGTAGTAACTTATGGCCCGTTTACACAGCCAGATCAGTGTGAAGTGACCTTCATGTAAATGACAACCAGGCCCCAAATCGTTACATTACTTTTTTAAAGATCCAAGTTGGCCGAGGATGCTTTGAGAGGGGAAGTGAAGTGTTTTTCTTTCCTTTTTTTTCTTCTCAAATTAGTCAAATGAGGTTGATCGCTTTAAAGGATGGAAGAGTTCACCACGGCTCCAGAAAAACATCAAGTATGAGAGCCTAGATTATGTCAGAAGACATGCAGCAGCCCACGCATTAGACTTGAAATCTGTGCTCGCACCTGCCCCGACTCATTTTTTTTCCCTTTGCATTTATTGAGATGACACAATGTCAACAGAATTCTGCAAACTTTATGACAAAATTGTGACAGATCTGCAATGGCAGAATGACTTATGGAAATGTTGAAGTGGCTTCTCAATCAAGCCTCAGGATAGCTTGTGACTCCATTGTCTTAGAGGTCAGAAGTCAGACTCCACCAAGGAGAGACATCACTTGATTCTGATCCAATTTCCTGCCATATGCTGGAGGTGGGAGGGGGGAATCAAGGCTTTTAATTGCTCGATCCCTATTTTTTCTCATCTGCATTCCCCAAGCTAAAAATGCTTTCCATAGCACACTCCATTGTTTGAAATGTGGTTTGATAAGTCTTTAAAATGCTTCACATCTGATTCCTTGTGTTCTCGACTCTTTGCAAATCATTTACTGTTGCCCAGAAAAAAGCAAGGGACTACCATGGAGGTTAACAGGTAGGTAGCATTCACTCCCAGTTCATACCTGTGGAAATAACTTCCAAAGTATAAAAGAATGATGAGTCAGACCTGTTGCGTACTGTGTGAACTGGACATCCTGGTTAGGCTGTCCAAGTACAGAGAGATGGACAGAGGCCATCCACTAGTGGTGTCTTCTTTGCCCCGGTGGAGAATGTCTCTTCATTTCCATTGCCTCTGGTAGAATTTCTCTTGCTTTTTAGAATGTATTTTTAATGTCACTTTCATAAAGTGGTAAATATGCTTTTCACACAACTATAAATTGAAAATAAAAGAGAACTGAGAAAGAAACGGCTTTTTTATTACATATATACTTTAAATTATGTGTAAAATTATGGTTGGAGAGCTTCAACCCATTGAGAACACAAATCTACTTTTCAGTGAGACTGGCAAGAGTACTCTGGACTCTGCTTTATGTTTGATTTAAATACTGGGTTCAGGGTCACAGTCTTAACTCTAGTGAGCTCTCCATGAACTACAGTGGCCCTCAGGCAGCTCCTTTCTCTGCAACCAGCTACAGCTGTGCCTTTCAGAAAGGGTAAACCTATCTGCTACAGGACCAAAGTTTAGGACACCCACAGGTGGGGGGAAGGGGACATGTGAAGAAGCAGACTCGATTTCTTTCCCAAGAGTGCAAGTAATATTTATTTTTGAAGAATGTCTGCAACTTTTCCTAACAGCATTTTTGTCACAGGAGAAATCTGGTTATGGGCTAACAGACATTAATTCATTGATTTTTCTAAAATATTTTTCTCATTGCAGTACCAAGTCCCTCTTGCATTTCAGATTTGCATGCACCACCTTTCTAATCTGACTTCCTCAAAAAGCAAATAAAAAATCCTCTTGTGAGAATGATAAACAATCAGTCCTCATAACAGTGAAGCAGGGAAGATACTTGGCAGTGCAAATACGCTACCATGAGGGATGAGGACCAGATAGATGGACAGCTGCCAGCAGTTTGCACTGTAATAACGGGCTCAGCAACAAACCCAGCAAATCAGCCAAACAAAACTCCCTGCTCACCTGCCTGTTTCTGCTGCTGTCTCCTGAACCCCAAAGAGGGTGTTGCATCTGAGGCACATTATATGTGATTCTAGGATGAATGCTGAAGAGGTGAAGTATTTGGAGAGATAAAGTTACCTGGTTTTGTGGGCAACATTAGGAAATGCTCCTATATTTCCATTCCCAGCAACCTCCGTTCACCAGCAGACTTGACTACTGAGATGCAGTGAAAGGAAAAGCTGTGAGTGTAACACACTTCAGTGACTTTCCTTGATACGAACCTCTTCACAGTTCACTGGAAGAGCTTAAGGAAACTCGGATGCTTCTGCACAACTTTAGTGCGGCAGGCAGATACCATGACTGCAGCTTGTTTATATTTCATGACTATAACATTATGGTACCATTTGTTTATTTAAAGATGAACTTCCATGCTCAGTCAAACTTTAGACACATTATTTAAACATAAGCCAATTTGCCAATCATGTATCTACGGCTATTTTCCTCCATAAATAGTTAATAATTGAAGATAAATGTTTGTAAACAAGACATTTTCCCCTCAACATTCATTTTCTTCTGCTCATTTGTACTAAGAGGTCATTGTAAGCTTCTAATTTTAGTATTTCATTTTGGAATGTCTTTTATTTTCCTTGGGAATCATAGAACTGTAGAATGGCTTGGTTTGGAAGGGACCTTAAAGATCATTTCCTTCCAACCCCTCTGCCACAGGCAGGGACACCTTCCACTAAATCAGGTTGCTCAAAGCCCCGTCCAGCCTGTCCTTGAACACTTCCAGGGATGGGGCAGCCACAACTTCTCTCGTCTTTCTCATCCTCTGCACCTGTTGCACCTGCTTCAGTACCTCACCACCCTCTGAGTAAAGAATCTCTTCCTAATACCTAATCTAAAACTACTCTCCTTCAGTTTAAAACCATTCATGGCTATGACCATTGTCATCAATGGATGGATGACAAAGCATTCTTCGTGATTCTACAAAAAGAAGAGAAAGAAGGAAAGGAAAGAGAGAAGTACAGGAAAGAAAACATTCACATGTGAATTCAGCCTTCTGAGATGACTGAAAAAGAAAAAAAATGAAAGAAACAATGCATTCTTCAGTGTGTGTAAGAATGACTGGTAAACAGAGTGCTGAACCATTTTTAACCCATTAACTGCTCAGGATAAACAAATGAGATTGATTTCTGTTGGCTAAAATGCATTAGAGCCATACTTGTTTCATTTCACTGATTTTAGCATTTGTTAGGAATACACTAGTTTTCCCAGATAAAACATATTCAGCTGTAGAGTCTCAGGGCCTCCTGCTTCTCTCTTAAACACTACCGGAGAAATGCTAAACTAGCCAGTGATAAAAGAGTTATAAATTGATGAAATACAGTACTGCAAATCTTATTCTGACATTAGACAGAAAACCAGAATTTCAGTACATTTTTAAAGATATTTCTGCTTATCCAGTGTGAAGCGGAGATATTTCAAAAATTTTCTTGGATGTTGTGTGGCATGTTATATTCAGGTTCCTGTTCTGAATCAGTTTGAACTGAGATTTTTTAAATATAAATTGTGAAAGACAAAGTCAAGCAGAATAAGGATTTGAACCTGCAGTCCTTTCATTCCATACAAACATCCTATGGGGCCAATAGGGCCCCATGAATGCACAGCCTCAGCTCTCCCCTGTTACCATCAGAAATACTGAATACAGCTGGATTCTGGGATATCCTGCCAGTTGTCCTTTTTGGCTGTCTGTCTTTCCTACTTTTCCCCTCTCCTAAATTACATTTTTAAAGCTGAAGTAGAGATGGAGTTGGGTCAAAGGAAAGGAAGTACCTGAAAAATAGTTGGATTTCCATAGAAATATTGTATTTTCATTCTATTTTTGACTAAGATTAAGGGTTAATATTCAAAGAATTAGTGAATTTTTCATAATTTCTTTCCTGGATGCCTGAACCAATAATTTTTGGCAATATTCATGGTGTCTGGTGCCTGATAAAAGTAAAGATTTTCAACAACAACAAAAATATGCATATCACTTTATTTTTAAAGGTATTACTGCAGAGAAGACACTGTTTTAAATTGCTTGCTGTTGGGGACAGGACAATATGAGGGTGGGTTTAGCAATCCATTTTCTTCTGGCATATTGCTTTCTTTAATTATGCCATTTCCTGCTCTGTTCCTAGAGGACCTTATGTGCTGTGGGCCACAATTGCTGATATACTGATTTTTTCTTGGAAGGTGCTGTGTGCCTGTGACTTTGTTACACATTGATGTCACTGAACGCTGCTTAGTCTCTTCTCGAAGGGGAACTCAAGAAAATCATGAGTGAATCAATATTTCTGTGGGAGACACAGGAAATACCAGGAACACAGAAATGAGGAAACAACTCCTGCCTAAACACATGACAACTAGCTGGATTCTGGTTTTTTAGAAGCTTTTCTGGTTTGTCATTTTTAGGCCTACCACTACTCTTTTAATACCAAACTGATAGGGACCACAAACACTGAAGAGCAGTAGCCATCTTTTTGGTTTGTGTTGCACTGGGTGAAGAATCACTCTAGAATTCCTAGCATTTTAATACACAAAAAATAAAGCTGGAAATCCTTTCTGACTTGCAGGGATTCAAGTCATATCCTACATACGTGGATTTTCTGCTTCAAGTGTTTACTTCACCCTTTTCCTTCAGAAGGGTGGACACCCGAGCTGGACCTGGCATGCATTATAGCTGCACTTTCAGGTTGAATACGTGCATCCAAAACGAAAGCCTCTGTCAACTCACCTTTCCATGTTTCCTTGGTGACAGTGGTGCAATATTGGGCAACTAGGTTCATCCAAAACACAGTTATTTAAACATTTATTGTTTTATAACTGTGTGTTAAAATTTAAACACATTTTAAAGCTATTCCAGCTGCCTCTTTATAAAATCTATACTATCAATAGCTGAACTGGAAGGAGTTAATCACTTCTTCCTAATTTTCTTTTATAAATATGTGATTAGCCTGAATTATTAGGAAGGCACAATAGCTTTATTCTTCCTGTCAACTATGTGCAGAGAAGTCGGGATTAGTAATCTCCAGGGATCAGGAGCTGATTTGGTGGAGGCAGGCAGGAGGACGGCTAACTTTTGAACCTAAGAGGGCTTTGCTGGGCAAGGGTGACAGCTGTAGCATCTTTAGCCTGGATTTGAATTTGAATTCTATCTACCAGTGCAGCAATGCTATGACTTGGCAATATGTTATAATAATCTTTGTGACACAAACGTTGGGGGCTTTTTGTTACATGTCCTCAAAGAGATTTAGGTAATTAATGTTAAATTGATGATATAAAACCTCCATTCTATCTCTCTTACTAATTCTGATCTACTGTAAATAGGTAGAAATATTCACAGGCCAATAATCCCAGTGCTGTTTGGGGGGTTTGATTTCCTTTTTATCATGACTGTGAGGTCAGTAGTTTCTGTAAGACATTTTTCTCTGAATCTGAGCAATTTTATACTGAAAACATTGAAAAAATAGAGATGGGACCCGAATGCATTCTCCCACTGAGAAGACCATAGAGTATTTCATACTGTAGTCTTAAGTGAAAAAATGGGCCAATGTGTCAGAATTTATCAGCTTTTCAACACAGTTGTGGGCTATTAAATGTTTATGTAGCAGATGGGAACAGTGTAGAAATACAGTGCATAGCACACATGCTGTACTGGGCCAAGAGGAAAGGAAGTTCTCCAGCCTTCCCCCTTTGCTGTACTATGAACCTATGGCCCTATTGCCCAGAGGCAAAAAATCTACCTGCAGAGATGTCAGCAGTATGGAAAAAAAGGAATTACAGTGAAGCACAAACTCTCTGCTCTGCAGACATGCTTTTCTAAGTCCTTCAGGCTTTTTGTCCATTTGGCTCGGTCTTGGCAAAAGCATTGAGGAATTATTTTAAGTAGCACTAGGGCATAGAGATCAAGTAAAGTGAGTGAAATTAAATGAGTGGAAAATAACTCAGGATGGAATATTTGGAATAAACTTGCTGAAAATGGAATGCAATGGGCTGGAGAACTGATGACAAATGCAAACTATGAAAATCCCATTCCTTGGGAAAGTTCAGGTGAAATAGTATTTTCAACAGGGATAAGTACTCCTGTGCTGAACAGGAGCTCAGATTTGAAAAGAATTTCAATGGCCTTATGCTTGATATGTGTATTTTTTTAGGAACTGGAATCCATTTTTCTCAACGGGAAAGAGCTCAGAGAAAAATCTCTGCCTGAGTTTTTCAGTCAATTAGCATATTCTTTAATTAATGAATTAAATTAGAGAATTAAACTTGGGCAATTGGTGAGGATAGATAGCAGTGTTGTAAATTTTACACTTTGGGGATCCTTTTGCTCTGGCCTTTTCCTTCCTAAATGATTGGTTAATAAATCTGACTAATGAAGCATGTAGATAAAAGGTAAAATTTTCAAATGCATCTAATTGACTTAGAATCCAAAACCAATGGGATTTATTGTCCTTAAGTCATTTAGATGCCTCTGGAAGTTTTACTCATCTATTCCATTGTTAACACTGATAAAATAATGAACACTTAGAGCCCACGAGGGAAAAAAAGAAAAAGTAAAAATAAGATTACTCATGGACTTCAGGAACTGAACTGACCACAGTAATAACTCCACTTCAGCAGAAACTTGCTGAAGAGCTCCTGGCAGTTTACGCTAAACATGCATCAAATAAAAAAATATTAAACTGGTGTTGCACTAATACATGATGGTCTGTAACATCTCATCTCACACTGAATCTTGGGATCATTTCCTACAAGCCATTGCTGATGGATAGGCAGTTCCTAAGTCAATGGTGTGTATTATTTTCCCTCCATAATGTTAGATATGGATTGTATACAACTTTAAAATGTTAATGTTCTTTTGAAAATGTGTTTTAAGGCTGTCCTGGTGATACACTGGTTTTTTTTCGCTTCAGATAACTGCTTTGTATTTTCTTGAGAAACTGATCAACAATCTCCTATTTTGTACCTCTCTAAGGTCTGGAAATTCAGATATTGCTGCACCATGGCAGGCCTGCACCACCTGGTGCACTTCCGCATGTTGTATGGCACAGCTCCTCTCATGCCAAGCGATATCCCACTACGCCAGTCCCAAATAACCACCTGAGTTTGTAGAAAAGTAAAAATGGGATTACTAAATGTAAAATGAGTAATTGACAGTCCAAGCTGCATGGGCCATGGAGCGGGGGAATGCAAAACTGTAGATGTCATGATAAAGAGTGTGAAGAAATTGTGAAATAAGGGAGCCTCCACGTGCAGGACTTTGGGGTTAGGCAACAGACCAGTTCCTTGGTTTACCATGTTTAGCCTCAGAAGTTATTAATAAATCGACTAGTGTTTGCAGTGTTTCGTGACTTGTTTTCAAATTGTAGGGTTTATTGTGATGACTTGTATTGTTCATTATGCTGTCAAATCAGCCATGTAGCAAGATGACTTCCAGTTTGGATTGTATGTGGCAGCTCATACTCCACAAAACCTCGGAAGTTATTGGCACTGGATTAATGTGCTAGCTTCAGTTTAAGGCAACCTTGGAAGGCTGTTTTTGATCCTAGCTGTATGTTTGTCAAAGGATGGCAACTCTGATGGAATAGAAGAAATGCATAAACATTGCTCTTGTATTTAGTTTTAGAAAAGCTTGAGGCTGCTGACTGGTTTTCCATTTTTATACTGTTACTTTCTTTAAGATTAAATGGACCAAATTCCGAGGTCCTGTATTCATTCAGTTGTCACTTCAAAATTTGTATCAGTTTGAGCTCCTTAACCGGCCTGGGCAAAAACTAGAAAATAAGATCAGGAGATAGAGTCTTTAATAAACAGAGCTTCTCATTTATGTTAAAATGTTTAATTTTTTAAATCTTTGGTGTTCAGTGCTGCTGAGAGCAGTTACAGCATCATCTCAGAAATACAGTGTGATGATTCAGCTTCTTGGATGAGTCCACTTGGTTTCTACCCTCTTTTTCAAATGAAAACATTTTTGACATTTGAGGACAATGTGCATGAAAGGTTTTATCCTACAGAATGTTGAGATAAGCAGGGAAGAACTTCCTTGTGTTAGCCATGGGAGTTCCTTGCATTAGTCACACTATTAAAAAATAGACTGCACCTACTAAGCTCCCCTTTGAAAAAGACCTGCCTGTGCTCAAGGAAAGGCTCGTATTGGATTCTTCCATTTAAATTGCTCATTCAGTTTTGTAACTTGCTTTGCTGACAACTGCTATTAGTTACTAGTGTTTGTAGGAACAGAAAAGGTGGGAAAATACTGCTTTTTAAGTGTTCTGTTTCCAGAATGTCCAGCAAATTCCCAGTTGAAAAAGTGTTTGTTCCACTCTCCACATTTCTTCTGTAAGTTTTCTGTGAACTGTGCTTCTAATTCTCTAAATACATGCCAACTCACTGTTTATCTTAGTCCACCATTTCCATTCCACTGTATAGTTTCCGTTTGCAGGACCTTTTACAAACAGACCTCAGTAATTGCTGTTGCACTAACATTCCATGCCCTCTTCTATAAGCCTAGTGAGAATCAACGCCTTCTTATTTAAAAGTTTGTTACAAGTTAAGTTCTCCTTGTATGTTTAGCTGGTGAGGACCATAACCCCTCACAGCGCATCTGAACTGACTTTCCTTTCAGTTGTGCCACACAGCAGAACAGCCCTGGTTTACTTGGTCTCCCACAACAACAGACTTGATGGCAGCCAAAGAGATCGAGAGGCAGCTGAGCGTGACAGCCGACATCAAAGCCAGAATGCCACACCTTGATCCAGGCTTCACTCTACCTGCTGGGGCAAACTTATTAACGTGACCACCCTGGGAATTCAAAGCAGCAAACGCACACAGACACACAAAAACACAACCACTCAAATTTGAAAACGAAAATAGAAGTCTAGACAGACTTTTCTTCAGAATTCATTGCTGCTGACCTAATTATTTGGATCCTGTGCTTTATTTTGCTCTTTTCAAAGAACAAGAAGAATAGTTAATTTCACTTAATAGAATAATTGAATGTCAGAATTGTGGTGGTTTTTTTTTTTTTTTTACTTCAACAATAATGTTTTAGTTAAGCCGACGTCTCTTTCTGTAGAGCTGCCTATGACCAGCAGGGTACTCACATAATGAATTAGTTAATTCTTTGTTTCCTTGCTGGACCATTTGGACTAACTTAAGCTGATGAAGATTTCATGTACATGCATATGCTGTAATGATTGTTTTTTGTCTATGATGTCCTGAGCTGTACAACAAATTTTTCATTCATGGTTTGCTACATGCAAAATCTACAGAGAAGTAGAAGACAATTAAAATATGGATTTGTCTGAACAACTTGGGTCTTAGTTTTTTGTTTGTTTGTTCGTTTGTTTGTTTTTTTGGTGATGGGATGGGGATGGTTACATTTACCTGGGTTTAACCAACATTTCTTACAGAAAGAGTTCAAATTCTGGATAGTTTGAAATTTGCAGAGTGTGAGCAAAGTTGGGAATAAAGTGTGTACAGGCCTCAGGCCTCAGTCATCCAAATTGTACAGAATTTTGGGATGGATAATGCCATTTAAATGAATCTGGTGAGCCTGCTCTCATACTTGAAAGGATGGATGACATTTTGATGACTTCAGTGGTAAAGTGGCTGTGAAAAGATCTGACTAATACAAAGTGGAAGTTTCGTAATAACTTTAACAAGCTCTACAATTTCTCACATTTATAGTGTCTTCCATCTTGTAAATCTCTAAGTACTTCACAACAATATAAAGCACCAATGAAAAGCAGCTACCTCTAGGGCAGAAAGTGGTGACCAGCTGGCTCCCTGTAGAGGCAAGACAGTACATAGCAGTGAAATGAGAAGTAAAAGTAATTTTTGCCAAGTAAACTGGATTATAAATTAAAAATAAGCATTGTATTGTCTAAAGGAAATGCTTTGTCAGACACTGTGCCTCATTTTTATTCCCCTTTAAAGCAAGCATTGTGAATGAAGAGCATGTTCTGGTTATTAAGTGATTTGTCTATCTCAGCCTTTCCCCAGCTGTGGTCTGGAGTACATTTATTAGTGGTTTGTGGAGACTTTCTGGTCAGAGTGGCGAGACAACTCAGTTTTCAAATGGTGTTTGTAGCTTCATGCAGCCTCACCCAGGATTTTTCTACTGCCTCAACTTCCACTGAGTATTCCAGTACCACATGGCGTAGGAAATACGAGTGCTTAGAAATGCTGTGGATGTGGGGTGCTTAGAAAACTCACTTTTTTTGGTCAAAGCCAAATCTAGGACAGTTCTGTGTCTTGCATATTGAATTCTGTGCAGCAGAGCAGGCAGGCTGAAATGATGGCCAACATTCAAAAAAGAGAAAAAGATGAAACCACATAACATACTGGTGTGGTAAGAACAGCACTGCTAAATAGGGATTGATCCCAAACTGCCTCCTAAATCTTTACTCGGTTTTATTTGGACCTGGTCTGACCCAAAAATGGGAAACAAAAAAAGGGGGAAAAGGAGAACAAGAAAGACTAAAATTTATTAACTTTAACATATGTTCATTTTAAGTTCACTTCTTCAGTGTTGCCTTAACAATATTTTTCCACAAGGGATTATAAATAGAGTCTCTAATAGGGACTGTAAAATTGAGAGATGATATTGTTCATGGAAAATTCCTTATTTAAAGCTGTGAAACAGTGTAAATGTGTTTGGAACTGTGAATTTGCCTAATAAATATCCTCTGGTCTGAAACTTGGCCCAGGGTAGGTCGGAACTGAATACCCTGGTCTAAAAGGTGTACTTTGAAAGCCCATAGCTAATATGAGACAGGACAAGCTCCTGCAGAGAAAGATCACAAAACGTAACAAGGAGAGATTAGCCCAGAACAGAAGGTTAAATCTGACTCCCTAACAGTGTCTGTATATCCTGCTCCATTTCTTGCCTTGTCTTCAGGAAGAACCAAAATGAAATGAATTACTGTGAAATGCAATTATATTTCAATTTTGCTAAATTGGGCTCAACATTTCAAGGTAATGTGCAGATTTTTGCGTAGTCGTCTCCAAACACCTCACACTCCTTCGGATTCTAATATGAATCTGGTAACATCGGTCAATCTCTATGGGATAGAAACTAGGAACCTTGTGTGTGCATAAGCCAAATGAGTTTGAAATTTTGGTCTGGGCCCTGCAATACTAGTAACAGCATCGTTCCATTCCCTTACACATGAAATAAATACTATCAGTGAGGAAGTACGATACTGATCTGGAATTTTCTGGCCTAATTTGGTCACATGTGTGCATTTGTTTGCTTGCCATTTAACATCTATTGCATGTTAATTTTGCATTATGATTTCCAGGGTGATTAGCATGCCTTTTTAGCTGTTTATTCTCTCCAACTTTCATTGCATGCTTCTAACATAGATAATATGTAAATATTTCCCTTCTGCAGTGGTTTCCACTGTGTGCTCTTTGGATTTAGCTGCTCTGTGAAGTAAATAGTGGAACTGGTTGAACTCTTCATAACAAATATTTCATCCAGCAAATTCAGCTCTTCTGTAAATGTAATGCATACAAGCTGATTGCGATTTTCCCAAATTAGATCATTATTTGCAATTGTCTGTTGAATTATTTTTGTGAGCAAACTGTACCCTATGAATTATCTGCAATTTGAGCACTATGATTATTTAAGTTATTCCTTGTGTGTGACTGTTCACCTGGTTTTATTTCTAGTCCCCAGTTGGATAGGGTGACTTTTAGACATAGGTACTTTATATGGAATTTTCACTCAAGAGTTTGGTGTGAAGAAGATTAAATGTCTCTAGAATAAAGATAAGAAAGAATAGTATTGGGAAGGGAAGAACTTTGTATTGAGATAGTTACATATACTTGAAGGCAAAAAGCTTCAATTAGTGAATAACTGTGCTCAGTAGTACATCATATTATTGAAATTCAGATATATTAAAATTGCAGTGGTTTTGTGAGGCCTCGTCTGGTCTGGTACCCAATCAGTAATCCTGGCTTTGGCAAGAACAGGAGATTAATGGAGAGTCATTGTGCTCACATATGGGGGTCTCCTTGTATCACACAGATCACTAGACTATTAGAAACTGCCTCCTAATGGAACTAAATATCACCTTAAAAATACTTCTTGTTTTTTATAATGACAGTTTACCCTGAAGTGGAAAGAGAGTAGAAATATGGAGAGAATTTATTTGACTGAGGTGCAGCCATACTGCAGATAGATCCCAAAAGCGCAGGTTCCTAAACTGGTGCCATATCCATAAACCACCACTGTCCCGTTTCAGTCAGTGCATGTTCTTAAGGCCACATGAGAAGCTGGGGACCAGGTCAGACCCATTTAATTCTTGATTCCTTTGGACAGGAATTATGGTTAAATTTTCCAAACCCTGCACATAATGACAATCTGCACACTTTAATATATCTGCCAAGCACATGGGTTGAATCTGTTAATCTTTATTTTATGTAGCTTCATCATTCATCTACAACTCCTCACAGTCACCAATCAAGTGTGCATGTGTGCAGCTCTGCACCAAGTGCCTTTGCCAACATACCTGCAGGAGGAAATTTAACTTCTGATCTAGATTTTACATCTGGTTGGGCTTTATGTGAGCACCTGTGGTAGAGACTGCATCAAGGGCACATTAATGAATCTTCTGTCTAACCTGGCCAAACTCTTTTTCTGTGTGTGTCTCAGACAGCATAAAGTAGAGATGACTTCTGGCATGATAAGTTTTTTTGCTTTCCTTAAACTGTTTTTTTCTCTCCTTGAACCAAGACACTCCGTAAATGAATGAAAACTCAGATAGTAATTAAACATGTATGCACGCATTTCTACCTTACTCCAATAATATCCTAACTGTAGCCACTCAGGGGTCAGATTCACTTAGGGTGGGCACATATTTGCACCAGATTTAGACCTAAAAACATGTCCAATTCTATGAAGTCACAGGCATATTCATTTCCTGGTTTTAACACGCTCATATGGCATGTAAATATTTGAAAGGTTAGGCAGAAAAGATCATAAGCCATGTTGGTAGCATGTGTGAGATTTTGTAGCTGTTTGAAAAGTGCTGAGATCCTCAGATGGCAGGTGCTATATAAGTGCCATGTATTTCTATTATTATTATTATTTGCAATATTATCGTTCAATTATATATTAATCACCAGCATGAAGAAAATAAGACTTTACAATGCAGACTTCTCTTCCTATGCTTTTGGTTAATCTCTACAGGACATAATTATATTTGCATGAAGCAGATCTATAATAATGAATCTAAACACAGAACTATGTTTTTAATCTAAATGTTTTGTTTAAAGACAGATAGCCCTTTGTCATTCAGAGGTGGAACTGCTGGTGGAAGTCAGCTGTCAAATATGTTCACAACTGTACTCTAACTCATGTATGTGAGGGTGCACACCCCCCTTTTAGACACTGGGGAAGAAAAGGTTAATCCTTAAACTGTCTAGAAAAGGGACTACAGTTGTCTCTCCATCCTGTAGGAATTAGACTAGCTGTGGGGAGTTAATTGCTTCCTATACACGCCCCTCCTGCACAACATAAATGGGTGTGTTGGAAGGGCCCTGGCTTGGCAGGGGGAATGAGAGAGGAAAGGAACTGGGTCCAGTGTTAGAGATCAGCTGTGACAAAGGCAATGTCCTACTCTCTGTTGCTTGCCTGTTATGGCAATGCTCAGGCAGAGTACAAACAAGCTATCACTACGTGATGGTTGCTGCTGAGAAGGGAGATTTCTTGTTTGCTCTCGGCCTTTGGAACAGGACATTTTTCCTGGCTGATTGCACTTCTCCGAGTGATAGTCCTTATGAAATGCAGAAATTCTATACTCCCTCTTTTTGCTGGTGTATCAAAACATCACACCACTGCATAGATGCACTTCAGGGCACCCAAGGGTGGGCAGGACAGGAGAGATCATAAATTATGGAAATAAAACAGGAAGATAATAGGGAGTGCTGGTGGTATGTGTACAGAGAACTCGGTATGTATAAAGAGAATTGGGTTCTTCAGACTGTTGCTGTTAGGAAAATTGCAATAAAGAATGCTCAGGTTCTGAAAAAAAAACACTTTAGCTTCCTTAAAATCAAATATAGTGCAGAGCTATAAATTTTTATTCTGTTTTCACACACAAACCCTACCCCCTTGAGCAGCACTTGAGTCCAGAACCTCATGCTGTTTATCCTCTCTATAGCTTGACATTATCCATACTAGTTGGCCAGTATTCTCTGAATTTAAGTTGCAGGAATGCTTCTAGGGAAATGAATAATGAGTGTCAGGACCTGATTGACATGACCTAACCTGTGCCTGATTTGTTTGTGGGGGACAGCTGATTGCTAGGCTGCTCTGTGTGTGGCTATAGGGACTGACCTCGCCCTCATGTAGCGACCCTGGCACACCAGCCTGAACTGAGCATCTTCTGTGCCGCTGTGGAGGGCGTGCCTTGCTAATCTATCTCCTCAAAGAATAGGGTTTCTTTTACCTCTTGGGCCTTGACATGCCTGTTCAAGGGGTAGGATTTGGCCCTTAGTGAGAGGATTATCCATTCCCTTGACATAACATAAAGCTCTAGGATTTACGGCTATATAAGAAAGTAATAATCTTGCCGGGACATGTGGGGAGTTACATACAGTATGTAAATCCCATCTTGAGATAGGAATATGTTCCTTTGAGAGTACAGCTGTAAGAGACCTGCTTTATGAAACCTGAATCCATGCAAAATGGCCTGGTTTCATTAGAAACTTGAATCTCACTTTATATGAGTTGAAAGTTTTGCTATGGTTTGTGAGCATTTGAAAGCAAACCTGGGCCAAGGTTAAAATAATTCTTTTATTCCTCTGCATCATACAAACTTCATAGCACCATGCAGTTTCAACACAGAATCAGATAAAATGCAAGGCATTTCACTGAGTATTTTGATACATTTTTTCCCTTATTTTTGTGGTGTTTTTCTGTCTCAAAGTGCAATTCAGCAACAACAAACCAAGTGAAATCTTTGTGAAAGTCTTTATAAAAGCACTGTGATCTGAAACAGTTCTGCACAGCTGCGCTACAGAGTAATGGGCAGGGCTTTAGCTGCTAAGTTTGATGCAGCCACACTTGCTGTCAGAAACAGACTGAAGGAATGCAACTCCTCTGGTTTCCATTTCTGCCTGAAGGGGAGCATAGCTCAGTGAACCCACAATGAGACTTGGGGGAAAGGAAAACTAAATTACATTTAAAGAAAGAAAAGAAGCTTGCTTTTTTTTTGCCTTTTTTTTTTTTAAATGATTGAGTGATGTTGATCTCTTCACATAACATAGATAAGGTTACAGCAATCCTTTCATTATAAGCCTAATACTGAAAGCTACCCTTGCCAAACTTTGCCAAGCCAAAAATCAAGCTGTCTGAAATTTCATAGGCAGCAGTTCAGACCAGACCAGCATCTGCCCTCCTAGCATATTTTCTAAGGTGTGTAAAGAGGAAAGGAGGAGGAAAACAGGGAAAGTATGCAGGGGGAAATAAATTCCTGTAAAAGAATCATTTACCCTCTTACACATACCATGTTGTGCTGTTATTGCTATCTGATGTTCTTAAATATAGTCTTCTAAATTCATTTTCTTTACAGTCAAGTAAAAGCTGAGCCTAATGAAATGTGGTGTGTGTTATTAGGTTTGTTAAACAGGTCAGACAGAGGAAACAATGTGAGCAGTGGGAGAATTTGCTCTCTATGCTGGTCTTTGATTAGGGTCAATTAATAACACAGGTGACTCTTGTCAAAGCCCAGAATCAGCACTATGCTGTGATTCTGGAGAATAGGGGTGATCTTGCATATTCTTTGGAAAAACTCAGATGCAAGGCTGATTTACATGTGCAAATTAAAGAAAGTTATTGCTCAGATTCAAGTGAGACTCTGCTTCCCTTTTTCACTGGAAGCACATCTGCAAGACATCAAGTATGTGTTACCAGGAGCAGAGAAACTACACTGAAGAGGTTTTAGTGACAGGAGCAAGGAGATACATCATCTCACAGCAACACCAGTAATGCTATCTTTAGTGAGAATGAAAAACTTCAGTTTTCAGTTTGTCCTGAATGTGAAAATGGCAAAGGTGTCAATGAGAAGTCACCGCTGTTACCTGGTACTCTGATTAGCACTGACACAAGATAGGAGGCATGACAATGGATTGTGGAATTGCACAGGGCAAACTTGCATTTTTTCCCATCCTCCTAGAAGAAATTCTAGGAGACTCATAACCTCAGAAATAGAGGAAAAAATTAAAACCATGCCAAGCCATTTTAAATTGGACTTCAAGATAAACTGAGATTTGATATTCCTGGATAATTACTAATGAGAACACTTTCCCTTTAATTATCTTGTGGTCACCATTTCAAAGGTGATTAAAGCTATTCTTTACTAGATGTGGTTATAGATTTAATGCAAACCTGGTCTTTCTTGTGGTTTTATCACAGCAATTAAATCTGACTTGTGCACAGACTTTGTGTGGCATGAGGGATTTCACGAAGCAAAATGATTTTACCCTTCAGGCAACGTTAAATTTAGGAAAAATATAATTAATTATATCAGACAGGTATCTATTATACATCATGCACACATTCTTAGAGACTGGGGGCCCACTTCTACTCAAAACAGAAACAATCATTCCTTCCAGCTCTGGTCTTAAGCACAGTAGCAACTGTTGCCTGTTCAGACATGTCTTAATATCATCATTTTTATTATTTATATCCAGTATTCATCCATTCTTTGAGAAGAAACAACAGAAAATTCCAAGTTCTCCCATTCTATCCCATTTTCACTGAGTGTTTAATGGTTCTTCTCTGTCTTCCTGATTGTATGTAGCAGTTATGTCTTAGAAATAATGCAGTGTTAGCCTATTATATTTACAGGCTATGTAATATGTTTCTATTTAGCTTTTATCTGCTGATTGTAAGATTACCTGATTGTATTTCATTTTTTTCCCCCTGGACTACTTGATGGGTTTGTTACTAACTTATCTAATACCGCACAATCCCTCAGCCCACAAAATCTGATTTAATTAGGGTTTTAGGCCACCTTCTAAAGACAAAAGGCTGCATTTTCAAAATACAAGTAGGTACTCAAGACACCCATGTCAGTGATACTGCATGCTACTAAAATATCTTTCATCAGTGGATCTCAAAGCCCTTTAAAAACATTTGCAAAGCATCAGGGAGAGAGAAAAGTATATCTAGTTTATAGATAAATGAACTGATAGTCTGTGTAAGTTATAGATATGCCATGCTAAACATCAAACTACTCTACTTTTGATTACTTTAAAAAGATAGTGTTTGAGATACATGGGTGAGATGGGCATTTTTATTGTTGCTGGGTTTCCTCCCTAATTCCTGGGATAAGTTACCTGTAGGGGAATAGAGCTGAATTTAAAATGCTGCATCTATTTGCAAGCATAACATGAAAATGATGAGATAGAGCTAACTTTTCTTGTTTTGATTTCCTGTAATGTTCCATAGAAGTTTATTCATCCATCTGATTAAAATAAAATAAAATAAAATAGAAGATTTAAAGATGGTCCTAAGAAAAAAAATGGCAGTAGAGAAGTAGTTTTACAGTTGAATTATTGAAATAGAATTCTGTTTGGGAAAATAAGCTGTGAAATCTTACAGAGCTGTTACCAGATTTCATCTCTATCTTCTTTTATTGTTTCTTTTTAAATTCAGAAGCCTTAGTTCTTGAAAGAGTCTTGGAAGTATTACAGCATTCAGAGCAGTGACATTGTAAAATATAGGCTACTAATCACAGAGTAGCTGTGCAACATACAGCTTTTTCTATCTGTCATATTTAATAACTAGACTATCATATCATTTGATTCTCATGTGCCAGAATCAGAGTCCTACCTCTCAACAGTTTGGAACCATGACAAAAATAATATCACTCAGCCAATCTCATGACTCAAGTGACCTTGGCCTTTGATCCAGTCAGATCTTATCAGATCTTCAGAGGGTCAAGGTATACCTGTTTTCAGTATTTTAGCATTTTAGCCTTAAGCATTAAAGGGCTACAGGGAACACATGATACTCAGAGGAAGCTGCACTGCTCTGCTCTCTGAGTGTGTGTGTGTGTGTGTGTGTGTGTACCTATGTGTATGTATACAATCATGTGCCTCTGCCTTGAGAGGGGGCTAGGTTTAATAATGCAGTTTGTTATTTAAAACTGAATTTAATCCAAGGCAAAATGATTTTTTTCCCTCTTATGAATAGCATACATATATGAAAATGTTGTTAATGACAAATATCTCATTTAAAATGTTCTTGCAGCATGCGTAGATCAAGAGAGGCAACTTGGCAGAGCAGGTACCATATGCATGAAATGCATAAGCACTTAGCAGCACACAGACATGCTTTGCTGTATGGGAAACAACATGATCAGGTGCACGTCTGCCATATTAAAGGATTATGAGAAATGGGGAGAAAATAATACTTAATTTTGAATGTAAATATATTCTGGTTTTTAAAGAGACGTCTCTTGAAGCAACCATATTATGAGATATAATACTACAAAATCTTCTTCATTTAGCACTATAGAGACTATTAATGCTTATGGCTGCTTAATTTCCCTTTCTGAAGCATGCAAGAAAGCCATATGTTGGAATGTAGGAGGTTTGTAGCATGTCCATTTAGTCAAGAATAATATGCAGCCAGAGGCACTGAAAATGAGTATTTTGTTGACAAAAACATGCCAAGCATTTTATTCCCAGCTATGAAGTATGAAATAAATTTTTGGTGATCACTGTGGACTTCTGCTGGAAAGTTGTGCTGTGTATACACCAGGCTAATGTGTATGCACTGTAAGCTATAGAGATAATATTATCATATAGATCATTGTTTGCAAATGGAAGCTTAGAAGGCTGTGAAGATAATTTCTCATGACAATTATTATGTACAGTAGGTGTAGAAATTGTTTGCCTATGACCCTCAATAATTGTTAGTGAGGCATGCCTGCACATCTATCAGGAGAAAATGAGGACCCTTCAATTACAGAAGTAGGATGGTTTTACTGAAATGTACACTCTGAATTGTTCCTAAAGTTCCCTATCCCAGCCATGCTGCAGTAAGGCCCCAAACTGCAGAGCAGAAGTTTTTGGTTGTATTTTTGTTATGGAAAATTGTGATTGTCCACTGTACATAAGGATCAAGGCATAATGATTTTAATCTATTGAGTATAGAATGGAGATGGCGTAATGATGCAGAGCTTCTAAGCTACAATGCTGCTGTGGGTGCCAAGTAATCATATCTTAATTTCATGTGAGGTTTTCAAGGAAAATGATACAAAATCTTTCCTTCAGAGGCACTAGACCATCTTCCACCTCATCACGTCCACGTGGGGCTGTTTTTTAAAATCCCCTTATATGACAACACTAATTTCACTAAATTCATGGGATGTTTCTGCTTGCAAAAGGTCTGCTTGTGTGAGCCAGAGTTATGGAATTAAACCTTTAATATTGCTCTAACAAAGCAGGAATGATAAAAAAAAAAAAAAGCTCATTGTAAAGGGAAAAAAAGGAGCAATTACTTATATTTCTTCATGGTTTATTATCAATATATGTGACCTAATCAATACTTAGACTAGTTACTCTGCAATCTCAATACAAATTCTTCAGTAAGCTGTCACCTCAGCAAGATCCTAAACTGTTATCCTGCTGCTGGTTCTAGTCCTCAACATATCTGGAGGAGAGGTTTGATGCTTTCACAGCTAATGTGATGGCCTCAGCACAAGTACAGATATTCCTGTCTTTGAGTGTCTTTTCATACAACCTGTGGTTTATCTAAACCGTTCAGGACCCTGGTAATGTTTTCCCCCAAAGCTTGTTTCATCTCAGATGAGGAAATACAAAAATGACTTCATTATCCTTGGGAGATATGTAGGATTTGGGTGTAACAGCTGGGGAACAGCTTCATCTTCAGAGATATGCAGGTATGAACTCAGTGATTTGTCCATCTTGGAGAAAAGCTTGTGACAAAAAACTGAGTCAAACCAGAAAGGAAACACACATTTACTTATATTCCTTTTTCTTTCCTCTTGAAATGACATCCAGACGTTGGCACCCCATTCCTTGGACTACTTAACAGATGGGTTCATATGTTACTGCCAAAGGGTATTTAATGGGTCACACTGGTAAAGTGAATGTTGTCTCCATCCACTCTGGTGCAGCAGCACACGGCTGCCAGATACTATTTCCAGATCTATATATAATCTTGCATATATCATAGATGAAGCTGATACAGAAAGTCATTAAGGCTTAGTCTGTCTGTCCTTATATATGTGAGACTTCACTGAAGTGGGAACTTTGAGCTGGGATCAATAAAAGGAAGAGGCCATAAGAAAAGAGATGAAAAGTCCTATTGATTGTTTACTACATTAGGAATGCAAAAAATGCAGACTTTGAATGATGCCTGTAATTCTTAAAGAAACCCCATAATGATAAAACAATTGTCTAAAAAAGTGTTTTCTCTGGTAGTCTAAACATTTAGCTAAGACTTCTAAATTTATTTCCTAGCCTGACTAGCCAAGTGACCTTTCTGAAGTTATTTATATTGTCTTTATATTTGTATTCAATTACTCAGCATAAATCAGAATGAGAATTCAAGGCCCTCTTCTGCTTTATCTTTATCAGTATGCAATGAGCCTGATCCAAAGTGTGCTGAAGGCAGCAGATGGGCCCCAACTGACCTTAGTTGACTTTGACTCATAGCATCATAGACACCACACCAAATTCTGGCCACCTGCAAATTGCATCCCAGTTCAGCCAAGTGACAAGCCATATGTGTTTCATGTTATTGTATACATGGGAAAAAAGGCTTTGGAGGTCTCTCCACATCCTTACCTAGGTATGTAAAGGACCACTCTTAGCATTCCGGTTTCTTATGGGTGTATATGGTGTGTCATCTGCTTTACCCACTGCAAAACCTTCACATTCCCTTTGGGCCTCTGGTGGCACCTCCTGCAGCCATATCTTCAGATCTCATAAGCTCTCTATCACTTCTTTGGTTCACTACTAATCTTTTTCGACCTGTTACATGACCAGAGGACAGCAATGTATAATTACTAGTTGCAAACTACAGGAGGCATTTTCATCGTAGAGAATTGATGTGGTCTTCTGCCAATGTTCAGGTGCTGATTTTCAAAAGTACTTATGAAATCTAATCAATTTTGGAACTTCTAAACTGAACTGGGATGAAGCAAGTATGTCAGAATGGGAAGAAATTCATCACTGAAGGCTCAAAGTCAGAGGGTAAAACTAGTCAGTAGACTCAAAGTTGTTATTAGGAGTCGTCACAGATAGTAAATAAGTAGCATGATTTCATAAGCCTGATATATGCTAAATATTTTAATTCTGTGTGCCAATATTTTAATACTGTGGGCCAGGTAACTAATGGCCTTTTCATGATGGAATGAATACAAGCCAATTTTTTTATTAATTTTTTTAATTGTTGATCCACGTGAATATGTGGGAAGCAATTTGTATTCCTGCTGCATCATCATGCTTCATGAAAGGTGGCACAAAGTTGATGTCTTTATATTTTCTTTATCCTTTCATGAAAATCCCTCAGAGAGTTATATATGGTGGACGGTCTTTTGGTGCTCTTTGGGCAGATACCACTGCAGACCGGAAGGGAAGATTTATTAAATACATGGACAGCTTTATCCGTTGGAGTCTGTAACTTAACATCATAGGCTGATCCCCATTTGTGGTGCCTATGTCATCAGTTCTCCATAAAGAACCTTCAAGTTTTAAATGGAACAAAATGCACTAAGGATTTTCACATGATTAATGACAACCATTGGGATTAATGAAGACTTGCTCCAGCCATGAGGTCACAGATGAATTTTCTGACTTTGATTCTTTTAAGTTCAGTGGACCTAGTAGGGAAAACCTATATTCAGCACTTTTCCTTGTGTCTCTCAGACCCTTAAAGCAATGTGTATTTTTGCCCTGCAGTATATGAATCCTGATGAGTATAGTATAGCTCAGTTTGTTTAATTATGCTTTTATGCCATTTAATGTATTCCTGTATTTTTTTCTGGGCACACAACCTAAGGAGAAAATATGTCATCAGCCATGCTAAAATCATTGAAATATCTGGGAAAGAAATCGTCCTCGAGTCTTGACAAATCATCTTTTTAGAGCATTGCATGTTAAGAATTCATTTAAGAAATGATCCCCAAGAGGCCACATGTGAACACTGTGCCATCCTAATCTATCTTTTCCTGACTATTAGGTTGATAATGGGGATTCCTTGGCACAGTCATTATGCATTGTTGTCAGTCTTGAGCCAGTTTTATGACCTGTGTCCAAGATGTACCCTCATTCACATTAAAGGCTTAAAATGATCCATTAGTATCTTGCTTTGCTTCTTCAATTTTCTGGTTCCTTACAGAGCTTTAAAATGTTGGTGTTTTTGAGATGGAAGGGAACTAGCATAGCTGGAACTATGATTCATTCTTGGTGCAATAACCAGAGACTGTTCTCTATTCCTATTGTGAGTACCAACTTTCAATAAGCAAATCCAACGCTAACATCCAAATTACTCTCTTGAATCCCAGCAATAGTACTGATGGACTGTAATCATGAAACCTTTCCTGAGTTGTACTGGCATTGCAAGTATGTAGGATGTAGCCATGCAGCTTAGTTATTGTTGGTATCTCTTAATATATGCAGTGAGTACCCCTGTAAATATTTTGCATAATTTCTAGAATATAGAGAAGATATGGTCCCCTTTAAGATGTGCAAGAGATAATTTCTTATTTTAAGTTTATAATATGGTTGAAAGTTTTAAAATAACAGCATCCTCCTGCACAACTTTTTAAGCTCTCCTAATCACAAAATGAGTCAGTCAGTCTTGATTTAAAAAGTACTCTTGATGCACAGGACACTGGAAGAAGGATGCAATAATAATTTAAAAAACATAGTAAAACTGTATTAAGGGTTCAACACCAGTACATTGTATATGAGGAGAAATTCTTATTTTAGTGAACTTAATAATAATCAACCTCTTCAAGACATCACAATCACTGTAAAAATACAGTGAAGGAAAAAAAGCAAATAACTTCTGTTGCTAGTTCATATTCCCCTGTCCTTGAAGTGTAGTGGTCTGGGTAAATGCAGGTAGACTCTCAACCCTCATGTTTTCCTGCCTGATTGCTGGCCATAACCTGCTGGTATTGGAATTAGAAAGTGCCTGCACACTCTGCTCTCTATTTGGCTGACAAAATACTAACAGAGCAAATTGTAGGTTATTTCACTTTTCGACATGGGCTGTCACCCCCTAAGTTTGCTGATATGGTAGCACTGGTCTGCACTGTCTCTGTTAGAGTTTTTTAAATAAATAGAGTGAAAGTGGATGGGTAAGCTCTTTGCAACCCCCGTGTCAGCTATATACTGATAGTTCTCCACTTACCCACGTTGCCTGATCATTAGTTTGATCACTACCTAATGCCTGATCATTCTTCCTGCAGAGCTTGCTGTTTTATTAAACTGCTTCACTAGTATTGTGAGACCCCAAAGCTGGGTTATTTTCTCTTGAGTAAAGAACAGAGATGCACCTACCCCAGCAGAAATTTTACTCTTCTTGTTAAACTTCTGTCCTTGTGTACGTACTAAATTCGTAAAGATGCAATACCTGATTAAATGACTGACACACAGCTACTGTTGTTTATACATATTGCCATCAGTTTACATGGTAATAGACAAGTTGAGTATTTGTGGCAATCACATTTAATCCTACTCTCAATGGATCAGATGTGAACCGTAGGAGGTTGACCCACTCTCTGTGTTTCTGCTTTCCACCAGTGTTTGGAAATACACCAACTTTCCTGAAAAAAAAAATGCCTTACAATATACTGCATGCTTACAGGCACCAGCTGTCACCCAAAACACATCACCTATGGACTGATGCCACGTAACCTTGTTACTCATCTATCAGTCTATTTCTCTCTCTCTGTTTCTCTCAGGTATTTTTAATGTGTCCATCACCATGGTTTCTCATACTGCTTAGTAGAATCATAAAATAATGGAACAGTTTGGGTTGAAAGGGACCTTAAAGATCACCTAGTTCCAAAACCCCAGTCATGGGCAGGAGTGCCATTCAGTACATCAGGTTGCTCAGGGCACCCTCCCACCTGACCTTGAACATTTGCAAGGGTGGGTCATCCACAACTTCTTGGGGTAACCTATTCCAGTGCTTCACCACTCTCTGAGTAAAGAATTTTTCTTAATATCTAGTCTAAACTTGCCCTCTTTCAGTTTAAAACTATTGCGCCATGTCATGTCAAAAAGTGCTGTATAAAAAGTCCCTCTCCCTCCTTTTTATAAACCTCCCTAAGGTACTAGAAAGCCATAATGAAGTCTGCCCAAAGCCGCCTCCATGCTGAACAACCCCAGGTGTCTCAGCCTGTCTTCATAGGAGAGGTGCTCTGACCCTCTAATCATCTTTATTGCTCTCCCCTGGACCAGTTCTAACATGTCCATGTCATTCTTGTGTTGAAGACCCCAGAGCAGCACTACAGGTAGGGTCTCACAAGTACAGAAGAGCAGGGCAGAATCACCTCTCTTCGCCTACTGGTCACTCCTCTTTTGATTCAGTCCAGGATATGCTTGGCCTTCTGGGCCACAAGCACACATTGCTCGGTCATGTTCAGCTTTTCATCCATGAGAACCCACAGGTCCTTCTCTGCAGGGCTGCTCTCAATGACTTCTTCTCCCAGTTTGTATTCATATATGGGATTGCCAGGACTCAGGTGCAGGACCTTGCATTTGGACTTGTTGGACTTTAAAAGGATTTTGTGGGCTCACTTCTCAAATTTTGTCCTGTCCTTCCATTGTGTCAGCTGCACCACTCAGCTTTGTGACATCTGTAAACTTGCTGAGTAGTTAACCCTTAACTTTTTAGCAAGCCTAGCTTTAACATTCCTATGTTTTATTTAACTCTTCCTTGCTTTCAGATCCCCACTGAATGAAGTGGAAGCATTTCTGTATATTTTAAATGATATTGGATTGCTTTGTTAGACCACATAGTGACCTTACTGTAAGTTTTAAATATTTTGGAATGTATATAAGAGGCATCAGCAAGAAAATTGCCTGATATGAATGATATCCCAAGTTTTTTTGGAAGAGTGGTTTTGCTATGAACTTTCCTGTGTACAAAACACTGCTTTGTTATTTGAACTTTTCTTCACTTGGTTTACCATTGATGGCCATGATGATTTGCAGTCCTGATTCTCTCTTCATTTCATATTTGTTAGCATTGCTGTCCGTCTTTGATTCTTTAACAAAAGTTTGATATTTAGTGAATATTATAAATGTGTGGGATTATTGATGGCATGGTTTTCATACACAGATTGGAAGTACTATATTTGTACAGATCCTAGTCTGTTGGAGAATTTAACATGGCTGGAACTTTAGGTGCTATTTGATTAATAAATAACACCCACTCCCAGCTTTGTTGTTAATGAAAACCATGTACCTGTGTTATGAAATGCACCTGTATTATGACACTATGATGATGACAGTAGTCCCTCTGTTTTTAAAACTAAAAAAGATATAATTTATAACTGTACCAATAAAATGAAATTCATTAATATCCAGTTTAGTTTACAAATACAGAAGGTCCACTTTTGGCTCAACACCTTTAAGAAATTGGATCTGTTTAGATCTGAGAAGCAGATGGAAAGAGCTGGCATTTACCATACTTACAATTTTTTATTACAAACAATGCTAGATATGTGTACTGTGACATTCTCGAGAACACTGATGTGCCTCATTGTCATAGGCCTCATTCTTATGGCTTCTTGAGAGTGAAATGTTGTGAAATTTTGCACTTCACTGGACTATTCTCATTTTTGTGGCAAGTTAATGGTGACATTAATATCCTCAAAATATCTCAAATCATAGGATTGTCTTATAGTCAACAAGATGTACTAGAAAATTACTTATTTTGTGTTCTTCTAACGCAGTTTTAGCCCTGGGATTGCATTTAGACCACATATTCAGAGTTTTCTCAGCAATGATAAGGCTAGAATTGCCATTAAACACACACATGAATCCCCTTTAAACAAAGATTGGTGAGATTTATATACTGGAATTCTCTTGAGTCTTTTGAATCTTGAATCTTGAATCCAGCAGTTCCTGGAGCTGCAGCCCTTGCTGCCACTGTAAAATTTTCCTTGAATCTGCAAAAGCAAGACTGAGCCTTGGATCCTGTGACCCACTCTTGATGACCTTTATAGGTCCCAGTGCAATGCCAAAAGTAATGGTGCCTCCTGCCAATGATGGTTGGCCAATACTGTGGAACCGTCTGCGTCCTCACCTTGGTGACACATTAATACAAAGTAGCCTCTTAGTTTTTGAGTATAAAATGCACTGTGTATTTTTTCTTCCTTTTCTTCTCTCCTGTAAGCTTTCATAAGCTAGAATGCTCACGTGTGATGAAATATCATATTTGATGAAAATCATTACTCTTTCATCAGGTAGTCCTTCTTTTGTAGCCCTGCTGATGAACCATTAAAGATGTAGATTGTGCTAAATTTGCGTGGGTGGCACTAAGAGTATATTTAACAGAACTATCCATAGCCATGGTTTGCATGGTTCTGCTGCACAGATACAGTCCCTCTTCCACCTCATGTACCTGACACACCTGAGTTTACTGTTAAATCCCTTATCATTTAAACAGACCTTTCCAGTTCAGTGGACTGCTGCTCTAAAAGCTCCCAAATATTTAGCTAAAATGTCTAGCCCAAAGTCTAATCTAGTCCATCAGTACCTTATTGTCTGCCCAAAGGTTTAGTATCATCTTATAAAATAAAAAAAAAAATTCCTATTGTGTATAGACTTCTGTCCTTTCTCTTTGCAAAAGAGAAAGAGTAAGGTGTGTACTCTTCCAACTCACTGGAATATCAAGACTCTTTGCACTGTCTTGACCTTAATTTTTCTTAGAAATATCATTAGAATTTTGAATGAAAGTGAGTTGAAGAGAGTAAAATCTACTCAATATGATTTTTGATCCTGTGCGTAGTCTAGGTATCATTGCTATTCATTAAAATGTATTGCACTAAGTGCTGGATACTCTTGAATAGTCACTAAAGAGTTTATACAGATTGATAAATATTGCATTTTTCTGTCTTGAAAATGTGTAAGATACATGAAATTAAAAATATAATTATATTTTTAAAAAATATTATTTATATTGTTGAGGACCAGGAATCTGAATGGAAATGACTTCAAGAATGGAAAAAGATGTACAGCGATTGAAAGGACTTTATGATACGGACTTTACAGTTCTTGTGTGTTTATAAATATGCACGTTGTATGTTTCCCCAGGATTTGTATTTCCCGGGCATGCCCAGGCATGCCTGCTTCCCTGCTTCCCTCTCTGATAGGCTGAAGAAGCTGCAGAGAGGAGACAGCCACCATTCGCCCTTTCTTTCCCTGGTTCCTCCCATGTTCCTCCCCCTTTGCCTGTGTCCCTACCCCGATTTGTTCCCCCGTTCGTCTGTCTCATGCTCCACCCCATGTTCTAGCCCTTTCCCCGCCTGAACTCATAAAAACCCCAGCACAGCTTAGTGAAGCTCTGCATTTGCACCTACACCTTCACTACGGACCCGTCCGTGCTGGGTCACGGCCCCATCCCCCCTCGGACCGTGGCATTATATTGTTACTGAATACTTGTTAATCTGCACCACCACTGGTTCAGATGTTGGGATGAGTAAACAGAGTTACTATTTTGGCCATCAATATCCAGTAGGTTTCTAAACACTTATCTACAAAGATATTCCTCAATATGGCTACTCCTTAAGTTCCCTTAGGTACTGACTTCTGAGTTTAGGTATTTACTGTACTATTATAAAAGCTACATGTAATGATCATTCATTGATATGTTTGATTAGAATACTGTCAAGATTAATCTTTACCAACATGTAAGTTAACAAAATATCATAAGGGACTCCTTTTTGGAAAAAGGTATTTTTTCCTCAAACATAATCTGTGAATCTAATAATATTAGTTTCTTTTCACTTTCCTTTTAGTTACACACTGCAGGGAAAACAAAACAGAATGCAAAGTCCAATCTATATAATGGCAAGCATAAAAAACCCCCAAACAACAGTGATTGCTTTTTTTGTTGCTCCTTCTGGAAACTTTCTCCTAAATTTTTGATAGCATATAATGTAGATGCATTAATGAACTGTTAAGAAGTTTGTTATATAATAATAGGAATTAATCCAATTTTTTTTTATAAATAGGTAATAAATAATAGATTTTCTGAATCTTTTCAGTAGGACTTTCCTTGAGATTTATAGGAAGAAATAGAATATTTTCTTTATACCTTTTATAGCAAAAAATGCAGTTAGAAATTGGGCTATTTCCTTAAGAGTAGATTCATGACCAAAACCCCTTAATTTCAGATGTAAAGTGGCTTGGCTGCATTCATAAGCAGAGCTGTGAATTCTTTTCCATCTGAACTTATGTTCTTTGATTTTCACTGAATGACTGACCATTTCAGCACGCTCTCCTGATCGTATATAATTCGGTCCTCGACCATGACAAACCAATCATTCACAACTGACCCTTGAAATTAATTAATGCCAATCACTGCTATCAGTCAAGAGACATTCTGAGGGATTTCAAAAGAAGAGATTGATGTTACATAGTGCTAAAGGTAGATGTAGAAAATGCAGTCAGTCAATGAATTTCAGAAGAAGTGAAATTACATTTATAGATTGCTAACATCTTTTCTAGTACATGTAGTTACAAGATGGTAGTCGTCAATGTATACTAAAGCTGGAACAAGTTCTCTGTGTGAAAATGCTAATTTTCAGATACTTATATCTTGAAAACCATAGGTGGTCTTGGCACGGAAAATAACATACTACCTCCAAATTTGAATCTCTAAAGCATAGCAGGAGGCAGATCTAACCAGCACTGTGACCATATGTGTTTGGGATTTCATACACAATAATTAATTTCCATTCTGTTAAAATGAATAATTTAATATAACATCCCACATCAAGAGACGCAAACACAAACTGATACTTAAAAAAAATGCCAGTGAAAAAACTTTTTCCTAATCAAAAACAACTTAAAATGTTATGAGTAAAAATAAAATGAAAACTATTTAACTGCTTTTATTTCTCAACGTAACAATCTTACAAAGATTGTCTCTTGGCAATTGAAGAATGTTTAATTGAATAAAGGGCTTAGAAGAAATATGTAATCTACCAATGGATGCTCTCTGTATATGCACCAAACATCTATGTTGTTTTCGAACTGTGTTTCTAGTTATGATTATAGTTTTTCTTTCCTGTCTGATTTGCATGTGAAGATGAACCTTCACCAAAATACTTAATATTTTTACCTAAACTCAATAAACCTGACACCACGTGTCAGGCTAAGTCTCTTCATTGAAACAGTGATAACCAATAGGCTTTAATGTCATTCTGTGACACAGGTCAGCTCAATAAAAGTCTCTGTAAATTATCATTTGGATGTCAGATGATCAAAAACATCAGTGCTGTCATGTCATCTGGGGGGCTATTTTCCCAGAGAAATGAGAGCTAAAGCATGTATTGTCACTCTCTATGTCTTCTGAGAACATAATCACACCAAACTATCCAACACGTGGTACTTGTATAAAAACATGTTGTGCCAAATCTTCTCTCAAGTGATACTTGAAGTTTCTAAAAAAAACCCACCTCTGTTAGCTGATGCATTTGTCTCCTGTTTACCACATTCAGCTGCCACTCCTAGCTCTGTCCAAGAGCAAAACAGCCTCTTTTTTTTCCCAAACAGAAAAACAAGTCGAGAGAGAAAAAAGAACTGAAACTTTAGATTTGAATTGCTCTGCTAGCAGAAGATTGACTACAAATCAAAACCACGTGCCAGCCTGGAAGTTTTTAGCCACCAAAAACTGTTGATCAGTGCTAAAGGGGGGTTTCGGAAATCCAGTTAGGCTCCTAAGCACATTTCAAAATCCCACTAGATGCCAGTCTGACTACATATCTCAGAAAAAAATGTGGTCCTTGTGAATGGCCTCTCATCTCTAATACCTGTTGGATTTTGATCCAAACTGTGGAATTAGGCCTGGATCCAGGTCCCACTGTGCAGCTAAAGCTCCCCATAGCTGCTAATGACAGAGTAATCTTTGTTGCAGAACGGTGAAGACTTCTGGGAGTTGAGTGTGCCTTTTGGGATGCCTTGCATAGTCTGGCTGTAAGTGAAAGAGAGGATATTTCTCCATCCTCCTCTGCCTTGGGTGTTAGGGCTTCATTATATTAAATTATAATATATATTATTATAAATATATTTTACATTATATTAATCAAATTATAAATTATATATTAAAGAGTACCTATCAGCAAACAAAGAACAGCGTTCTTTACTTTAGGCATCAAAAAAGTATATGTTGTTAGATTGGATGTTTGTGAGCAACAGAATAGCTGATTTTTGTCTTTCAGAGCAGCATAGCTAGAAAGACAATCAGGGACCGGACTTCCATAGTCCAAAGACAGAGAAGAAGCTGTGCTGTGCTACTCCTGATGTCTTGATGGATCATACTAGTTTGCAGTGGGTGCGCAGACTGTCAAGTGGAAGGGTGTTGATAATGATGACATTACTCCCATTACACAGCTTTTGCTTTTCTTAAGCAATACTTAAAAACTTGCCTCCCGTACTCTGCTACTTGTATCATCACTGACATCTGTTCTTTTTAGGTTACAACACAGTCTTGCCAGATCTGCAGTCCACTAGAAACACTACTTAGAATTTATTTATATATATGTGTATATATAAACACACACATACACACACAGATAAGTATATATATTCCCTATAAACAGTTTCAGCAAAGAATTAGCAGTCCAGTGATTTTTGGCAAAATTTTCAGGGAGGTGATTTCTTAGGTTGAAAGTTGGCTATTCTGAAAAAAAAAAAGAAGCTTCATATGTTACATGCCAAATTTAGTTTCTGGATTGAAGAACCCATTAGAGAGAATATGTGAGAATAACAGAGATTTCCTCCCAAGTATTTCTGTTCACCTCTCAGAGTATATCTGCAGAAGACAGTGTAATGTAGCAGTTCTGCTACTTTTAAGCTAACTTAGGTACAAGACACACTAGTTTACTAGACAGCTGCCTAGACTCAGCCATATATTTCTCGGTGACTGGATATGTTTCTTCCTCACTGAGCTCCCTAATGGCCTGGCTACAGTGCCAAGAGGACCTGAAGAGGTTTGCATGTCTTTTCATTGCAATAAACTCGTTACTGTGTGTGACTTTGATGAAGATGAACCCTTAGCTCACTGATAGTGCTACCTGTGTGAGTTGAAATGGGTCTGAGACAGCAAAGTGAGAAGGATTTTTAATGTCATGGGCTTGACAAATGCGTTTCAGAACAGTGTATCTCAACACAAGCTCTGTTGTACTTCTGCAAGAACTGCTTTTTGCTGCTCTGACTGTTGTTAATGAAGCTGCAGCTCACGGCTGTCTACTCCTGGTTTCCGGTGTCTGGACTGGTTTGAGGTTGAGAGTGGTTTCCTGTTTCTGTGCAGCTCTTGGGTAGTCTAATTGAAACGACATGTCAGCAAATACGTGTCCAGTGTGGCTAGGGAAAGCACCAAGGTCCAGTTTTCTTCAGCAAAGTGACCGAATATAGAAAACTCCATGGGAATAGAAGAAAAATCAATAAGCTGATGGTTGATGTGAACAGCAAAGTTTGTCTCCTACTCAGAAGACTCAGCAAGTGCCAAGTGAATTGGAGCACTGGCCTTCTACAAGGAGGACAAGGAAAAGAACAAGAGGAAATATTAGCCACGGGGGAAAAATCTGTTCTGTATGTCTCCTCTTGGTTTCTTCCAGCTTTACTCTGCAAGAATAAACAGAATTGAACGAGGAAAAGTACAAAATCTATATACCAAGTCCTCAAGAACGAATCCATCAGAAACAACTTCAAGTTCCTGTGCTAAACTAATTATTATGCTATGCTAATTATTATGAAAAGAAGCATGATTCCAAGTATTGCTCTGTGTTATGAAGTGTTGGTTTTGGATAGGTACGGAAACCATGGCCATTGTGTGAAGAATGTATCCATTCATACGATTTGATTGAATTTCCACCACTATTACTTAGCAGCTACCACAAACAGTAGGAATCCATTGTTTCATGCAAAATGCGTATATAAAACAAACAATGGACATGGTCTAAAAGGGCTGACAGTCTAAGGTGCACAATCTTGCATTCAATTGGTTGTAAACATAAGATCAGTAGTGCTTTCTCCTACACAAAGTACACCATCCCAAGGAATTTTGTATCTGCATGCAAAAGTCGTGTCAGATCATACATCTAAATGCATAAGCTAAACAGCGGCAGTGTTACTGAAGAGTTACTCTTCAGTTTTTACTGATGGAGAAGCAAAGCACACAGCCTCATTGCTACATGTCTTCAGTTAAAATCCAGTAGTCCACACTGTCTAGTGTGATAAAGGATACTAAGTAATATCTTCTTCCCTGGAGAGAGAAGTGTGGAAGAGCATACTGGTGCATTGGAGGGGGGCTGAGATATGTCTGGGGCTGACATAATGTCATGAAAGCATACAATCATAGAATGGCTTGGGTTGGAAGGAACCTAAAAGATCATCTAGCTCCAAACCCCCTGCCATAGGTAGGGACACCTTGCACTAGATCAGGTTGCTCAGAGCCCCATCCAACCCATCCTTGAACACTTTCAGGGATGAGGCATCCACAATTTCTCTGGGCAACCTGTTACATTGCCTCACCACCAGCACAGTAAAGGATTTTTGCCTGATATCTAATCTAGACCTACTCTCTTTCAGTCTGAAGCCATTCCCCCTTGTTCTGTCACTACGTGCTCTTGTAAATAGTTTCTTCATTTTTCTTGTAGCCCCTTCAGGTACTGGAAGGCTGCAATAAGAAAACTCTGAAGCCTACTCTTTTGCAGGCAGAACAATCCCAATTCTCTCAGCCTGTTCTTGTATGAGAGCTGCTCTATTCCTCTAATCAATTTGGTGGCCTCCTTTGGACTAGTTCCAACAGGCCAGTGTCCTTCCTGTGCTGGAGACTGCAGAGCCGGATGCAGTACACAAGGTGGGGTCTCACCAGAGCAGAGTTGAGGGGCAGAATCCCCTTTCTTGACCTGCTGCCCACACTGCCTTTTATGTAGCACAGGACATGATTGGTTTTCTGCACTGTAAGTGCACTTTGCTGTGTCATGTCCAGTCTCTCATCCACCAGCACTCGTAAGTCCTTTGTGGGGCTTCTCTCAATCTGTTCATCCCTTAGCCTGTATTGATACTGGGATCCTTCCTCAGCCCTAAGGTTGTGTCATTGCTGTTCACCTGGATTGAGAAGTTCAGCTTTTGCTTTTATCCAGAGTTTTTCTGAAGTTTTCTGCTTTCCCAGTCGCTTTTTCTGAATCCCCTGAATCACAACTTTCCATAGTATTCTAGCAGAGTCTTTTCAGCATGGAGGACAAAGGAAACAAATTCTTGGGTCCTTTATAGATGTCTATAGTAGTCTAAGTGTAAAGAGATGGGAGAGAACATATGGGAATCTTCTAAGAATTATGTGGCAGGTTCTGGCCTGTATTCCTCTTCCTTCAAGGTCCAAACTAATTTTGACAGTAGTTTTCCCCCTCCATCATGTATGGGGTTGCTGCAGTCCTTATACAAGTGAGATGAATTTGCATCTCAGTGCCTAAACTACAGATAAACCAAAGAAATATTCTGAAGTCAAACCCACATCTCCTTTGTCCCAGTCTTATGCATGTGAGCAATTGTCCTTTGTTCCCTGTTTCTTTTCCTAAATGGTAAAGGTTGAAATGGGCTCAAGAGACTGGAAAACTTTCTGAAGGAGAAATTCTTTGAAGATCACTAAATATGTGGAAATTTCATTCAGCTCTGGAAGTCCGCATATGAAAACAGTTGGTGTCTGGGAAATTATTAACCTAATTTTTTAATTTTTTTTTTCATGTTGAGGTTATAGGGTGATTCAGACACCCTTTTCTTTTGTAACATTCCTTCTCTTGCCATAAACCAGATGTTTTTGATGCTATTCTAGATTCCTTTTTCACACCAGAAGACGGCATCTCAGCCTGCACAGTAACTTATTCTTTGAACATATTACTTTGAAAGTGGTGGAGATTGTCTCAGCCTTCTTTTGTATCTGCTACAAATTTATGATTCACCGGTGTTGGGAAAGATCCAAACTCTACCGTAGGTTCTGACCTTCTGTTTTACAAGGAAAGTCCCTTGTTCCTAGTTCAGTGCCACCAGGTTTCTTTTTTCATTCTTCCCATCTGGTGAGATCTATAACTTCTATATCTCAGATGGGATTTTTTTTTTGCCAGGTTCTGCTCCATGTCATTCTGTTATCTGTTGGGTTAATTCAGAGCTGGGCATTGGAGAGGAGGCCCCTGATGATTCGAAGACTACTTGTGTCTTGTACTTGTGGGCTGCACTGCCTGATAGGACTTTGTTCCTACACACCATAATTATTCCCTTCATGCTTTATTGTCACTGCCTCAATCTGTTCATAATTTTATCAGGAGTTTCCATTGTGCCTCCCATCTTTTCTGTCTGGGGCATACATGGTAGTGTAAGTGTTATGGGTTATCAGAAACAACGTTATTTACATGAACATAAAAGGGGGCAAAGTATTTTGTGGTTCTGTTCAGACCTGTATTATCCTATGCCAAGACTCAAAGAGCTGAATTCTACCTTGTTAAATCCAAATGAACTTCCAGATGTGAAAAACAGTAACTGAAAATTCTACTGTTAGAAAAATGAAATAGAACAGTGTTACAAACCTTTCCATGCCACTGTGTCAGATGTTGTTTTCTTCTGCTTGATAAATATTAAAAGAAGGTCTGCTGTTTATTTTTTCTTTAGGGCCATATCACTTTTGTTCCTTGTTGTGAAACTCAAAGAGCAACAAGACATCTGACCAGAGTGGAGTTGTATTCTTGTAGAACTTCTAACAGTCACAACTCCTTCAAAACCTTCCACAAACCAGTTCAGGGTTTGAGTCAGGGCACAGATGCAAAAGTGGTTAAACCAGAAAATACCTCAGTAACTCAGACACCATATTCACATGATTTTTGGTGTGTAGCAAAATGGTATACTAGCTAAAACATTTTACTTTAGTGAATAAGGAATTAACTGCATGGAAGGTGGATCTTCCCTCTCCTGGAGCAGACATGGGGTGTGGAGGAAAGGAAAAATTCTCTTTGAGGCAGAGAGACACAATGTTAGGAAAGTACCTGTGGTTTTAGAAAACTATCTAGCCAAGGTCCAAACTAATTTTGACAGTAGTTTTCCCCCTCCATCATGTATGGGGTTGTTGCAGTCCTTATACAAGTGAGATGGATCGAACCATGGACACTGAGAGTTTTGTTAACTTTTTCTTCCTTTTCCCTCCTAATGGTGTCTGTCTTTTATTTCTGGTCGTAAAGATTGTCTCAGGAATGATATCTGAGCTTCACTGAATCTGTTTTTTTCTGCATAATTTTGCTTGCTTACACTACACAAACCAGTGTTTTGGCTGATTTCATAACTGGTAAGAAGGAAGACAGGCTGGTTTTGGAAAAAATGAAAGAAGATCAAAGAAATGAAAATAATACAACTTTGTGTTGTGGCAGAAATAGAATGGGAAGAGATAGGAGACTCTCAGGACTCTTTATTGATAAAGTTGTGGAAATGAACTGTAATTGCCAACTTTTTCTAAAACGTAGATTTTCTCTTTGTTCTAGCACATGGAATTTTGAGCACTCTATTCAGCCAATCCTCAGTTGTTTTCTAATGGGCTTGGGATTTATTTTTTTTTAAATGTCTGGGAGATCCATCACCCTAAATAAGTGGACTTTAAAGGTCAAGAGAGCTCTTATCCTTTCAGTTCATTTCATGAGAGCTCTGAGCAGCAGGCACAGCAATCTCAGCATGGACTCAACGATATTTCCTCACAATGTAGCCAGAAACTGCATGCCTGCAGGGTGAAACAAAATTACCAGTGTTCCCCCATGAATGTCCTACACCTTGAGAGGCCACAGCCAGCTACTGAGCAGTTAGCTGCATGGCTGAGCACTAGCAGTAAATGCTTACTTCAATTGTGGCAACTGCCACTCAGAGGGGATGCATTTAATCTTGAAGGATAGATGTCTCAAGACATCTCCCCTAAGTGACACAAAGTCTCTGGATGTAGAAAGGAGTGCTGAAGGGTTCTCTATGCAGACAGTTTCTCTCTGACTGCAGGGTAAGTGGAGAAAAATTGGGATAGCTGCTAATAAATTAGCTTTAATATTAATCTATTCCCCATGTCTGATGAAAATTGCAAATGAATGCACATGGAGAGAAAAGTGAAACCAAACAACATAGAAGAGTATCAATAACACAATAACATTTTTCTCATATTGCCTGTTATTATTGATGGCAATGGACAAATGCTTGCAGATTTGATTAGAAGCCATTTTGATTAAGCCATGAAATACTGATGATGAGAATTCAAAATTCGAAATCTGTGAAAATTTCCTTTGGGACTAACACTCCTAAGACAGATGGCCTAGAGGAAAGAGAGAGTGCTGCCTGTGGACTCCACTAGAGAATTTTGGACACTATCACTCTCCTTGCCCAACGCAGACAGAACCTATTGCTAATTGTTATTAAGCATCCGGTAAGAAAATGACAACAGCACTGAGATTTCTAGAATATAAGCAGCAATTAATATTAAGTATGAGTACAACGAGTACAGTTTTTCAACAGTACCAAAGAATCTAGGGGTCAGTATAAGGATTTAGGATGCAAACTCATCCAGGCAATTTTGAAAACTGTTCGAGAATTCTTACAGCATTATATAAAATAGATTTTTAAAACCTTTGCTGCTGTCAGTTACTTTGCGAATTTTAAAAGTATAACCTGAAGGTGTAATAAATACTGTGCAACCTGATCTGAAGGGAAATTTAGGTAACTTACTGTAAATGCACACACACACACATATGATTCTTTATAAATATATTGGCCTATTTACTACGGTAGTTACCTGTTTAAGACTTGCAGTTATATTAAGTAAAATAGTGTGCCAGGGCTAATACATTTTCAGAGAACCTATTTGTTTTACTGAAGAATTTATTGCAGCAGTAATAACTGTCAGAGTGAAAGCGTGGTTAAAGTGCTAGAGACAGGACCAACTGCAAAGGGTATCTATCAAACTATCGACTTCCTGCCAGCGGTGTTGTGAACTCTTTTGTCATAAACTCAAGCACCCAGAGTTGAAACCTCGATCAATGAAAGGGGAATCTGGTATCCAGCTCTTTTAGAGAGGGCATCTCTTCTGTTTGACCTATTAGGACACAAATAACAGTTTTTATACAGTGCAGGTTTGATTTACAGCAGGCCTTCAGGTTACCTAGTAACATTTATATTTTAAATGAAATGAACAGCACTTACGATCTGAAAGAGTTAAATACAGAGCTCCCAGATGCATTCTAATAAAAAGTTTTAGTCTTGTAACTGGCAAATAGAAATTTCATTACACTGTGCAGTTATTTGCCCTGAGGAATTTTATTTATTTATTCTTTTTTTTTCTTCCCCCCCCCCTTGATTTCATTTCACTTTTAGCATCCTGGTATTGTGGAAAGTATGGCCTTGTTTGAAAAGGTTTCTGACTGTTGTTCCCTCCATATTTCCAGTATTCTTGGCACTATGTGTCTGTCATCTATGGGCATAATTCACCTATTGAATCTCCAAAGCCTATTTGTCTCTCAGAACTTCTGTTTCACCTAGAAACTTGTTTAAAAATTCTACAATATTACAATATTATGATCAAATTTATTAATATAGCATAATAAAAAATTTCTGAATAATTTGCATTTCTAACCTATTTCTGAAATCACTTCATGATGTAGCATCAGTGTGGATAAAGGTTAGGAAACATAGGGCATTTCAAACTTTGGATATATTTATCATAAAGTCACAGAATGGTTTGGGTTGGAAGAGACCTTTAAGGGTCATTTAGTGCAAACCCTCCCCCCCTTTTTTTTGTTACGTGTGTCACTAGATCTAATTTCTTAGCGCATGCTTATAAGTGTTTTAATTATAGCCTTTTATGACTAAATGCCATGTGTTGTAGTGTGAGAGACATTGCAGAAGAACTGTGTTTTGGTTTGTTGATATCTAAGGGTTCACAAGCTTTACTTTCTTAAAAATATGGTCTGCAGAAAGACCAAAACTCAGCTCTGATTCAGTTTAAAGATGTGCTTGCCAACTGAAGGCAGTTGGGTCAAGCTGGGTCACACTTTGCTTGCTTCTGCAGAGTTCTACCACAGATTTAATTCTCAGATCAGTGCATCTGGTTATTGGACATGCAAATCTTCGTAGATGTCTTTTCCTCACTTTTGTTGAGCTCTGACTGACCAGATAGGGCTGTTCAAGTTGTGGACATAGTCTTTTTTTCATGTTCTAGTGAGTGCCCTACATGTGGCTGTCCCATGACTGGGAGAACAGGCGATGCTACCCACAGTATTGCACTACTGTGCAGGGCTAGGCTGTGTGTGTCTCAGTGTAGCAGTGTGAATGCTGAAGCCAGTGCCACCATGCTACCTTGTGTACATTAGTAACTTTTAGCGTGATTTTGATTCATGTGGTGAAGTTTGGATATGATTGTTTTTCTCATTTTAGAGTTCCAGTAGAAGTGAGGGGCAAACATCATCTTGGTTTGTTAGTGCTTGCTGCAGTCTATTTACTTTTTGGAGGCAAAGGGGAGGTGCTCATTTTTATTATGCTTTTCATATGTATTTTCTATTTTTACAAGGGGAAACTTTCATTGAAATCTGAGGTGCTGTTAGCTTGATCATTGCAGTATTATTTCAACATGTTTTGTTTCAGTGCAAACTTTAGCAAATATGTTCCATTCTTCCACCAACAAGAAAAGTAGCCTAGGTAGATTGTTGCTGTCTGTGTGGTACAAGAGTCTTCTACTTCAGAGGAGGAACTCTTCCCTACTTTAAAAACAGAACTTTTTCTTGATATATGGCATTGTTTTTGCCATTTATATGAAACAAAGTGATGTATTTCAACACAGGAATTAAAAGTTTAGTTCATTCTGGATGTTGTGCAAAATACATTGCCTGCTTTCATTTTTGTATATGCTCTTTTTCTTGCACATCATACATCTTTATTTAATCAGAAAAGAGTGCATCCATACACTGATGTTATGATTGAAATTTAGATGTATATTTCATCTATGTGCTACGTAACACCCTAACATGAAGTGGTTAGTAACACTTTTACGTGTCTCCCTTAGAAGAGTAAAAGTTTTTGTGTGTGCTGGGGAAAGTGGCTTCTACTATCATTTTAGTATTTTTGCAAAGAATAACATATGCAATTTTGTCAACAGATCTTGAGTTGTCCTGCCAGTTTATCTGGTGCAGTCTGAATCTGATTTGCTCATCCTTAGTTATGGTTCTCATCTCTGAGTACTCCATACAATCCAACCCAGTATTGCCTGGATTACACATGGAAAATGACATGTTCCTCCAAAATTAGACTCTGTCATAATGAAGATGAGATGAATTGCTGCCTTTTTGTGTTAAAGTATTCTATCTGAAACACAAACCAAAAATGTTTTTTGCATAAATATTAACCTTTAAGTTAACCTTGAAATGTGCAGGAAAATTTGAATCAATCAGAATTTCTCATTGAAAAGTAGGCAGTATGGACTCCTGGTCTGAGAAGAAACACAAAGGAATATATCATGAGGAGTCTTTCTTTCATGGCTGTGTTATCATGGCTCAGATCCTTACAAGCCACAACTGGATGTTCCTTCCAGCAAATCCAGATTTCTCTTAACAGTTGTTGATGATATGGTTCAGATATTTTATTCAGTCAAAAGTAAACATCTCAGCATCTCTGAACCACACCTTTTCAGGCCCCTATGCCATTAGCACAGTATTTTTGTTTTAATTAGAATGAGTGATATGCTGCTAGTAAGCATACATATCATGTTTCTTTCTGTAGACTTGAGGCTTTTATGGTTTGGCTTTTAAATTTGCCCTGTTTACAATCAATAAAGTGTACTATGGGCTCAATAAGACCAAAATTAACTTAACACAATTAGCTATAATTCAAACTTTCTGGAAAGCTGGTCCTTTATGTGCTGTTTTCACTAAATCACTAGAAGTTGACTACAAGGCAGGGTAAAATCAGATCAGACCACTTAAATGTTACAAGCATATTTTTTTCCCTCTTCCAAACAGCTTATATTTATCTTATAAATTGAAAAATAGGAGTAAAAAGATACCGCTTCTCAGTTTGTGGTCTTTGAGGATCTTTGTTGGGGGTGTTGGGGGGTTGAGGAACGGGCTACTGGTTGCATACCTGAGATAGCTGGGAGTCATCCCTGTGGCCCCTCACTCAGAAAGCTTTGGGACCAGCTTTGAAACTTGCAGAGATATTTTGGGGTGAGGCAGGGCAGAGCACACAGCAGATTTCCAGATATTTTGTCTTTGGTGGTCCCTGTGGGCAATCTCCCTTTCCCTGTTGGAGAACTGGGCTGCCAAGTGAAGGTGCCACCGAGGCATGTGCCTCTGCCACAGCATGATACACCCCAACAGCTCAGGAATGGGTGTAGAGCAAGAGCCATGGTTTGTCAATCCCTGATCTGAAGTTGGACAAACATCTGTGCTGTTTGCTTGCATTAACTAAGCTTCAAAAATTGACTTTCCTCTTCCTTTAACTAAATGTTATTGTTGCTTTGGTCAGCACTGGCAAACCACACTGAGAATTGAGTGATAAAGTAAATAGCGTGAGTGATGTTTATTGCTGTTCTCAAATAATGATAGCAATTTTTTAAATGATTTTTTTCACCTAAATGGTGTTTCTCTAAAATCATGTAGGAGTTCAGGCTAATATTAAGACCTAAATTGATGTCAGGGGAGTTGTGATTTGGAACAGAGATCATATATTTTATTTCTAAACCCACATTTTTCTGTTACTCAGCGAGTATGAAGAAGATTGTCATTGTTAACATTCACCCACATTCAATTTTGCAGATGCTTAACAAGTCTTTTTTAACTAATGACTTCACAATTGAAAGGAAATATGTAAACAAGACAGTCACAATAAACATTACAGATATGGATAATTAAATTACATTTATCCATGTGTGCTTTTTTTTGTAAACTCTTCAATTTTATAAATAGAAAGCAAAGTTAACCAAGCAGTTAAAGAATCATACTTCCTTCTGGTGTTTCTGGTCACTGTATTCAGAATTTTTTATAGCCCTTGTTAGAGAGTTTCAGCTGACAGAAACTGAGAAAATATGCATAGATAGAGTGTTTTGGATGCTAAATTAAATGGTGACATGTTAGAAAGCAGTGTATATATTTCCAGCCTGGAGCTCCCAGAATTATTGTACAAAATTCCACATTAATATCTAACTCAGTTTCTGTGATTATATCCTTTATATCAGTGAATGTCATGGCTGCCAGGTAAAATAAAACCATCCTATGCGTTCCTCTTAGAATTATGCCAAACCTAATAACGTGTGAGAGTTGGCCCGCATTTCTCTGGAGCTGGTGATGCCAAGCCCGTCCTCGCAGACTAATGTGTAATCAATACATCTTTCACCGGCGACCAGAGCCCTAGTCAAGCATGCAGAGACGCCAGTCAGTAAATCATAGCCGGAGGTCACTGCCACGGCAGCTCGGCGCCCCCGGGTCGCACAGCTTCGCCTCGGACCTGACCGTGGCTCTCTGGGCTGCCTGGCAGCCGTGGGGCGGCGGGAGGTCGAGTTTATGCCCAGCGGGGTATTGGCCTCTCAAATGCTGTTTGCTGTTTCTGACACTGACCATTAATTCTCCTCTGTCGCCACATTTAACCCTTCCCTGCCAGCTCCTGCACAGCCGGGGGCTGGGCATGCTAGGGAAGGATGCCTTCTCCTGAATCAGCCCTGGCAGAAGTCCTGTTTTGACACTACTGTTCTTCCACCAGATTTTAGCTTTTTCTCAGTCAAGAGAAAATGGGAGACAGTTTTTGTAATGTGACATCAATTTCTAAAGTCAGAAGGGACTACTGTTAAAATCAAGTTTGAGGTGTTTGTTCTGACACCCGAAATGGCCCAAGCCAGTGAACTTGATGTCTTCAAGATGAATTATCTTTCCCCAGGATGAATCTTCTCATCTTTTGTATGGGTGTCATCAGATAAATTCTACAATAAATAAATAATTAATAAATAAAAGAACTTTGTGTCACACAAATAAATATGCATTAGGTATGCAAAGAATATGGATTAGATAGGTGGGTTCATGTAAATTTAACTGTGTAAAAGATGTAACTTTTTACCCCATGGTGTGCTTAATTTGTAGAAATCCCTATCTTGCACCCTGCACAGAATAAACAATGTCTCCTTTCTAAGCTAGACTGTGTTTAGAGAGGTCCTAAAATCGGCAACAAGCTCACCCCACAGGATATCAGGAGTGATGTTTGCCTACAAGTATGTCATACATTTATAGATATAGGCTTGGAAATTGAAGAGCAATGTCAAAGTTCCTTGAGGATAACTCAATTTTTTGGTCTTACTCTCCAACAGCTTAAATAAATATAAGACTTCAGAATTCAAGGATTCACCTAAAACTCACAGAGAACTAAATATAGCATCATGAAGCATTCTTGCATTACCCTTATTATCCCCAAGTGAGCAGGAATTACTTATCAAAATCACTGGTAAGTCTTGCTCTCATGAGATTTGTAAAATTTGAAACCTCATTTGTGGACCATAAAGTTCTGTACAGGCTCAGATATGCACTATATGTTTGACCTGCTGAGTACACTGCCACAGGAGGTAACCAAGTAAAATAATTTGACTTGAGTAAAAAGGGGCAGATACTTTTATGATCACTAATAACATTTTTATAGCTATGAAAGCCAAGATAATAAGGATAATCAAATCATACATTTCAGGATATAAGCTGATTATAGTACCAGTAATGGTCAGGAAAGAATTTTACCTTTTGTCGCCAGAAAAAAAAAGTGCACAGTGACTAAAATTACATTTTAAAAGAACTTAATCATCTTAAAGTTGGGCACTGACAGCTGTAGTACAATAGACTAGGCAGGGCTGAGGGCTACTCTGGTATCAAAAACCCTTTTGATTAGCTTCTGCATTCTTGTATCCAAAAAACACCCTTATGGCTTAGACTCATCAATTGTCACATCTCTTTGCCTGCCCTTTCCCAGTAATACAAGGCCTGACACCTAATTCACTTGTATTCCCTCCAATTGCCTCTGTGCCTCGTAATTCCAAATCTGACAACATCATTGGTTTTTCATTCTCATTAACCACGATTATGTTCTTACTCTTTCTTTTCTAAAATCAAAAGGCCGCATTGCAGACCTTCAAGTGTTATGTTACCTTCACTTTTCATATCCTGCACATGATCCTTTCCTGTTTGCAGTAGTCAGGAATGGCATCAGAGGTTCACCAGACTCCACAGAATCCAGACAGGAGATGGACCTTCACAGCATCAGGTCCATTTAGGTGATGTATCCTGCTTCTGCTTTAGAAACTCACTGACATTTCCAAGGAGTGGTATGGTTTTCCAGTGCCCCTTGCTCAGCCCATTACTGGGCAGAACAACAAAGCACCACATGAATGCAAACTTAACATGTGTGGCTATGGAAAGTATTAACCTGCAGCACCATCTTTCAACAAGAATAATAATGATCTTTTTGTTAGTGTTCAAGTCTTGAAAGAAATATTTGCACTTTTAATTCATATATACAAATGGCTTTTGAGAGAAATGCTGCTGCTAGCAGTCAGAGTGTTTGTTCTTTCACCATTTATTTCTAACTAGAAGATATTTGCAGAAAAAGCTTCTAGGAAACTGTATAGATAGACAGGATGAGGTTTCAGGACAACTGTGTGCTTTCTGCTAATTCTAGGAGAGATGTGTGAGGTGAGTTAAAAAGCGTTACTTTATCAGTGAAAAGTTAGATGTCTTCTGGTCTCTTTCCCAGGTCAGTGAAGAGCTCGTGTAAGCTCCAAATTGTTTTTTGCTTAACCAATCTCTGCACATACCACCTTACAGAAGGACAAAAGCCAGGACAACCTGATCATATGAAACTCTAGCACTGCAGAATTGAAGTTATGTGAGAGAAATCACAGTATCAGCACATACACTGCTTTTCTGGAGTCCTGCTTCTTATCTGTGCTTTAAAGCATTCAGAATGACTTTACGAGTAAAAGGTAGTTAAGGACACTGCAAGAAGAAGGCATCTCCAGAAGTTACCCTCACAATGAAGGTAGGTGCTTGCAAAAAACCCCACAAACAAATGAATGAACCCAGCACAAATCTGCATTGAAAACTAAATCAGACTAAGACATTCAAGGAATGACAGAAAGGCTTCTTTATGAGATAAAAGTTTCATCAGCAGGAATGGAGTTGTCTGGCCTGACACCTTAAGATGAACGAAAATGGTGTGTCATCTTCATCTTTCCAGTGCATTTCAATTTATTTGTGGGAAGCAAATATTAAGTTACATAGGACAGCTTATTTTTGTCCTTTGGATCCTAACTGTAGGGTGAGAACAATTTGTCCCCACACTGTCTTCCCTCCATCCAGCTCCTTACTCAAAAAAGTCATTAGAAAAGTAGAGATGAAGCTAAATCTAATCTTTGAAAGATTTGGTGAATCTATGTCCAACTGAACAACACCCACTGTTGTATTGAACTAATTTCTTCTGCTCAGATGGTGTAGCTGAAGCAGTGTTTATAAAAAGCAGAAGTATGATTTTGTACATTGGGTATCTGCAGGCAGAATTATTCACAAATGCTTGGCACTGGTGCCAGCGATGGCTTTTGTCAGGCATAGGAAAAGAGCTGTATGTAAACGTGTTTAAGAAAGAAATGATGGCTTTTGATCCTTGCAGGAAAAAAAGTCTGTTGAGGGATATTTCTACACTGACTCCAAAATAACAATGGGAGTGACTGAGTATACAGAGGAATAGAAATAGCAGGTCCCATTTGTCTTCAGTGCTCTGATATGACCTAACACCCATTGCTTGAAATAAACTAAGCTGCTCAGTGAACACATCTGATAGTACAATTTGCTCATCACCTTTAGATACTTGAAGCAGTCCTATATTTTCCCTGGATTTCCTGTATATTTCTTGACACTTATAAAACCTAGCTCTACCAAATCGGAGCACCTTACGATGATATATGGTCATTGCTTCATTCCTACTATTTTTTTCTCTCAAGTTTAATCTCATGAATAATGTGATAATAAATGTTGTATTGGAACTCAGAAATTGCTAAGATTTCTGTGATATATAGAAAGTTCTGGTGTTTTAAGATGAATTTATGTTAGTATGATTGCACAGATGCTAATGAATTAATCTGAAGTGTGTCAAATTTTTTGGTGGGTTTGAGACAGTGGATTAAAATAAGAAGGAAAATTGGTACAAGAAGAAAAGAGGCATGAAAGAAAAAATGCAGTGGGAAAAATCAGGATAGGAACAAAGAAAGTGTGCTTATCTTAGACTTGGGTTCACCACTGAGGAAGCGGGAGAAGTTCTAGAGAGAAGGTGCATACAAGAAGCTCCTAAAGCTATGTTAGAAGTCTGCTTGCCTGTAGGGCTAAGATAAAATAGGGTACAAAGGCTTGCATGGAAATTGCTTTTTTTTCTTTTTATTCTTTTTTTTTTTTACCTCCTCCCCTAAGGAAGATGGGGATATAAAAACATGTATGCCTAGAAGGTCTGGAACTAATGTGGAGAGGACACCTGGCATAGCAGGGGCTAAGATAAAGAAGGGCCACAGAAACTGGAAAAGAGAGACACAGAAATAGTGTAGTAAAGCACAGCTAGAAGTTCAGTTGTAATACATGGTAGAGGCAGCTGTTTGAAAGTGTGACCTGATAAACAACTGTAATAAGTGGTGCTAAAATGGATATGAAACTTATCTGTGATGACATTAGTGACTGGAAGAAATCTAATGCAGCAAACACTGAAGTTTCTAGGGTAATTTTGAGGAAATAAATTAATGGAATAGATCTTGAAAGGAGGATATTTTTGGTCCACACAGGATGGTTAGAAGTGGTAGAACATTGCAATGCCATGGGTCCTTGATCACTCAGGACAGCTTTGTTAAAATCAACACACAAAAAAGTCAGCTTGTATCTCAGACAACTGAGGTAGAACACCATTCAGAATAGTCAAATTCCAGTGGAAGAGAGATATAATAGTAGAGGTAGCAGTGGTAATGCAAGTAAACAGCAAAAGTAATATAAGAAATACAACATTTGATGCCGGTTTTCTTCTGTGGAAAAATGAGTTTCTAATCTGTTTATTGGAACATGGGAAAGACTTGGGGACCAAATGTCTTAAGGTTAAAAAAGTAGGCTGGAGGCAGTCTATTGATGAATGATTAAATAGTCAACATAAAGCACTATATAAATACTGAGATACTTTCATAACAATTGATATAATAAAGATATATCTCACAATATTTCTGAGTTCAAAGCACAACAGATTCTAGTTGATCAGATAAGGCATATAGGCTACAAAATGTTTTGTGTCCTGCAAATTGAAAAGTCACTTCAGATAATTAAGAAAGCTGATTGTATTCTTAAAAATTAACAGGGGAAAAAATATTTGTCCAGTCACAGTCAGAAGTGACATGACAGAAGAAGAGTAGCAATACTATATCAGTACTACCAGCAACCTTAATTGGGAAAGGTTACTGCTTTTCCATAACCATTCAAATACATCTCTGCGAAGTAGAGAAGGTTGGCAGAGAATTGCCTCCACACCTAAACCTTTTCAGTCCTAAATCTTATTCATTTGCTCTCATATAGAATGTGTTGCTAATCTCTCTTTTTCAATTTTGCAAATAAAACAAACCCTATGACCCCTAAATTTCCTAAACAAAACCTCACGAAGTAAAACAGAAAAGAACCCACAGTGGAAATATTAAAAGCAGTATTGGAAAAAAACAAAAACAACCCCCAAAAATATTTGAAATTTGTTCATTAGCTACATCCCTCTGGTGGTCTAGTGGTTAGGGTGCAGCACTTTCACCGCTGCGACCCGGGTTCGATTCCCAGCCCCCCGGACAGATGGAGCTCGTCAACCCTGTGAGGCAATCCATCTAAGAGAAGGTCACTCTAAACAAACCTACATCCTGAGACCCTCACTGCCACTGTCCAAGCTTGCTCGGCCCCGGCAGATGAACCTCAGGATTAAAGGGTGGGCTCAGTTCAGCACACGCTGTGTCTCACCTAAAAAATCCACTGCGCAGGCTCGAAGGGTTAATGACCTTTCCCAAATCTTCGCTCGTGAAGACTGGCCATTACATCCCTCTGAATTATGGAGTTACATGAATTTGGATTTTTCATAGAGTAAATTTCTTGCTTTCACCAAAGAGCAGTGAGTTATAAATCCTGCTGCTCCTGAACCCTTCAACTGTATGAGGCGACTAGGTATAAGTGGCTTTTATAAGCTTCCATAGGATTTTAGTAAGCTGTGATCTTTAAAAAAGCACAGAGTGAGTACAATAAACTGAGTTAAATGAAAAGAGAAAGCATTAACAATGGATTTCATCTTGGTAGTTAATTAGCTAGAGGCCATGTAGGAATAGACTAAATATCAGCAGAGGGTTCCTGATAACAATCTCAGAACAGATGGGCATTTTTATCTTGAAAGGATGACCAGCATATCTGTAGTTTTGCAGCTATCATGACTGATCTATATCTTCTTTATCCAGGCTAATCAAGTACAGAAAGTTTATTAAGATAGTAACACTGAAAGTTATCACCAGTTATGCTCTCTAATCTTGATACAGTTTTGCTGTGTACTGTGTTTCAAGAGGTCTGTCAGCCAACAAAGGCTAAAGTTTGAGGGGTATCATTTACACGTCTACAATGATGTTTTTGCTGAACAACAAGCAACTTAAAACCCATTTTAAATTGATGGCAAAAGGTTATTGTCATGACAACTCCAACAGGTTAAACACAGGCTCTGAAAACAGGCTAAAACGTAGAAATCTTCCCCCAGGACAAGTAGGTTGATGTGTCTCCAACCGACTTTAGTTTCCTGCCACTGCCCACTAAACAGCCTTCTACAAGCAGGGAAGAAAAGACTCAGTTGGTAAAAATCAGAGTAGTCACAGTGTTGGAATCTATGCCAAATGATGTAGATGAAACGATACACATAGCCAGTGGATGTATGCCTAGGAGAGCCGACTGTTGAGTATGTAAAATTAGCATTTGCTTTTTTAATGCATGTACATTCTAAACACTGACAAAATAGTCCTTCTGGTTCTTAAGAAATCTAGTTTTAAGATTAAAAAAATATTCAATGAAAGATTTTAAATTTGGATTTATTTTTGAGTCCAAGTATTTGATGAGAGATTCCTTTCATCCTATTAGGATGAAAGCATTTTTTCATAATCAAGAAGAATCAGTTGGTTTCTGTTAAGTTTTGCATCAATACAGCACTGGGCCAATAGATCATGTTACTTCATGATGCTTCAGGTGGAGAGAAGACAGTTCGCGACAAGTAGAGGTGCAGGGTTTAATAGTCTGAAAAAGTTTTGTTTTAAACATTTTATTACCCCCTCCCCCCAAAAAAAAAATCAGAGCATGCATGCTGAACCCCATTTTGCCTGAAGAGGGGTCTTGTTGTCTGCACAATTATCTACATGTGTGTAGAACAATGCACAGCCTATACCCACTGTTGTGGAATTTCTTGCCTGGCCTTGACAAGTCAGAAATTCTTGAAGAGAGTTGCTATGGGGCTTTTGACTGAAAGATCAATGCTTAAATAAAATCTGTGTGCTGATTACACATCTCCACATTCAATCAATGAGTCACTGAAATTCCATAACAAGCTAAATATTGATGGCCAGAAAACAAATGTGTACAATTGCACTTGACTGTTTTTTCTTTTCCTCTTTCTAATTTCACCCAGCCTTAATAAATATGAGGTTGTAACTGCCAGTTATTCTACATGCAACCAGTCATTGTGCTGTAAAGTACTACCGTTTGCTGTTATTGATCTTATCTATCTTTTTAATTATTGAAGTGACCTGAGGTTTGGTTTGGTCAGTCATGCAGGTCATTCTTCCACCTTAATGATGTGAAATGTTATTGTCAGGGTGAGGGAATCAGAGTACCCATAGTTTAATGCTCTTTTACATGCCAATTATTCCCCAGACTATAGAAGAGCTGCAGTCAATTAAATATAAAATCTAGAGGTCATCTGTCTTTTTCTTGATCCCTTTGTGATTGAAACATAACAATGGAAATCTTTTATAATCTTGCCTTTCATTTTAAAGAAATTGTGTTCTAAATTTTATAGGTGGTGTCCCAGAAAGCCAGGTAATTTTCTGCTAGACACAAACTTGGGAAAAAAAATAAAATGCGTAGTCACATTGTTTGAGATCAATTTAAATTTAAAATAGATTTGAGGACAAATAGTTAATCTGAGTAAGAGAGTCAGTTTTGTCTTTTACAAACAAATGCGTCACTTTTTCAATAAATAGTTGTCAAATACAGTAAAATTCTAGTCTTGATCAAAACCTGTCCACTGGAGGCATGATGGTGTCCATGGTGGAGCGAAGGTTAATGTATCACCCATTTAATATGTTGCTACTGTGGCTGAAATACCACCGCATATGAATTAAGCACCTTTCAGGAATCCTCCACCTTTTGTATCATGGAGGGTGATCTAAGCAGTATGTAGTAAAATCCAAAGATAAACCACTTGAATAGGATTTTCAAGGAATTTTTCAAGAACCTCTAACAGCTATTCATTACCTTGTAACTTAACATACTAAATATATTTGAGATTAGTAACCTTTTAATTTTACTGCTAAAATATTAAATAAGTCTCAATTTTCATCCTCTACCTTTCCTAGAGCTCATAGGAAGTTGCTTCAACCTACTATTTGTTGCAATATGATGCAGAAATATCTAATCATTTGGTTTGTGATCATATGCAATTCTCATACAGCTCTCCCCTTATATTGATGTTTTATTTATGTATATATATTTTTTTTTTACTTTAAAAACCTTTATGATATGAAGGGGCAAAAAAATATTTTGAGAAGTGGCTTTAATTTGTGTCATTGCAGGGTTTTTCAGCTTTCCATCAGCATATCCAAACCCTGCTCTTTAGGAAGGCAGTACAGCAAAGAGTGATGCCTGAACCCTTACTCTAAGCCAATCACCATTTCCCAGTTTCTGGTGATTGTACTAGCTAGCGTAGCTCTTAATTCCTGTAAAAGAGAAAGTTATATAGTCCTTGGAGACCATTTGGAAACTGAAAAAAAAGTTCAGTGTAGAATTTTGGTATCTGCTTAAACATGTCTGTTCAGTGGATGTGTCCTGGCAGGCAGTAAATTTCTGGCTAGCACACTTTATTGGCGTTTGTCCCTAGAGCCCTAGTGGCCTAGGATTTGCCTATTTGAGAGATTTTCTCTCTTCAGCTGACAGAGCAGTGGGCAACAAATCACTCTGGGTGTGTTCCAAAGCCCAGTAATGTCAATGGAGACATTGTAGAAGGGAGGTTAGCAGGACAATCTTTAGTAATGATTTCTCTAGAGCTCTCTCTTACAGTTGGTTTACCATTGATCTGATTTTTTAACCTTTGCATCAAGCTGAAAACCCCACTTCACTATTTCCACTCTACTGAGAAAGGCTGAGCTGAGAGCTGGGAGGATGTTTTCTTTGTTTTCTTGACTGGTAAGTATTTCCCTATCATCAGAGGAACACTTTTTTTATAATTTAGATTTTGAGAGGGATGCAGCTTACGATAGTTGGTTGTTGAGGGTTTTGTAAATATAAATGAATAACCTCAATTATACTTTGCTATAACAATCCCCTCTCCTACCTTCCCTGAGATGTTTCTTTCTTGTGCTTTCTACTGCAAGAATAACTACTTGAAGCAAATGTGCTTTGTAATATTGCACTGGGGCACTACGGATTTTTAAAAAATACCTTTTTTTGCGATATGTTAAAAAAAAATCCTGGCTGATTACAACTTGTTAGCTTTGCTGCTGCTCCAGTTCCGTTTAGGAAAAAAAATATGGCTTTATATTCCCTCCCACTGATTTTCAACTAAAACAGAACTTAGTTGCCTGCTGATCCTGCTGGCTTTTTTAAATGAAAAACTTATTCTTCTTAAACTACTGGAAAATTATGTTTAAAAATCAGCATAATTTCATTGCCTTTTATTTCTGTCTGTCATGAAAACTGCTAGGCTGCTTTCTGGAACAACCCAATGTAATTTAATGCACAAATTTAGTTATAGTTATGAATATACTGACTGAAAAATATTTCAATGATCCAGACATATTAGTCACTCTACAATAAAAATGACTGTGTGCATACATTGGAAAAAAAAATCTATGTCTATAGGTGCCTCTATCTTCATAAAAGATAAATGCATAAGATTGAGAGTTGACAGGTTCAGTAAAGAGGGACTATGCCTAACCAGTGTACCAAAAGTGGTTCAGTCATTAAATTACAGAGGACATAGAAATTAATTCAGAATTATGACATCACACGCTGGTTACTTTAAGAATGATAAGGATAGTAAGGAGAACAGGGAATAAAAAACTTCAGTTGAAGACTGAGAGAAAATGATATGTAGGAGCACCTGGTGGTTTTGCATAATTTTCCATGTCTCTTCAATAGGGAGGATGTACACCGGAAGAACCAACAGTGGTGACAGGTTCAAATCTTGCAGAGATTGAAACTCAGATGCTGTTCAGAATCTCTGATTTATGAAAATTTGGGATGTTTTGTAAAACTAGATTTTTTTGTGAATTTCTGACTACTCTATTTTCTTTATTCCTCATTTGTTATTAGATCCTTTTCAGTTCTAATATTTTGTAACAAATAATAGTCCAGAAGAAAGGAGATAAGGATGTGAGAGCCTCTTCATATACAGAACCTTCAAACTTATTGTACCCTTTAGCAAGTAGTTCAGAGTGTAAGACACGGTATGGGTTGCAAGACAAGAATAACCACTAAGGGCTTACATAAGCCAGAGAATTTCACTGGAAGGATTATTCTGCATCAAACCCTTATTTTTTGACTGAGTAGGAGGCAAGGGAAACACTGACTACACTGATGGAAGAAGTTCATGTGATGGAAAATCTGCTCCATCTCCCAGTTTCCAATGGTTAGTTACATTCACTGTTCAAACCATGTGCCTGGCTGTGGGTGAAAAGATCATAAATACTTGAAGTGTACAGCTCACATAGTTTAAATTCAGCCAACTGACCGTCAACTGATCCTTAATGGAAAGTTCAAAGAAAATTAGTACTCCATATTGCAGCTTTCCAGTTCCATGAGAAACCTTTTGGCTTCTCTGACTCCCTATCTATACTATTATTATGAGGAAGGTATCACACAGTTCTAAGTTTGGCACTCCTCAGTCAATATCTGAATAAAAAATAGCTGGGGAAGCAAATGCTGGACATATTTTTCTATCTTTAAGTGATATGATTTTTTCACGAAATTCTGATCTAGGGTGTGTCACCACCATTGCAAGACTTTGTCACATGTTTATGTAAATGAAGGAAAGCACTTCTATCCCACTTCTTTTTGACTAAAGGACTTCAGCTTCCCAAGGTTTCTAGGAAAAACTTGTTTGCTGCTGACTCTCTCAGAACTGAACACAGGTGTTGCAATGAATGTATATTAACATGTCTTCAAATCATTTGGAATAATGAGCCAGATTAGTGACCTAGCAGTCCTAGCATGCTGTCTTTAACATTGCCTGGGACTGGAGGTTTCAGAAAAAAGAATAAAGAGTATTCTTAAACTCCATCTGTTGGCTAATTTGCACAGTCATTTTCTACTAGTAACATGATATTCATGCTTAGAGTGGTGGGAAGTCTCTTCCACCAACCCAGACTTGATCTGTTTCTTCAGCAGTAGACTCTGAGCATTTCAAGGAAGCAGACACAGTCTTGTAAAGTTCACCCCAATGCTGCCTATATTCCTCAGAGACTGTTTCTCACTCATTACTGCAAGTGGGCGAGTGCCTTTTTCAAGCCCTGTAAAACTGGAAAATCTAACAGATGGTAGATATGGCCTATATGCCTGAAGTCCCTTCATATCACTCTGTCGTGTTTCCAAAACTACTTTTCAATGTGCTTTCCCTTGGAAGTCATTGGAATATTCCTGCTGGGTTAGATTATTACATTTCCCTTTCCCATTTTTTCCCCCAACTGTAATTCAAAAATACTAAGAGGCTTTTGTCATCATGTAAACATACATTTATAGTAGATTTTGAGTGAAGAATAATTGTTTGGTCTAAGACTTGTATCTCCTGCAGCCTACTCTAGGGAACTATAAATCACTTTCGGTGGGATCCGTGCTTATATCAAACCTACTTCCATTATTTCCCATGGACTATCACCATGTTGTTTATCCTGTTTTCCTACTCCTGTTATGTGTTTTGAAACAGCAGTTTATTGAAAACAATCCATACCACTGACTGGTCTAACATAATCACTACAAACATAACTACCTACCAGTGATCATCAGAGGGGTTTCTCTTACGCTGCTGGCTTTTGCACAACACACATGTTAAGCCTAAGGAGAACTTATGAAGAAGAAGTTAGCTCCTCTCTGCTCTCTCTAAACTCATTTTTTTGTAGGGTGACTTCTATCAGTGTTCCCATAAGCTTTAGGTTGTCCTCAATGGCATGAATTTTTTACTCATCATAGGGAGCCTTTGCTATAAGCTGGATAGCACAAAGATGCTTCATCAAAAAGCCTTTTAAATTTTTAGTACATTGCTTTTGTTAATTACCAAGGAAAAATTTATCTTCCTCATGGCTAGAGGGTCATAAAAGCTGGTGCTAGTGATGTCTCTGTGCTTCCCTGCCAATTGTACAGATCCACAATGGTCAACATAATAAATGTAACATTAAAAAATTTTAGAACTCATATGGAGGAATCATACAGGAGAAGAGGGAAGTTCAGGTGGTGAATTTTATCCCAGATTCTGTAACAAGTGGCAATACTAACTGAAGTGCAATATCGGACCCCCTTCCGTCATAGATGTCTACCGAACTGAATGTCAGAACTACTGTTGACTTCAAAGAGGATGGAATTGGGTCCAGCAGTGCTTGCAGTGCATGCTTGCTGCTTGCAAATAGTCTGCAAATGTCAAGACAGGGACTTCAAGGACAATACTGGAAGGGATGGTTAGCAAACTCTGCCTGCACTCTAAAAATAACCAAGGTCACTTTGAGAAGGTGTGCCCAGTACAACTAAGCCTTTGAGTCAGGCATCTCAATTTAAAGTAGTAGAGAAAGCAAGCTGTATGTTTTGTACTGGAGCATAGCTATAATCTGTCTGGTGAGAAGTTTTTGATTATCTTCCTTGTGTATGATGAGACCTTTCAATACTGGTGTATGAGTGTGCATGTATGCTGTTGTGGGCACAAAATATTCCTCTCCTCTCTTCCCTATACTGGACTACTCAAATTTAGCTGAATTCCAGAGCTTGGAACATAGCTAGTAAATAGTGCTGGCAACTAAATTCAAAATTAAGTGATCAGAATTCAATATTTTTAGAAAAAAAAAATCTTTTAATTGTAATAATCCATTAGACATTAAAGTTACTTTTTAAATAACCATTTTACATTTTAAAATAATAATCAGTTATTTAAAGTTGCTGATCCTCTATCATGATATAAAGGTATTTCTGTTAACATTTGAGACAACATGTAAGATGCTACCCTTCTGGACTGTGTATATGGGGACTATTGATAGGAAAATTGCTTTATGTCACAGAAAGAGAGTCTTGTTTTCTTCAGCCAAATGTGCCTGAAGTTCAAAGACAAGAAGTGAACTTTTACTGACCTATATATGGTCAACCTGAAAACTTTTATAGGGAGTGTCTGTTTCCCTTTCTGTCAAGGTAGGTCTAATATTCTTGAAACAATACCAAATTCCCATCACAAAAGGTCAGGAATTTTTATCACTGTTTCTACTGGAAATTGTGGAATAGTGAAATTAATACTTGTTGAAGATGGTAGTTTTAATGAATTTCCTTCTTCAAAAGAAATCTCTTTTGTTTTTTTTTTTATTTCTTCCCAGCTAACAATGTTTATTTACATGTAAAATCACCTTTCAGTTTTCAAGAGTCATTTTGAAACAAAACAATGCAAAATAATTTCAGCAAATTGCAGCTTTCTCACTCAATGCTTCTCTTTCCCCTAATTTTTCTTCAGTTCACAATAATTTTCAAAATTTTGACCTGTTCTGTTACAGGAGGAGGAAAAAATCAGGTGAAAAATTCTTGTGGGGTAAGAAAGATGCTTTACTGTCTTGTTCTACATTATATTTTTCTCTTCAGCATTCAAGGACATCTCTTGTGCTGCAGAATAGGGGATTAGCTGACAGCTGAATACCAGTTCCACTTCCCAGGAGCTTAGGTGCTCATGTTCTGTTATGGAGTATATGTTTTTTTAGTCTCAAGGATGGATTTCTGCAAATTCATCTCCTTCCTTGCAGGATAGTATTTTCTTACAGCTTCTTAGAACTGTATTCTGCTAGCAAGATGGTTGGATGGCTTATGTTGCATCTATCAGGCCTCTGTATGTGTACTAGAAAAGTACATTATCTTTGCTTCAGGGATCACCACTGCCTGCCTTTATTTATACTCCACTACTGTACCCTCCAGCCCTGTCATTCCAATAGTATTCTTGAAGAGAGCTTGATCCAAAGCACATTACAGAATTGCAAACTCTCTAAAGAGTTTTGTGGCATTGTGGCAAAAATGGTTATAACTTTTGAAATGCTGTGGAAATGTTTGCTGGAAGCCAATGAATTTCCATGCAAAAATGTCACAAACAAGTGGAAGTGAATAAAAAAATCTGAGAAATCATTCAAATTTTTGCAAACACACACACCAAAAAAAAAAAGGAAAATGAAACACAAAACACCTCAATCCCTTTAACCTGTTGGGTTTTGCCCAGCATTAATAAAGTCTTTATGCCGTCCTCATTAGTCAAGACTTCAATGTCAGTGTATGAGTCTTCTGTCTGCAGAGGAGCTTTGAAAGGAAATGTCATTATATGCAGTGCCTGTACGGATCAAATATGCATGTGTTAGTTTTACAGACTGGTGTCAGTGTTGCATTTATTTATTTGGGACAGTGGTAATGACGTGTAAGCCATTTTGCTCCAAGAAAACAATGCACTGGGATCTTTTTTTCTAAGCATTAAATTCTGGTTTACTCAGGGTCTTCTCCACCCACTTTAGATGAGGGAGGAAAAAATCTTGGCAAGCGGATGCTCTGAGGGGGCACATGGAGGCGTGTGTAATCATCTTGCCAGTTTAATTAACAGTGCTTTTGACTGATATGTGTTAATGAGGATAATGTACAGTATGGAGGGAAAGAACCCTGTGTGCTATATTAAAGGGACAGGTGCTGGGCGTATTGGAAAGTTCACTAAAAGGAAATAAAGTGTATGAAACAACTTAGAAAGGGAGGGAGAGGAAACATTTCTGAGAACACTTGAAAGGGAGTAAATCTGTGCACCCAGTTCACGTGCCTTCAAAGTGGCTCATAGTGGAAAATGAAGGAGTGGAGAAAATCCATCTGTTGGCTGTATGGTTCTGCTGAGGGAGGGAAGGGAGAGTGGCTCCTGCCTTCCTGTGCCTGGCAGACCTCATCAAATTGGCTCACCTGTGTACATACTCTCCTGTGCATAAATGTTTGCAAGAGTGGGCCTAAAAAAGTGTCACACATTTGACATTCTGTGCTGCTTCTTCTGAAATGACACCATTTATAGTTAAGAGCAATCAATGAAAGATTTCATTCTGCATAAGGGCCTGATCGTCTGATGCTGCAAGAGCCTCCTGCAAGGTGCTGAGTGCCCTCAACTCTAAGTGAAATCAATAGGATTGGGCACTAGCATTTTTAATTCCTCTTATTTATGGGATATTTTTATACCCTTTCCTATGCTTTGGAAATAGAATTAACTTTACAAGATTTATTACAAGCCTGAAAAGGAAAGGAAGAATTCAGTATGGCAAGCTTATTTATCTTAAAGATATCCTTGGAGATTGAGAGTATCCTATCAGGGTCTTACAACATTTATAAAATTTGTGTTCCTGTAGTCTTTACTCCAACAAAGTTGGATACCAGTGTTTCCAACACTTACAGGAAACAATGGTATTTGTGGTCCAAGAAGGCTAAGTTCTCAGAGAGTGTTTCAAGCTGCTCTGCCGTGTTATTTTTCCCCATAACCTTATTTATTTTGGGAAAGGACTAGTGAAGTGAAGATATTCAAGATTTAAAATCATTCTCTGCCTTCAATGTTCACAATCTTTAAGGTTTTATTTCTGTTTTCAAAAGTCTTCATCTTTCTACGAGATTTGTGAATTTTAAATCAAAGCCTATAAATGTGAGTTACAATTAAAGGAGATAGTTGCAATGCTATTACTTTGAATACCTTGAAAATTCATTATGTGTTCATTGTCTTAAACAAAAACCTGATACTGCTGCTTTCGTGGTGTACTGGAAATTATCTTAATCTATAAGTATATATGTATATTTCTGTAATCAAAAGAGAGATGATCATATGCAGGCAGCTGTTCAGTCTCTTTGAAAAGAAAAAGCAGAAGCCCCTTGGAAAATATTTCCTCTTCTGCCAGGGGCTGTACCTGTTTTCTGTGAATCCTCTGACAAAGCTACAGATAGCAGAAGAGCTCCAGAAGCTGGAGATAGGACCGATGGATAGTACAGTGCTTATAACAAGGAGGAGAAGATGTTAGTATTACTTTCCTCAAAGCAAAAAAGAATGCAAAAAAACCTGAAAAAACCCCAAACCCTCATTTTTGCTGTGAAAACCCTGTTTCATGACCAGTTCAACAATAGGAGGAAAACAGTGTTTGCCCTCATAGAACAATGGTTTTTGTGTAAATAGCCTTAAACTGGTGCAATCCAGAAACCTTGAATATTTTGGAAGCTAATTTCATGACTTTTCTGACTGTGAGAAACAAAGTCTACCCCCTGAGAGGGGTGGTTTGACCTGCAGCTTTTCAAAATAACTCCTAAGCAGTGCTAGAAAGAAGATAAAAAAGGTACCCCTTCATTTAGGTGTGATTAACTATAGGGGTAAATGCTTTGTTGTTTCTTATTTAGGAGGGTCCAGACTTATAAATCTATTTCTCAAGAGAAAAGTAAAACTGTATTTGCTTTAGGTGTGATGGGTTCTATTGAAAGTGACTAGAAGCACCCCAAAATCAGGATGATGTGGGAGTATTTTCTGTTTGCTATATTTTAACAGTGTCAGCATTACAGATTGTCAACAGTGTAATTCTCTTTTCTCCTTTACATTTTTACTATGTTTCTTCAACTAGAGAGGGGTTAAAATCCAAGACAATATTGACATAAGATCAAATGGGTATAAATTGCTTGTAAACACATCTAGAACAGAAAAGAGAAGATTTATAACTAGCAGAGGACTGAAGTTCTGTAACAGTTTTTCAGATAGGAGCAACGAAGGGAAAAAAGATCTAATGAGTTTAAACAAAAAAGTTTGGTAAATTTATTAACAGAACTATATGACCTGCTTGCCTCCATTAGCCATGAACTGGATCTGATTACACAGGAGTTCCTTTCTATTTCTATTTTCTCAAAGTATTAGTGCAAGCATCAGTCTTTGTGCTGCAGAGATACAGCACATCGAAAACCCCCATAAGTAAATAAAAACCAAAGCAATCTAGAATCAGCTCTTACCTGTAGTAATCTGACATCAATAACCTTCAGACAAAACACAGAAACTGGTACTATATCCAAGTGCAGGCCCCCCAGTTTTGACCTTCTTTACTTCTTTTCCCAAATAAGGCAGATTTCAGACATTAATTTTATTCCATCTCTATTCAAAGCAGACATGAGCAAAAACATTGGCTGAATGTACTGGTATTCATTTTAGGGTCAGTATCTCATCCTCCCTGGACAGCTTTACACATAATAAAAGAACTAACATCCAGCAGAGTTGAAAGCCTTCAATAGATCAAGGATCAGGCTCACAGTTTTAGAATCTGTGCCTCAGCAAAGCATCTGTTTAACCCTACATATGCACTTCATTCCAATTGAAGCGTATGCCTAAATATTTATATGATTGCAGACAGACTTTAGTGCATGCTCAAAGTCAAGATTACATCTAAATGCTTTATCAAATTGAAATCCTGCTTAACCTACAGGAAGCACAGGCTATTAATGGATGATGCTATTTGAATAATCATCAGTACAGTACTGTCTATTATTTTGATTTATGTATTGAAGCTTCCATTATAAACAAGCATCTCAGAAATACTGTGCAAAGTTAACGGTGCAAATATTAAGTCAGTCAGTTATAAATAAGAGGAAAAGAAGAATAAACTAAGAGGAAGAGGAATAAAAGACAGAGACTTTCAGATCACTTTAAACATCACTATCATGTTCATTGTAATGCAGTAGATATTAAACTATATCTGATGCCCTGTCTCTTTACCACTTAAGTGATGAATAAAAACTGAATTACAACGTTACACACATTGTTCTTACCTATTATTATCTAATGATGTTCCACTCTTCTTAACTCAAACGTTTCTGGTCTTGTGTTCTTAACCATCTTACTCAGTTGTATCCCTGTTAGTATTGCTTTCCTACAGAGAGTTTGTTACAGAATTCAATGACAATTATATCCTCTATTAATAGGATTTTTTCTCCTCTGTTTATCATTCCATTTTAGATTTCATGATACTAATTTAAATGCACCTAACTGGTTGTCTCCATATTGTAGATAACTATTTTCACTGATCTTACTTACTGGGAAGAACAACTTTTTTTTTTTTTAATTTTTCTACATTACACTAGTCTGAGTCTTTTTTCTCTCTTCTGTACTATCTGGTATATATCCTGAAACGTTTGTGATCAAGTTTGGAAACAGCAGGTGTCAAATTCTCAGACTGAGTATAATAATCACAATAATTTGAAGAAAAACATTGAGCCTCATGGAAGTGGTAATAAAGTCAGAGAACTAAATGTGTCATTTTTCAAGGGATGATGCTATTTACAAATAAATGCTTAATAAACCCAGATCTTGCATTTTTCTTTCACATGATATTATGCTTCATAGAAAAATAGAATAATTTTATTTCTATTGCAACTTCTCTACTTTAACAGCATACAGTCCATCAGCAAATAAAAAAGGTATACATTGCCTTAGAGTTATAAAAATAAGGTCTCTTAAACACCCATTGCAATAACTTTTACATTTTCTGTGAATATTTTTAGTATACAGAAGTAATTATCAATAAAAATACAGTCTGATGAGGGCTATGGATAAATTATTTGCATACATTTTAATTTTGAAAATGGATTTTGCTGTTGAAAATAACATTAACGTTTCTGTTAGGGAACAGTTTTATAATTAGGTGGATACTGTACCATAAAATAGTCATCACCATAGCAATGCTTTTTCATGGGGCATAAGTAAGTTGATAACAGAAGCAATACATTTACTACAGTTATAACTTCTAGTTAAGCACCTACTAACATAAGAAATCATGGCACAGTCACACTACATATTGACATTAAGAGTAATTTTAATGAAAGACATTAATATTTTATATAGCATCCTCCATACAAAGCATACTAACATTGCAGTGTCTTACAATGTAGTGTCTCATATACTACCTCGCATCTTGAAGGGTCATGTGTGTGCATGTGTACAGGAATAACTTCAACCATTCCTGATATTCCTTTATTTATTTATATGTATTGTTCTAATATTAACCATTGCAGCATCTGAATTACTATGAACATCTCACTGGAGAGCAGAACAACAATTGTTTAAAAGTGGATTGCATCCCTAAACAACATTTGAATTCTGGTAGCAAAAAAATCTTAGGCTATCCAACTGAGATCCAGAACAGAAGTTCAGGTAGGCAGAATGCAATTATCTCAATTTGAAATCAGGCATAACACCGGGGATGCTATTGTGAAAATTACTATGAGGTCTTTAATGGAAGTAAATAACCAAAACCTTTGTTTTATTTATCTTTTTGACATTTCCTATAGCAGAGTGAACTCCAAATACCCTGAAGAAACACACCTTTGTTACTGACTTGAAGGAATTGTACCATTCTCTAAGGCACAAACTGATTGCTTTACCCCAAATGGTTCTCCCATCTGAGGATTGATGTATGCCTGTTTTGCTGAACTTGTGGTAACAGACCCCTTGCAAGGGGAAAATGACAGAAATAAAGGTTTCTTTTGTACACGTACACAGACACTTGGACTAGAGAGGAAGGAGAGCAATGCATGTGAAAATTTGTGAAGGGCACAAATAAGGACAGTAGGTCCTCTCCCACTGAGCTAAAATAGGCCAGCATCGTTACATACTGGAAAGCACAAATAACAGTAGCCCCAGCCCAAGACTCCATCACAAGCTTCATGTCTGTGAGTGTTCCCACTGAAGTCAAAGGGACTTAACTGTTCCTAGGCATCTGCTTAAAAAATGGCTTGAGGCATGGTCAGTAACAGAATTAGAATATTTGTTGAGCTGAGATGTTTCATCTCAATGGGATCTCACTGCTTATGTAAGTACTGCATATAATCATAACAAGGCTTACAATAGGTATTTTCTATACAATAATTAGATTAGACCTTTTGCCTTCCCCCCCCTTTATTTTTTTCACCATTTGTTGGTGACTGGACTGTGTTTTTCCAAGTGTTTTCTCTTCTTTTCACGAAATGCAATCAATGGTATGTTTCAGAGAACACAAAGACTGAGGCTTGCTATATTGGTCAAACAGATATTTGTGACAATGTTCACATCATGCCTATTCATTTGAATAAAACAAATTTTTCCTAAAACAGCATTGGATTATATGGAGGACTCTTGAATTAAAATCTGAAAATATACAGAGATCTGAGATTTGATAGAGGAGCTCTGATAGCAGGAACTATTGTCTGCTGTTCAAGGTATTCTATTTTTAGTGACCTGATCATGTAATAACTCTTATGAGACTGAAGTCACTGGGAACTGAGGTTACTTGGTAACAGGTCAGAACTAGCTTTCCACCTTTCAAGTCTTCCGAGAGCATCTTTTGATTATGCCATATTTAAAAATCATTTATACCTATGATTTGTGTTGTAGGGTCACAAAAACATTAAATTACAGAGCATGGTATCCCTTGAAATTATCTCAATGAGTTTGTAATTTACTATATTTTAGTTTTGCTTAAGTTGAGTTTAAATTTTTTATAGCATGAGAGAGGTTGGGGCTTGTGTAGTATCTGTGTTAGGAACATACTTGAGAAATATCATCGAGAAAGGAGGGGATTTGTTATGAAAGAAAAAAACTAGTTGTGAATTGTATTTCTCTCACAGTGTTTCTTAACCCCTGATATTTAAAATGAAGCAAAAGATTGAGCAAATTTCTACCATTTTTTTTATATTGGCGAAACAGTATTGGTTATATAAGGGATTCTTGGAGCAAAATCCATGTGAGGAATCTAGGCCTACCATGGCTAATGTATTTTTAAAAAAGAAATAAGTTAATGTAAATTATCTCAGATAATTCTTTAAGCATTCTATCTAGAAGGCAGAAAACTGCACAAGAACTTTTACAGCGTACCACATAACCAGGTTGACATTCTAAAAAAGACATGGTTTTTTTTCAGTCCTGTGCCTTTTTATTATCACATCTTATTACATTATGGTTTGAGATAAAAATCACACCTTGGGCATTTGAATACACTCAGTTTCACCTCCTCCCTCACAGGTGTCCCTCGAGGTACATTGTTATGTTACAGTATCACACTCCTTGTCATATCTTATTGCTTACTCGCAGATTGTGGTAATATTTTGAATACTGACAGAGTGGGCACAGCCTCTGAGCATCAGCACCAGTTTGCACTAATGTAATGTGCCACTGCACCAGTCCTAAAGACAACAATAGCAAAAAAATCTGCAAAAACATACTGAAGACATGTTGCCCACTCTGTGCTATCTATCAATTTACCTATTTTTGGTATGACTGTGAGCAATGTCCCTTTCACCTTGGCGCTACTGCTGAGAAAACAATATGGACTGCATGAAAAACTTTTGGGTTCGTTGACTTTTAGGGTTCAGTGCACTCACTGATAGACACAGTCTTAGCCACTCTGCTGTGTGGCTGTTGGGGCTGGAGGAACAGAAACCGTATAGGATGAAGAAGGGGTGAACCATGTCTGTGGCTGTTCCCTGAGCAGCATCAGGCAAACTGGAGCTTGAAACAGGTTTCTCTGCAGTGAATGAGGGGGAAGAGGCGATTTCCACTTCACACTGTGAAGGCCAGACTGAAAGGGTGCTATGGTGGAGGTGGTGTTGGGGAATGTTGCCTGTTGTTGGTTAGTAGGTTTGAAGAGGTGAGATTTCAGAAAGAAATCAGAGATTTGGTACAGAGTACAAAAAAAGAGGAGCTATAACAATCTCTCCTGTAGTTCAGGTACTTTGCCAAGTGAAAGAATATAGTGATGCATGCAAAAAGGTCAGAACAGTGTAAAGGAGAACTAAAACTTAGATTTTCCTACTGGAGAAATGACAGACATCAATCTTAAAGATTCCTTCTTGGATTTGGGTACAGCAGATGCTGCAACAGTTGAAAGGAGAAGTAGGCCTGCGATATGTAATGTGGAAAGACTGGAAGCAGCATCATGGGTGGGTATATCTAGGATGTATCCTTCATGTTGGCACTGTCCTGTAGACAAAGGCCCATAAGCTTCATGCTTCAAAGCAAGCATTGTTTGATGGGAAAAAAATGGCCTAATGGCCCTCTGTAAGGGTCTTAATGTCTCCAACCACTAGAAGCCATCAGATTAGGGATAGGACATGTAGGAATATCCAGTTTTGGGCTGTTCTTAGAAAGGTTGTGTTTTAGGTAAGTGTAAAACAGCCTAGGTGACCTGCATGACAGCCTGGACATGCCTCATGGCTAGGCTTCGCGAACGAAGATTTGGGAAGGCTCTATCCACATTTGCTACAGGCGCGCTGGTGGCTTATGAGGCCAATACGTGATAGACANGAAAAGATCACCTCAAATGAGCACTTTAAGAACATGAAAAAGCAGCTTCTCTGGGGCAGGAAAGAGGAAAGAAAGGTTTTCAATTAAAAAAAAAAAGAAAAGTTATCTGTTAAATCATAAGTACATTAATGTGCTTTAGCAGTATTTAAAAAATCAAGTCTTGAAAAAAGACCAAATTTTTTCTTCAAAAATTTCAAGCTGCTCTAATGAATAAAAATGACACTGACAAAGTCAATAAACCTGAGCTGTTCAAACTTTAGCTAAAGTTTCTAATGCAGCTTATAAAAGGATGTTTGATTGAAGTGACCTCATAGCTGGGACGTGTGATTTTTTTTCTTTCGAGCACTTCAGAAATTGATTTCTACTTTTGATTCTACAATTGCAGCTGTTAGAAGACCCATAAATGTGTGAACTGTCACAGAGAAGGATATGGTCTGGTTCATGGACTACAGTAGAGATTTAGCTATATAGCTCCCAATTAATGCTGAAAGAGTTGTTTGCTTGGTTCTTCTGAGACAGCAAGTATAAACACAAGAAAAATCTCAATGTAAAAAGCATGATTTGCTTTTGTCAGTCATTTTGAGTTTGATTTTGCTATGCTTATCTTTGCTACGTAGAATATCTTTTTTTCATAATCATTACAATTTAAATATGTACATTTTCATTTGCCTGAGGTTTGATTTATATAAAAATAAACTTGGTATATTTCAACCATCCTGGTTACATTCAAAAGAGGAAGTTGTGCCAGTGGTGACTGTGGTCATGAAGGAACTTAAGTAGGTGGTGGAGACTCAATAACCATCCCAACCTGAGGTTTTACAGAATACTCTGTGAGAGTTGTGGACGTGTATTTTTCTCTATGGAGTGAGGCCTCTTGCTTTTGTTTGTGATGAGAAAATGGAGTTCATATCACTGCACTGGCAGATTTCTACAAATTTGGGAAGCTCTAAGTTACTGTATAGTTTGTTAACTTCAGCGAGCTTTATCCATTCATCTAATATGAAAGATACCCATGCATGTTAGAGCAATGTATTTTGTTTTGGATTTAAATGCTGTTGATGCTCATGTAAATAGCAAGTAGCAATGGACCTCACGTGATCAGAGAACATGCTCTTGCCCAGACTTTGATAGGCATAGGTAGATAGGCGGCTCAACAGATGTGAGATGTGGGACTTCACACAGCACACACAGCTCTTCTACCACTCATCAGAAGGCAGAAATAAATATGGCCCCACAAAGTTTAACCTGCTTGGCAACATTGCTTGAGGCAGGAACAAAGGTTTAGTTGTACTGTTGGCATCTGTCTTGACACTGTTATGTATTTCCAAGTGTGGGAAATCATATGAGTCTGTCTGAAAGGGCAGGAAGGTGGGTCAGACCCTGCCCAGAAGAAAAAGCAAGGATGTAGTCATTGCAAAAGAACCCGCTTTCTTTATTTTCTTTTTTCCCCTCTCTCTCACTCATACACTCTTTTTTTTTTTTTTCTCCCATTTTTGGGTCACACATGTCTGCAGGCCACAGAGAGTTGAGAAGCATCCTGGGAGATGAAGAGCTTATGGAAATGAGCTCTCCTCCTCCTCCTCATGCAGACTGCTAATCCTGATTCAACAAGATTTTTAATTCCCCCTCCGTGGCTGTGCAAACAATTTGCTGATCCCCAAGAGTTGCACCAATCCAAGGCTGGAGTAACTCTCAGGTGCAGCTGTGAACAGGATTTTGGTTAAAGTCAAGTTCATAAATATTTGCCTAATAAACCAGACTCTTTAAGTGCCAAATAAAACAAGCCCGGGCTGGGGAGGGGGTTGTGGGGAGGATGGGGGGAGGCAGAAGGAAGGAGAGAAAAATACCCTTAAGTTTTTAAACACTCATTTAAATACTTTTCAGTACTGCTAATATTTTATGTAACACTGTCCTTATTTATGTATTTATGTATTTTGCTTTGATGGGGGATTATTTTTCTCACTGCAGTTTTCTTTTGATTGATGCAGTGTGCCTGCTCACTTTCAGATATGGTTGGAGAAGAAGCAGCATAAGTTGGGTGACTGTATTTAAAATGGGTAATACAGAATGGTTTTAAACTTTAATATTTCATATAGACATTTAGTTTTACAAGTAATTTATTTTCTGAGATGCAAGTTTCTGCCTGGACAGTGTTGATTTTGAGTAACTTGATGTTCATTTCCCACCTCTGCATATTAATATTATTTGGACAGTGTAGTTTCAAAATACCTTATCACTGTTGAATTCTTTAATAGCCATGAAGGAAATAAAGTGATCTCCTTCATATCAAGATATTGTTTTTTTCCTTGTGATGACTTTAACCAATATATTCTACAACAAGAAAAACAGCAGCCTCTATTATATGAGACAACTCTGTTAATCATGAAAAGCATTAGATATAAACCAGAATAATTTGTACACTCATGAATATTTTCCAGTTAAAGTATATACAGCTTGTGTCAGATTGACAGGTGATAAAAATGAACATTTCTCCATCAACTTTAAATCAACTTTGCTAATTTACACCCAATGAGAATCCTTCCCTTCCCTGGTGTCACTTTTTTCTTTAATCTGGCAAACAAAAAGTCTCATTTTAAAATCAGATGCTTCTGAACGTAAAAAGAAAAACAAGCAAACAAAATTCCCCACTTCAAGTCCTTGAAGAAAGTTGACATCTCACTTTGATTGTAACATGTTTAATTGAACTTCTGAGTGATTCTTTAGAAAATAACAGACCAAGCATATTTGGATTTGTCATTGGTAACTCAGTTTTCTTCTTGAAAACAAATTTTAGTAGGTTTTGAACCAGGACAAATACTTTAAATTCTTTCGAGTTTAAATTTCAAATATGCATACATATAGACATAATTGTGACGTAAGCTGTCTCAACATGGACTAGATCAGTGATGGTACTTAGCATGCATATTTCTTAACAGAAATTATCATTATTTTATTAAATCTGAAGGTATTAAATGATCATAAATACATGTTAGCCAACACATCTCTCTCGTACTTTTTTAACTAGAGGGAATATGGTGCTTTTTGTTTAAAAATTAAAAAAAAATTACTGATGATTAAATATTTATTGTGGTTTGACCTTGGTATCTTTGGAAAAGAAAGTGAGTCTGGGACCTGGTCTAGTAATGAGAAGTGGTTTCCATGGAAATCTAAGTAAAGAGGAGTCAGGTTACATCTGTCTAATTCCTGCCATGACTTCTAGGACTTGGTGAAAGCTCTAGGTTAATGTAAGGTTGAGTTCATATCTTTCAACAGTATAAACCTGATCTGTAATGTTTCAGTGGTCATATGATTCTCTGAAAAAATCTTCACCTGTATTAATATTGGTGTTTCATGGAACAAAATGATATGAAAAAAGGTAAAATGCTTACCATACTTATATATAGCTAACATAACTCATGATTGTAAACGGTAAAATACATAATAGAAATTTATAGAAATTCTAGCATATCACTAATTCATATAATTAATTCATTTTTTTCCAAAAGAAACCATTTTATTTTTATTTTCTGAAGAAATGTGACTGTGAAATTTACTTTCCTCATAACTAATAACCATCAGTTCTTGAGCTGGTGTAGTCCAAGAGCAGGCTGCAGAAAGCAGAATGCAGACATGTTGATTTCTTTTCTGGTAATTTATGAGGCCAAACTTTTCATGCATCAATAAATAGAACACTTTCTGCTAAGTCATATGAGCAAAATGAATGATACTCAGCCTTCCATTAATGAAAGATGCCATGTTAAGTAACATAAAATATGCAGCAAGGAGCTTGAAATTCATGGGACCATATGGAGCAATGACCACATTCCAAATATCTCTTCCCAGGTTCCTGCTTTGATGTTGATTCTGTATCTTTTTTATAATCTGAATTTCCACATCACTTCTGGAAAAAAGAAGAAAGAACCCCTCTGATCAGCAGGCTCATACTGCACTGATCATCCAGAAGAACCTAGTAGCATTGTTTCTCTTACATGGAGGTTTGTGTTTCAGAGCTGGTGCTTCTCAGCTTTTGTACTACTGAAGACTTCTGTGGAGAAGCACAGTGACCTTTACTTTCTTGAACTTCTAATGGAGAGCTGCTTACTGTTTGTCTTGTTTCAGGGTGCTTTTCAATCTGATTTCTGACCAGTGTAATCATCTCAGTAGCTAGGTTTTCCCTATGTCAACTCCATACCCAAACTGCATAAGGTTTAACTTGAATCACAGAATAATGTAGGTTGGAAGTGGTGTCTGCAGGTCATTTGGTCCAATATACTGGTCAATGTTGAGCTAACTTGCATAGGTTCTATTTCTCTGAGTTTTGTCCTATACTCTGTGATCATAAGCCTTTTAATAAAGTTAGGAGACATAATCCAAGTGGAGTTAAAACAGTGAGGACTCTGCAAAGGCACTTGTAAATGTATAGACTATCCTCTTTCCACCTGCTTATTAGATCATTGTTGCTGCATGAACCTAACTGCTGAGTGGTGAATTTATTCCATTTACCTGCTCATAATAATGGCTCTGAACCTGGAAGTCCAATAATTGTTTTGGTCAAGAAAATTTTCTTTGAGATCCCTGATGATTCATTAGTTTCTACAGAACCCGTTGACATTTTAAACATCCAAAAGAGAAAACCCCAAACCCAAACAAACAAAAATCCCAAAAACAAACAAACAAACAAAAAAGAAAACAAAGACAAAGGCATCCTTATGTCTTCTGTAGCTTTGGAAATCAGGGCACTTATTTAACTGCTAACCGTAAGCACCCACATTTGAAAATACAGGTCATAACTCGATAAGAAAAGTGACACAAATCTCTTTTGCTAGAGTTATAATGTGCTAGGCAAACAGTACACCCCCAAAACGAAGCCATCTGCTTAAATAAGCCGTCCATGGTTTGTGTCTCTCTACGCGTATTTTTGTGATCCCACTTAGGGCAATGCATTTTCATAGCTGGCACAGATCAATGTTTTTCTCTTTGAGCCCCCCAAATTTGAAAGTTCTCTGTCCCAACCTGCATTCTTGTTCAAAACAATAATAGAGTTTCCTGATGTTTTGGGACCTGTTAGATTTTCTCGTAATTTTTCTCCCCATTTTGTTACTTTCTGAGGAAATACATTACAAATAAAGATACAAATAATATTCAGGTTGTGGCACCTTGGAGAAAGCTTTCACAAAACATCACAGAGGAAATAGGCACAGACAAAACCTGTGAAGAAAATACAGTAGGTTGTACATACACTTCTCCCACTCATTGTTTGTAATTTGTGCCATTTTTGTCAGTGTTTGTAGGCAGACCTAGAAAACAAGCCACTGCGTCACTGCGAAACATAATCTTGGGACTGAAACTACTGAAGAGCTCATAACTCCACTTCCTTTCCTCAGCTTTACTTCCTTATAAAAACCCTGTTTGATGGAAAGTACAATTCTACCACTGTTCATTTTGCCTATGCTTTCACAGGATTTTTGTGGAAACTCCCCTGACCATCCATAGAGAAAAAACTTAAAGAATTCCAGGAATGTCTTTAGTAGCTGACACTGTTAAAGTGTATATATAGTGTATAGGGTAGCAGGCTGGATGCTACTCCAGTTCCCCATGTGACACACTGTCTTGTGGTGGGAATGCAGCTCAAGTCCCTTCACTCTAATTTGGGGTAAAATTGGGATGTAACTTGGATGTCCCACCTTTCAAATGAATGTCCTCTCTCTCCCTCTGCTGTTGACTAGACAACAGGGAAAAATATTGCATTGGGTTCTCATGTTGAGAGTTCTTCATTTCAGCAAACAATGTTGTAATAAAACACAATACTTAAAATCAGAGAAATTCACTTTCAATGGTACACATTTTGAGGGAATATCTATTTGTTTGTTGTTTTGATAAGTACAGTAATTATGATGTGCTGTAGCAAATTCTCCATCCAAGAAAAATTTAAAAAAAAATTTTAAAGTATTTAATTCGAGAAAGACCTCAGTTCTGCAATGTATCTTAAATGATCACAACAACCTTTTTTGACCCTGAAATCCAAAATCCTGATTGAAGGCTATGCAACTGCTGGCCTGGAGCAAGAACTCTTCTATTATCTTCTCTAATCAGTCTCTTGCTGGATACACCATGCCCACATGCTAGAGCATATTTGCTTTCATTTGACACTTTTGCAAATTATGGAATTACCTCCTCAACTCACAGGCTTCTGACAGCAACTGCAAGAGGAAAAAAAGTGAACTCAATTGCATATGTGAGGTTTTTTTATCAATCTAGCCTTAGGTGTGCAGGGATCTTATGCTCATCAAGTGTATTCAAGTATGCATTTTAGAACTGGCACTTTACAGAGCTAATTTTCCTTGTCAAAGCAAGCAAAAGCAATTATATAATGTAAACATTTGATTCACTTTCATTGTGTAGACTGTATTTTTCTTAACCTCACATTCTTAAAAGCACCTTAGTTTCAATGGAAAGCATATGCATTTGTGTAAAGACTAGAGGTTTGTTCTCTCTATTGATGCAGTCTTGTTGCTCCCAGTGCCACTAATGGGAGTTTAGTGTGTGCATCAAGGGGCTAGTATTCAATTGATAGGCTGAACTTACAAATTATTTGATAAGTTTCCATCCCTGTACTCAGGTTCTTTGGTATGTCTATATAAGTGTGAAGAGGTTTCTAATTAAAAAACATATTTCCACCATTCAGCACTCAACCCAACATTTCCATCTAATGCACTATGCAAAGAGACTTATTTATGGAGAAGATGCCCTCTGATGGAAGCTAAAAATCAGTCTTAAACTGACCTTATCCTAGTTCATATTACAGAAAGCATTATTGTGTTATCACTGGTTTGCTGTGAAAAGGCTCTGGGGCATTACAAGCATTCCCCATGCTCCCCCTGTCCCTCTGTGTCTCTTTGACATTGTGCCACCCCATTGTTTAGAAATTAAAATATTCAGTGTTCCCCGCACTGCATGCCAACAAATGAGCGTTCATGCAACCCATACAAAATAATGGTGTTGACCTTGTTAATAGAAAGATACCCTCCATCTAAGACTAACTTCCTACTGCAGTAGAGAGCTACTAAATGCCTGCCTGCCTTAGAGATATAAATAAGAGAATAATTTAGGCAAACTTCTTCTTTAGCAAAAACTATATTCCAGACTACTGAAGCGATAGCAGACACTTATCTATAGTAAATGCTGTATTGTGCCTGTCATCCTTGTGTTCATCCTGTATTCATGCAGAAAGAGATTCAGAAAAACTAATACCTATGTCTGTAAAACAGATTCTGGGATGTTGTTCTGAGCCACCTCATTACAATCAACCCTGGATAATCTGTAACATCCCAGCAGTGTAGAAGTGACTTCTGTATTCCCATTTTGAGAAAGATCAGATTTTAGCATTCTTCTTGGAAATATCCTGCTTTCTTGCTTGCCTGGACTCTTCCATATTGTAAGGGTTCTTCATGGACAGGCAAGAGACTGTTTGCACCAAACACACTGCAAGGATGCATCTATGAAAGATTGTGTAGAAGGGTTATGCTGCTTCCAACCGTATGCCAACAGTTTCTTTTCCTCACAAGAGCAGTGTATAATCTAGATAATAGCATCTTTTCCTCAGCTAACAATTCTTACTTTGGGTGGAATTCAGACCAATGCAGAGGCCTCAAGAACTTAATTGGTACACAGGCCCTTTCCTAAGGCTCTTCAAATAGTGCTGGATTTCACCCTTAATGAAGTATTGAGTGGGCTGCCTATGAGTCTCAGGGGAAAATGTACTGGAGTGCTCTGGCACTATTGCTCCCACTTTATGTAAACCCACTCCAGCTTGCTCCATGCTTCTGGCTCACTGCCTAGCTTTGCAGACAAATGTCAACCTGCCAAATATCTTCCATTTGCATTCCAGCCCATTTCAGAGACCATCCAAACCAAACAAACAAAAAAAAACCTGAAAGGGGAGAGGCAGTGACTTGTCGAATTTCCTTCCTTGATCCCTTAGGGAAAGGGCTTATTAGTGAGTGTTGTTGCACAGGAGTCACCGTGAAGAATACGTGAATGGGAGGGTGGGAAAGAGGCAGAAAAAATGCCTTTAAATCATAAAACTGTCAGTGAGCTTAAAAACATAGAGCAACATTTCAGTCTCAAAGCCGATGTAGGAACTGTTGTAAATGTTATGGTTTCTAAGGGATTTATTCAAGGCTATACTTTTTTCTTTCTGCATTCATCATGTAGCAGGCATAGTTTCTGGTGGACAAATTAAGAGATTCAGAGGAAAATTTATTTCTTAATATATGAACATATAGAAATGCGTGGAGTATTAATCTGTGAATATCGAAAGGGGTTTAAAGCACTGAGTACTGTAAACTAGTAGCTGTACTGTTTTTGCACAAGAGAGGCTCTTTAAAGGATGATTCTCAGGAGAAACTAACATGCTCTGAATAGTCCTCTTGAGAAACCCAGCTGACTAGATAAGGAATTGAGGGAGACCCAATTCCTAACTGAGACAGCTAGGGTTTGCCACTGGGGAAATGAGCCTAAGAGTCTTAGTCATCTTTCCAGTAGAAGGAGGAATATATGTTACTGCAGGTCTGCGGCTGCATACATTATGTCTGACAATCAAATGTAAACAAAAGACATTTGTCAGGGTTTGGAGCTGGCATAGGCCACCATGCTGGATATCTCTGAATCAAACAAACTAGAGAACTGGACAGCTGGGGGGCGGGAGGGGGAGAACAACTGATACATGCTTTAGTTGCTTTCATGGCTGGGCATTTGATGAGAAATGAGGCTGCTAACTCTTGCAATGACCTTGTACACCTGGCCTGCATGTACGGAGAACTGGTGCTTGTGTGCAGGCAGGTGGAATTTGTGCTGTAGTGTGAAGCTGTAGCAGGCAGCAAGATAACCTACCTCTGCTCCCTGCAGTATATCCTGTTTACATTTGCTTTCTAAGCACCAGTTCTACCTAGATGCATTTACTGTTGAGCTGATGGAATGGGGATCCAGTTCAAGTCCCTTTATGTTTCTGAAAACACAGTGATAACCAGAAAAGAAAATCCTGGGTGGATTCGGTCAATTCTTTTAGTACCTCTTAGTACACCTTCTGAAAAACCTCAAAACACCTTCTTCTAAAGGGGATCAGCACAACTTTGCCTCACAGACAGGTATCTATGGACTTGTGCACGTTTATCAGTTACCCTCTACCCACATGAAGTCATTCCCTGCAACTCACTACCCTTTTTCAAGTTTTACTCTGATAATTAAAATATTACCACCAGGAATAGGCTTCATCATCTCAGACCACTCCAAGTAAAGATGATTATGTTATACACTGCTAAATAATTACCCAGTGTAAGAGGATGAAAGAGGAGTTAAAAGGTTACACACATGCATATTGCTTTCCTCTGTAAAGATAACTAAACCTTTCCACCAGGAACTCACCAGCTTTATTCGTGATTTTCATTTAGGACTGCCCAGTGAATGGTTGCCTACATGTATCTACTGGAAATGGCAGCGACTGTTAACTGTGATCTTTCTGGGTGATGAACAATCTGCCTTGTCCACCCTTACTGCAGATTTTTTCTTTCCTTGAGAAATTGCATAGGAGAACATAAGAGTGAAGAGGTACATGGCTGTCAGGGCTGGGCTGTGCCTCAGGAGACAGCTGCTCAAGGCTCTCTCCTCCCCATCTTCTCTGTATGGTCTTTGGCAGGTGACCCTGGACTAGATTCAGGTCAGGATGGGGGAATCTCGAGTCCTGACAGAGCCCCCTTCCAGCCTCCACTCACCTGCCACCTCCCCAGACTTTCCCATATCCTGATGGGGAGATCCCTCCAGCTCTAGTCACGCCACCAAGTGTCTTAATTCCAGGAAGTTCAGCACCTAATTCCTGCCTGGCTGGGTTGGGGATCTACAGATAAGGTATTATTTTTTGTGCAGTCCCCTTAGGAGCTCAGTCTGCTGGGTGACCTCAGTGTACACAGCAGAGAAGCAGCGCCACCAGTCCCATAGTGAACCCACAGCTTGGGAGCTGCAGATCTCTGTGGAGTTTCCTGCTCTGCCTGAGAGCCTTTGAACTCACCTTTCCAAAAACAAGGGAAATGGAAAGGTGCTCTGCTCGTCTTTGCTGTGGAAGCTATTCCACTTTGCATCAAATAATTGCAGATTCATTAGAAAGAGATAGGGGGATAGCAAGACCCAGCATGACTCTGGTGGTTTGGGGCCCTCACCTGGAAGGGGAGGGGGCAGATCCAGGCTGCCATCCCTGCTCTAATAGCTATTTAAGTATTTTATCCAATGGCTGTTGAATATAAATCACATAAACATTCATTGAAACAAGAGACTGGAGCCCAGGTCTCCTTCCTTCCAGGTAAGTGCCCTAACCAGTAGGATAGAGATTCATGCTCAGTCTTGCTTGCTTTCTTTGGCCAAATGAATCTCTAGTTGTTTCTTGCAAAGTGAAACAGATTCGGAAGCAGAGATCGAGGGCTCCCACAAAGTCTTCCCTGTCAGGAGCAGCTGGCACCTAGAGATCCTCCAAAGATGGGAGCATCTCCCAATGGAAATGTGGGTGCTATGACCCTGTTTTGTACAGGGATGGTCAGGTGGGGAGAGAAACTGCATAGGGAATCCTTACCGTCTCCCTCAGCCCTACGAAGGAAGGGTGCCTAATCCCAGGGGAAAGATTGACTTTGGCCCAAATCAAGCCATGTAAAGCCCTGCAGAGGGTGAACCCATGATCCTAGCTCTGTGGTTCCAGCTGGGGAGATCTTATGAAAGCTACGTCATGCAATGAGCATGAAGAAATGTACCTTTAAGCCACCAGATGGTACAGAGATTATTTTTCCTTGCACAAATGCCCCTTCATCTCCTTGTGCCTCAGTTTCTCCAGAAGTATTTCTCCCACTGCTTGCACAGCCTGTTTATTTTGGTGTGTACCTCTCTTAAAGAGAAGACACACATCTCCTAACAGTACAAAGTGTTCATTTCAATCAAATATTTCTAGGTATTTTAAGATTTGATAATAATAATTATTAAAAAAAAATCCTCTCCTCAAAGTAAAATTCCTACAGATACAACACAGAAGGTATGCTTGGGAATTATTTTTTCAATATATGGTAGTACTCAGGCTTGAGCTAGGTTCAGTAAAAGAAGATCTGACCCTAAAGATTTGTTCAGTGAGCCATAATCACCAGTCTGAGACTGCTAACCTAAATTATCTTCCAGCACTTATTTTGATTTGGCCTAAATGAATTGACTCTATAGTAAATAGATGCATATGGAAACATAGGTTTCTCTTAATAAAATAGGGTACTAAAATATTATGGCAAAATGTTTATCTGGGTAGTGAGATCATACACTTGCCTAGATTCATTCACTTGAGTACTGAATGTTTTCTCAAATATCCCCTAGTGCATATCTGGCAAGATCTCAAAACATTCTTAACGCAAATTGTCTTTGGTCAATAAATACCAGAAGAGAAGTGTCCTAGAGAAGAAGATTTATGATATGAGCAATACAAACATACCCATAAATCAGGACAGGGACGCTTTCAGGTAGCACAGTCGACATTTATGCAAATCACATTAAAGGCAGAAATACACGTATAGGACTTTTAACCAATGACTTACCTTTTAGCAGCTCACATTAACTAAATAAAATCCCAGGATTTGCTTAGGAAACACATGGGCATGATCTCAACTACCTCAAATGTATTGTTGTACCTGTAGATAATAATTTGAATCTTCCTTATTTTCCCTGAGCGGGTGAATTGAGTGCTTCAGATTTGTAACTAGAATATCAACAAGATTACAAGGTATTGCAGTCTTAATTCATTGCAAGCCTGAATTTTCTGCAGAGAAAACTAAACTATTGACATTGACAATAAATTGCCTGTTGTCCTCTTTCTTTTTCCCCTGGGTTGCTTTAGCTCCCCTAGTCTGGCACGTAGATTTAGGCCAGTGCAGGCAGTGTGACCAGAAGGTGTGTGTGGGGGTAGGTGAGCAGCAGAGCCATTACCAATAGAAGGAATTGGAGCTGCAAGGGAAACAAGGCAATGCACAAGGTGTGTAGCAATTGGGGTGACTGTGGTAAGAAACAGTGCACAATAACACCAAACAGAGCTCAGCAGCATAACAGGACACAAGGGAGATTAAATATTAATATAATATTAATGCAGGACGCATATAGGCAAAGGGACTAGATAACTGGCTTTGCAGTTCCAGCATCCCTCACACTCCCCTAATTCTTGTTGCATCACCATGTGATACATGGTTTTGAAGCAGAACATAGTCACATGGCAACCCTATATTTTACTGCTTGTGGGTAATTTTCTTGTCCTGTCAGAATAGAATAACTTTGTCTTTGCTATCAATGTGTGGTCTAATGCATATATCATGTCAGTGCTGTACCAGGCTGACACACGCATTAGATACACTGACAGTAAACAGGAAGTAATCCAAAGTTATTAGGCAGGAAAAATATAAAGAAGCCTGTAAGCTCTTGTACCACAAAGCTATCACCAACCCAAAGACTATTTTCTTGTTGCTTCTTGATGTTGAAGATTATAAACATACATATTTAAAAAGCTTTGTTTTCATAATCTGTAAAAGCAGGATCTCCATGCTCAAAAGAGTAGAGCCTAGGTGAATTCTCATCTCACTGAAGCTGGTGTCAAAACACCCACCGGCTGCCCTAAATCTGTCCCTGATTAATGATTTTGGAAAAGTAATCTTTTACTACCTCACTACAAATTCACATTTGTCCTCTTTTGTAGATGTCCATATCCTCCCTGCCTGCTAACTTTTCACTGTTGGAAACTGCATTGTAACTCTACAACTGGTTATAAAGTTACTGCTGTTTTATCTGTAACCAACTATTTTTCTCCTCTTTCAGACCGCTATATAATTGTACAATTCTAGACAACTGTGGCTGAAAGGTGCTCCAGCCCTGCAAATATCAAATTATCTGAAAATTTCTCTTTATAACTCCTCCAGAATTAAGTAAATAGTCTTTAATTTGGCAAGAGCTGGTTCTGAGAGGCATTTGCGAGAGCCATTGTGACAAGGTAAGGGTGGATAAGTCCTATGGAATTTGAAGGAAGAAAGATGAAGAAAAGCAGTAATCTTCAGGCAAATAAAAGGTAGAAGATTTGGCTCTCCCTGTAGGCACTTTGATGTGGCCTGTCACCCCAGATTTTTCAAAAGGTAGTTTAAGGAAAAAGAATCAAAAATCTGTGGACTCTTATTCAGGAACACTAAAATTAAGAAAGATCATTGCCCTATAATTTTTGAGGACAGAAAGATATTTTTGTGAGGAAAGACATCTTTGAACTTTGGCACCACCATTATTCAATGGTGCCAAATCTTGTACCACATTTTAGAGAGGCTAGGAGTTTTTCGTAAAATAAACGTGCTTGGTTGGGTTCTCAATACCTTGGGAATCAATTCAGTACAACAGTAAGACAGGAAAACATAAGACAAAATAAACAAACAGCCTAGAAGTGAGGAAACACAACCCATTTTTTCCAAAGACCTAAATATCGTACTCCCTTACATTACCCAAAATTTCTTCCAAAATTATTATTATTGAAGCCAGACTTCCTGAGTGTGAAGTCCTGAGTTCTAGAAGTCCACTGGATGCTTATTAGAGACACATTTTTTACACTCAAAACTCTCCTTTTGTGTCTCAGAAGGTGTGGGAGTACATTTTGTGTTTGCGTAGTTGAGACCTGGACTGAAAAATAGTCATGTGGTGCCAGCACTCTATGTGAGTTAGGTCAGATTTTAATCTCTTTGTACAGGGACCATGTTTTTTATCTGGTAATCCCTACTTCACTTCTCATAGTGAGGTAAATTAATTAGATGGGGCATGTTTAATCTGTGATCTAATGCATCAATGTGTAGGACATTTTCCATATTAGCAGATTTAGTAAAGGACTTTTTTCTTCTCTGGAACCTCTGAAAGCTGCCTTTTATCATTCACACCATGTCTGCAAGAGAAGATGGGGTATGGACTATGGAAAGGCCATCTGAAACCTGTAAGGATGGTGGTGAACTTGAAGCAGTCTGGGCAGCAGCCCAGCCAAAAACACAAGAAAATTAAATCAGAGTAAAACTTATTTCCATCCCAGCCTTGGGCAAAGCACATTGCCTATAGCTGAGCTGAGTAACTTTCCCAAGAAGGATACCTTGGATGATCCAGGATGCCTGAAGCATCCTGGAAAACACATGGAGCAGGGGCAAATTTTAGAAGCGTCCCTAGAGAAGGAGTCATCATTTACAGATGAACTTGAGTGTTAATTTGAGAGATGTGAAGTGGGTGTCCTCTTATCTGAAGTTCAGCCAAATCATCATGAGCTGGAAATTCCAGTGACTTTAAGCCTGCACAACATTCCTGCTATTAGTGTTTTACCACAGTGGACTAATTCAAAAAACCTAAAAATACCAAAAAAACCCTTCAAATCCTGTTGAACTCTGTTGGAGAAGAGGACTGAGAGAGTAACAATGCTTTGAGTTACTTTTGAGTTAAGACATGGTATGATTCTCATTATAGTTAGGTCTGGGCAAACTGGTTCAAGTAAATGATCTTGTTGTGTTTCCAGCTTTGCAAGCTCTTGGAAATATTTTAGCTTTTTTTTTTTTTTTCCCTTTCCCTAAGTTAGTTTAAAAAAAAAAGAAAAAAAAATAAGGAAAAAAAAAAAGCTGTACTCCTGGCTGGAGACACTTTCATGCCAACTTTCACCCTGGAGCAAATTTTTCATGCCTGAGTTATAAAAACCTCAGAGAAATAAGTGATGATATGTTAGGTAAACATCAGAAGACCTTGAACTACAATTTTGCAAGGGGTGTTGTGAACCTGACAGGACAAAAGATTAATCAGACAAAAGCCTCTCTTCACAGAAGTTCTTCTTAACAGAGCCGTGGTGTCTTGTGGTGGATAGGATACTCACACAGGAGACAGAACACCTCACTTCTGCTCGTGTTTCAGCTCGCTGAGTGACCTTTAGCAAAACACAGTATATGTAATACCCACATTTTGCAAAGATCCTTGGATAAAAAATGCTGTGTAGCTTTTAAATATTGGCATGCATTAGCACGCAGATTTTCTCTCCAGACTCATTCCCTTTGCAGACTTTTATGCTGTGGAATTAATTACTTGCAAAAGCATAAAATATTTCTGGGTTTTCTATGTGCTCCTCCTCCTCCTCCTCTGCCTTTCTTAGCTCTTATAAAGTTTCTAAAAATATGCTGAGAGTGTAATTCATCCTGGGTATAACTCCAGAGATGAAGCTGCTTAGGAAGCAATCTTGTAAAAACATCAGGTGAGTTCTGGATATTCTGAGTCTGGTGATAGTAAGGAATTTTTGGAAAGGATTTCTCTCTCACTTGATTCCTATGTTTTACATGACTGATTCCTGAAGCAGAGAAAGAGTGGCTAATGTAGATGGCATCTGCTATATGTCCAGAACATTAACTTCTATGGTTATGTTTAGAAAAACTTTTCAGAAAAGCAATGTTTTAATCTCTAATAATGTCTGGTGAAAATCACTGTGTTTGTACAGCTACAGTTGTTTTCCAGGGGACTGTAATATTGCATAAGGATACTATTAAAAAGAGAAATTGAATGAAAATGCTTAACCTGTAAGGACCTTTTCTTCTTTTCTTCTCCTTTCCTTCTGTTTATAAACTGTCGCGTCTGTTTAAATGTTTCAGGGAAACTGAACATCCATCTTTCTTTTTTTTTTTTCTTTTTGTGTATGTGTAAGCAAACAAACCTGAGCAATTAAAAGACTTTTGGCCTTGGCTCTTATTTGGCTCTTATTTTATAAAATGGTCCTTTTGTACACCCACTCGAACAATCGATGTGCTCATTTAGAAGAGTGTAGGAAAGATTCACCCCCTAAGAGTAAGGAAAAGAAAAAGGGAGATGTATCCACATCTGCTCTGTCTCATTCACAACTATTAAGCATGGTAATAGTGGCTGATTTATTGTAAACATCAGTTTGAAGCTTATTAACGCTAAATTAAATTACTTTTCTTTCCTTTGCTTATTCTTCACCCCAAAGAGATAAATGTAGTTAGATGATTCATTGATTCACGTTGATACTTTGTAATAAAATTAAAGGAAAATTAATAAAATTGCATGGAATAAATAAAATAAATTTAATGTCATTCAGAACACAAAGAATAAGACAAAATAAAAGTACACTTGGTTAAGTAAATTAATTAACCATTTTTTGAGTATACTTAAATAATGAGCCATCCTTCACATGAAAAAATTGGCTTCTCTGTAATTAACCAGAACATTCAAAGTGTTCTTGGTGTGTGGGTTAACCACCATGTTTTTTACTTCATCTTCCCCTGTATACCCTGTTTTTTTTTCTCATTGAAGCAGTTCAAACAGGTATATGTATATGTTTTATGACAATCTTACTGTTTCTTTTGCTAAAACCCAACTTCACAGCACTAAAAATGTTTCCTGTTTTCAGCAACAGATACAGAGATAGAAAGGTATTGGAACATTACTATTAATTCCAATCAAGCTCATCATGGTTTAGCAGCATGATGAAATGCAGTAAGATGAAATCATTTATGAGGAAATAAAGTCATATTAGGAGATCGATGCAACTTTGGTAACATTTAGAATTTAGTGGGTTTTTTTGGATAATTACTCCTAATTTTATACCGTATTTTTTCAAAGGAAATTAAATTTTCAAATACACGTTCTCATTCCAGTCTGTTCAAGTATGTTAATATAACCTTTCCTGTGATCTAGATCGGTGAAGGATGATGAGTGCAAGGGAGTAGTGCCATCACCTCAGAACCTGAACAACATCATGGCCAGGTGAAATCCTAACTTCAGACTTTACAAGTTTCTGTGTAAATCTGGAACCTCATTTTTGTGAGATAGCAAGGGGATAGGCAGAAGATGTTCCCATACTCTTAGGTATCTTAGCTCAGACAATTATTTTATTACATATCCAAATCTGAGCTTATTCAAACTTGCCTCCTTCTCTGGTATTTTTGCCCCAGCATAAATGCAGTTTAGAATTGTTCAAGACACAGTCTAATGAAATGAAATCAAATAAACCTTATACTTATTTTCAGTCATAGACCTATCAAGCATTTTTGAGTACACAAAAAGGAACTTCTGTCATTAACCATATAGGATTTCTTCTAATCACAGATTTCTTTCATATTGCCTCTTTTTGGCTTGGATTGAAGCTTGCAAATGTTGCTAATCCAATGAACACTGGCATTCTCCATTTTTGACATTTCCAGAGCTCTTTCTCCAACTTCTGTGACATTTTGATATCTGAAATGCTATCCTGTCAACATTTTCAAATCAACATATGAAGTCAACATTATTCAAATTTACTGACTTCATTGGGCTTCCATCAGGGTTGAAGTTCGCCCAAAGGTTTGTATTAGTATATTCTTAAGAACTAATTTCAATTGTATGTTGCAGTACTAGGCAGTATTATGCAGCTGCCATTGCATGTATACAAGGATGACAGGAAACCCATAGCTGTTCAACTTTGGTAGTTATTCTAAAATTCATGAGAAGTGGATAAATTGGAGAAATTATTCAGAAACAAATATATTATTTAGAAACATTTCTGTTGTGTTCCATCTGATTGCATACTGTCGTAGTTACATAAAAATTTCAATGAGTTTAATGCACCCAGCAAATACAAAGACAAATTCTTCCCCTCCCCATGACGCGCCAAGCTTCAATTTTGCACTGAAATATTGTTAAATACAACACCTTATGGTTCATTCATTAATTTTTCCTTCCATCACAATCTGAGATGAAAGGTACTGCTATGATATCTAACCATGGGAGTTCCAATAAAGCACACTTTATATTAACGATAAACACCTCACATTCTTTTCTATAGTCTTCTGTTATTTTATTGTTAAAGGAAATTATGTTTGAACAAAAGCTTGATATTGAAATGCTTACCTTTTGGGTATTTGGCACAAGTAATTCACAATATTCTCAACAAATGGAATTTTGCAACACTTTTCTGTACATTGTGCTGTATACATCAAAAGACCAACCAAGTCCTTTGTCACATAGAGTGTCTTAAGTGCATATTTGATTAATTAATGTTATGTTGACAATACATGCTATTTCTTCCCATTTCAGTGATTCTAAAAAAAAAACATTCATTTTGAGTCAATCTAAGGGTTCATCCAACAGACTGTCCTTTCTCAAACAGTGCAAGGACAGACTAGGAGAAGATATGGCAAATATGTATGATCTTTCCCTATCATTCTCCTCAAACATCCTCTCGTGTTCAGTTAACAGGAATTCCTTAGCCTTAATTTGTTTGTCTGTTTAGTAATCTACAGTTCTTTCTTCCACCTCTGGAAACCACGTAAGTGCTCCTCATCCTTTTCCTTTGGCAAGGAGCTCCAGTGGGCTGGTATCTGCTGAGTAAAGAAACACCTCCTTTCGTTTGTTTAGAGTCTGGCATCTTTAAAGGCCCTTAGTACTTGAACTGGAAAATAACAAGGAATATCTGGCCCTTACTTAAACTCTTCTGACCACTTCAGATTTTGTAGACTAGACAGAATTGTCCTCACCTCTTCAGTCATTCCTGTAGAGATACTTTTTTACTCTGAGATACTTCAGACATATGTTTGAAACATTTCCCATTATAACACATTATTTTTATGAGATGGGATCTGAACCTTATATTCTTATAGAATAGGTTAATCATGAATTTCTACTGTAGTATTATGAGGTTTTAATTCTCCATTAATTTCTTAAGGATTTTGAACACTTCATTTATTTTTGTGATGACTACTGAGTTGATAGTTTTCATGGAAGTATCTTTAATATTTTAAAGATCAACTTTCTCCACTGAGTAGTAATGATGTGAATGTAAGATACTTTTTACCAGTATGCTTCCCTTTATATCTGTGTACATATATCACATTTTATCATCCCATGTCATTTAGTCCATGTCATCTATGAATATTGAGTAATGCTGTTTTCTACAGAGTTTAACAGGTGATTTTCATCCACTTTAAGAGCATATCATTTATTCCTAACTTCTGCTGCATGCCTGTTCAAATATGTAGTCCAAAAGCTTTTGGTAGTTTATAGACTACTGAGAAGTCTAAGGAAAATTAGTTTATTGTGGATAAACATAAATTTCAGTGGGAATTTTATATATTTTAGAGGATTTGTAGTGGGTTCCTAATCCCAATAAACATAAATCCACCGATTCAAATCATTTTGATAGGGATTACTTGGATTTGATCTTGTAAAATCTCAGTGAAGTTTTTGGCCTTTGCCTCTTCTAAGTGACCAAGATGGTTTTTAGCAAGATCAACTCCCACATGGACACTTAAATAAGGAGCAGAGTTACAAAGATACTTAGTTCTCTTTAATTTTTGATGGTAGTATTCTGGGTCAGTTTTTCAACTAAATGTAACATTCTTTATCAATCCTTCATCTGTTTACTAATAAAATAAAAATGGAATTATGTTTAAATCCTTTTTTACTTCATGGATGTTACATTCTTTGAATTTTAACCTTAATATGTGTTTGAGATATGCAGACTCTAGTGTTTTAATAGATTTTGAGAAGAAAAAAGATGTAATTGTGAAAATTATGTTTGGGAGGTCTTATTTATTTCAATAATTTTTAAGTTAAAGAGCCTCATCTCACAGAGATGGTGGTCTTTGTATAAGGGTTTTGTCTCTTTGGCTCTCTATAAAATACTTAACAGTATTCTGAGTGTTTAGATGGTTAGATTAATTATAGAGTGTAAGTAAACTGATATGTTCTCAAATCATCCTTTCTGCAAACTCAGGAAGGTATCTTGAAAATAAAGCTGTTCTTTCCTGTCTTCTCCCTCCTTCTCCTCCCTTAAGGGTAGTAAGGAGTTTTGATATTACAAGTTATTAAAGTAATTATATGGAAAGGAAAGTATTACTCTGGGCTGTAGAGGCCACATCCCAGGAACAGTTTGTGAATTTTTTATTGCCAGTTTTGTGAGCTATGCTGGTTGTTTAAGAGACCATCTTAACTTGTCCTATACTATTTTAATAACTAAATAAAAAAGCATTGCCCATTACAAATTTTGTAATCAGAATTTGTTTGATATTTTTGCTGATGAGGCAGAACATAGTCTAACTTGATCTTACTTTTCTCTGTCTCCTTTTACTGAGTGACACTGATATCCATAACCACACAAATTGTATGCATTTCCCAACAAAATGGCAAATTAATCCTAAGACTCAACAGATTCTGAAGTAAAGGATGTACCACGACCCACTTGGGTTCTAGGACATTTTGTTTAATTTTCCCGAGGCCTAAACACCTGTGTAAAAGATGACAAAGACCAGTCACTTGTGTACATTTGCTAAATGATGCAGTAATGTTAACATGTATATGGCGTGATCTTCTGTTGCTGGTGGAATTGTGGAAGAGAAATTCAGTATTAAAAAAACAAGAGTGTTCTTCCTCCTATTGCCTTTTGTGTGCCAGATAAAACTATTTTGAATTCAACACGTATATTGTGACTGCCACACATTTTCATCTCTAAACATCCATGAAGAAAATAATATACTCCCTTTTATTGTCCTTCTTCTCTTTTCTGGAGCTCTGTAAATATCTTTCTAGGCAGAGTATCACATTCATGTCTGCGATAATAGAGACCACCATTTCAGTGACAACAGTGGATTTGTTGTCCACCTAGTCCAAGGCCCTCAGTTTGACCAGAAGGCTCAAGACTTCCTAGTTCACATTCTAGTTATGCAAAAGAAATGCAAAGACTCCTGCTATAGGAAAAGTGGAGATTACATGTGTGTGATGCTAATATGATAGACATCGAGGAAAACAACTGTTCTTCATAATCTAGATTGTGCTAGCACTATATTAAACATAAATGTGCATAAGGAAGGGGTATATTTTCAGAAAGTGGAGGAATTCAACATTCTTCATTCAAAGTACGTAAGATTTGCTTTGTCATGTACTTCAGAGAGTTGCTCAAATTGGTATCACCAGCAACCAGCTGCTGTGAGCAGTAAAATCTTGCATACAGAAGTAGAGCTGGGGATGGGGGAGCAAGTGAGGAGCAGGCTGAGCCCTTATAGCTGGTGCCTGTGCTAGCCACTTCAGAGATCCCTTCTTAATCCATAGTGCCATTGTTGCTCCAGCACTCATTTTTCATCTACTTTGAATCCACAGTTGTCAGTACAGCCCTCAATATGTTCTGTTTAAATTCTCACCAAATCTCCATGGGTTCCTCTGTCTCTTCACACTAAGAGAGAGGAGAGAGAGAGAGCAGCAAAGTGGTTAGAAATCTTCTGCCAAACACAGATGGTATCCTGATTGCTCTTTCAGCCTACCTGTGTCTGTCTGTGAAGCTGTGGATGTTGTGGACATGTGTGTGAAGAATTTCCAACACTCTCAGATCATTCACCCAAAGGAGATTTTCCATCTGAGTTTTAATATTCACCACATTAGTCAGCCTTGAGAAACAATTATGGCTATTTAGGATTTGTCTCTTTAAAAGTGTGTGAATGTGTTTATAAGAAGAGAGAAGTAGAGAAGAACAGGAAGACTCCAAAATTACACAGCAGTCTACTTTTAAAAGGTACTGACAAATGCACTTGCTTGCACAGTGTAGGCAGTCTGTGAAAAATCGCAAAAGCTGTGGAAAAAACCACACTGGCTTTACCTCATGGCATCTCAGCATGCTCAGCTATTTGTCCCTCTCCTCCTCAGGATATGGGCACAGTATGGGAGACAATTGCATTAGAGCAGTTTAATAAGTTAGTGCCAATCAGCTGACTTGTTGTAACCAACTGTGTAAGCTCTCTTCAGCTGCTCCATTCGTGAGATAAAATGCATTAGCTTAAATTCACATACAATGGATTTCCCTTCCAAGTCAGATCTTTAAATAGGTTTTGACATACCTGGCAGAGCAAGCTGGTATCCTCTTCTTAGTGCAGGAAATATCCTGCGCAGCAGAGGAAAAGGAAACCTTTCTCCCTGCAAGAAAATAAATCAACCTACCAACAGTGCACTTAGCACATGGAGGAAAAATCCTTGCTCAACTCTATAGGTAATCATTTTGTAGAATGAAGCATGAGATTTGATTATCTTCATTATCTTAGTTCAGATAGCTCCAAAAGTTGCTAGTTGTCATGAAACATACAGCCCTTTAAAAAATCCAGTTATGGTATTTGACTTACTGACCTATTCTGGCATTAAATTGCGCAGTATGCCAATTCACTGTGAAAATTCAAGTCCTTTTTTTTGCTCAGTGTGTATTACCTCTAGTTCAAAGGAAGGAGCTTTGGATCTCTTACCTTTTCTTTCTACTTTTTTTTTTTTTTTTTTTTTTTTTGTGAGGCAAAACAAAGGGAAGGGTTGGTTTCACTAATGCTGTTCACACACCCTAATTTTTCAACCTTGCCCCTTCCAATTATTCTATTTTCCAAGCAAAATTCTGAAGGGGTCGTTGAAGTGTTTGGGATCTTGGTAGCCATTTGTCAATGAACATCTTTAATAGGCATGTTCTGAGAGCTCTCTGCTGGACCTGACTGTAAAGTCAGTATAAGTAGTAACAAGCAGAACATCTCAGGGTACCACGTAAAGGCAAAGGAGTTCTTACGGTTTCCTTTCCCTTTAGTCACTGCATATCAGACCAGAATAAAAAGAGAAGAAATTGTGTTCTTTCCAGTATCCTGGTCATGACTGGCATTTTTCTGTATCACAAACTAGCCGACTAATTCATTGAGATGGTATTTAGATTTCTGCTGTGGAAACAACACAAATGCAAACAAGTTAGTAAAAGTTTTAGATGGCTGACTCCTACAATGCTTTATGTTCCTACACTCCTCTGTTCCTATCTTCCTTCAGTGTCATGGGGTTTATGACAGGGGGTCTTATGACTCCATGTGCCCATGTTTTCACACACCTTTTATTCATTAATTCTTTCCTTTCTTTTTTTTTTTTCCCAATTGAGAACTTCACAGGATGGTTGTCACAGCTGCAGTTCTTGCCTGGCAGCATTTAAATGCATGCTAAACAAAAGTCTGTCTTGCCCATCTCAAATATAGGCAAGTTAGTTGATAAATAACCTTATGCCACCCCAGGGTGTGATTATACTTTGAGATAGCACCACCCGTAGGATGGGTGAAGGCCCTTTGATTTTGGCCCTGTGTCTAATCATGTGTTTTAACTCTTTCCAAGTGCTGGGTTTCTGTTGATCTCAGCAATTCTGTACATGTTACAACTGATATGGTTACTGATATACCTGATAATGTAGCTGGCATCAGTGCAGGATACCATTTGGTTGGGCTAGACAGAGCTGCACCAAGACTGCCGTCATTGTTCAGTTAATATGCCAGATTATCGGCAAACTTTTCCACTGCCTCCTTCTCTTGTATTCTGCAAAGCATTAATGTGGTTGAGAGTCATGATAATCCAATCCATGGGGTTTAGTTCTCGCTAACCTTAATGCTCTTGGTTTCACCTGGGCATGTACTCATTAACTATCTTGTACCCTTTTTTCCTCACACCAAGAGACATGTAGTGTCCCCTGTATGCAGTTTCTGTTATCTTCCCATTTTTCTGGTGGAATTTTCACAGACCCCGGGTATTGTTCTTCTGCATCTCCTTGAGAGCTGCAGGAACTTTAGTAAGTGAGTAAGTTTCTATTCTTCTAAGAGAAGGTCACTCTAAACAAACCTATGTCCTGAGGACCTTGCTGCCACTGCCCAAGCTCGCTCGGCCCCGGCAGATGAACCTTAGGATTAAAGGGTGGGCTCAGTTCAGCACACACTGTGTCTCACTAAAAAAAATCCACTGCGCAGGTTCGAAGGGTAAAGACCTTTCCCAAATCTTCGTTCGCGAAGACTGGCCATGAAGTTTCTATTCTACTCACTGCTTTTACTTTTTTCAGTTTATGTACTGAAAAAAGGTTGTTTCAATATAATAATGAGAGAACTTAACAAAATTACACCATTGATTCCTGACACAGTATGGTAAAACCTGCAGTTGTTGTGCTTCCTATCTATGTTAATATACGTTTACACAAGACTGACAGAGGAAAGTTGCTTAGTGTAAATTACATTTGCATTGGCTTTAAGTCAGCTTTATACTATCAAAAGAGAGAATAATGAATTCTGAAAAGTTTAAAACCACAAGTACTCCCAGAAAGTAACTAGTCCTGATTTCCTTATATTTACACTAGTATAAATCAGGAATAAATTCATTAAAATAGCTGGGATTATTTTCATTTATACTGTAGTTTTATTATAGAGCTCTGAAGCAGTACGTACTGCAGCAAGAAAGGGGCCATAGTTTGAGGTCCAGTGGCCCTGTGTGAGTGCAAGAGAGAGGAGGCTGAAGCATGCTGGCACGAATTAGTGTCTGCAGGACTGGGGTCTTTGACTGTAAAATAAGAGAACATACTTTTCTGGAATTCTGACTGGCTGTATATTTATATAATATTCACTTCCAAATAAGCCAAATAAGCTACAAAATCTTCAACTGAAACATAGACCTGGCACTTTTAGTACTCACCCGTTTCCTTAACCTGTAAACTTCCGGTTCCCAAAACTGTAGGTGTCCGATGTATATTGCTTTTACATGTAAAGAACTGCATTCTGGTTGCAACTCATTTGGATTGCATAATATGAATGTTTAAGAGTCTGGCTGCTTAAAAAGGACTAATTTTCTAGGTATGGGGGGGAAAGACCTTTTAAAGATGTTCCCACAGATATCTAAATGGGAAGGAAGTTGAGATCCCTTTATCCCATTTGCTTTTATTGAATGTTGTAGAAAAGGCATTTACTAGCTGGGAGCAAGGTGTAGGTTTAGAATATGAGGAAATCCTGGAGAGTATTCACAGAGAATAAAACATTATTTATAAAAGTGTCATTATTACCTGTTAATTATTTATGTTTCAAAAAATGAATAATATATTTTCTGAGTGCTTGCTAATTATTAAATGACAGAAGTAACTCCACATTTCAACTAGCTTGCCTTTCTTGGCAGCAACTTCAAATGAAGAAACAAACAAAACACCAGCACATTGCCCTAAACTTCTGAGAGCTCTAGTTTTTCATAATGGCCTGGTGAGGAGAATGACTCTCCAACAGGAAAATGAAAATTCCACATTATTTTGGATCAAAACGGCCCTCTAGGGCACTGGGTCATTTAGGGTGAACACCCTGCTAACCTCCCCTTTTACTTTCTCTAAGTGCAAATGTCAGAAATGTTACTCATATAGATGACAGTAATGTTCTTTATATTAGCACTGTTTCAGACACAGAAAAATATCCAAAGACCTTGTACTCAGAAACAATATTTCCACTGTAACACCAAATTTATGAGTTTTTGCCAACTAATACTTGCCGCTGAAATCTTCAACTTAATGGGAAATCCAAATATTGCACCTAGGAAAATCGGAACTAAAGATTGCAATAAATCTACATTTTCAGCATTTGAATGGGAAAAAAGGAAAGCCTGCCAGCTAAGTTTCATGCTATGAATTCTACTTGCTCAGCTTCTGTTGTCTAAGAAAGGAAGTTTATTGCATTGTTGAACATATCCTCCACAGTCCCCCGGATAGTCCTTCTCCAAGAATAAATTTCCATGACTAGCATAACTTTGGGTATGATTCTCTGTAAAAACAGTGTAGCAAATGGTGGACTTTTTTTGTTTTAGTGAAAAGTTCAACAAACTTCGAAAAAAGGTCACTGGTCTTACTGATGAGAGAAATTTGTTTCTTTCCTCCCTAGACAAAAATGTGAGCCTTACTGCCCTTGGAGAGTAGCCCCAAAAACCTTACCAAAGCTCCTGTCTATCAGGTCTCAGGGAGACCTCCTGGTTCTACTTCCAACTACAGGCATGATTAAAGCCGAGTGGTATTTGGGACTGCTGTAGATTCAGAGAACAGCCAAGCCAAGCCTAGAGGCTTCTTTCTCTGCCTGGAGTTTATCAATTAACTTGAAGCTTTTTATGTTTCAGCTTTAGCTGGAAGCTTCATTTGAACTTCCTCCGCAGACTTTAATTTCCATTTGATCTTAGAGAGACACCATCAAATAGTTTTGGTTCTGTAAAGCCGAGAGATAACTTTACTGCAGTGTTTCATACCAAACCTGAAGAAAACATTCAGTGATTGTTGGAACATGATATTCACCGAGTTCTTTGAAACCACAATAGAGCTATGATTATTTACGTACTTAAATGATGGCCTTTTTTAGTGGCAAGGTGGTATACCTACTGAGAAAAATCCTGTTTAGATGCCAGGGAAGAGAGGGATTGCAAAGTTTCCTATTTCCGATAATTATTTTTTACTGCCTTTACTATCTGTTGAATTACATGTGGACCAGAGAAACCATGCTCAATGAAAAAAAAATGATTGTTTTTTTAAGAGAAAACCCAAGACAGTCATACTTAAATGGAATTTTTCTCCAGTCTGGATAAGCTTCTAGGTCTTACAATAATCTTCCACCAAATTCTCAAAGAGCCATAACTTTTGTATATCATGGCAGTGTTAGCATGATGGTATGACTTGCAAAGTAAGAGCACATATTGAAAACCTGAAATGGAGTTGTAGAGGGTTAACAGGCTAGCTGTAAAGTCCAGCGGAGCCTTTTAGAAATTCTAGTCACACATTTAAACTGAATTATGCAGGTCTTGTCAACAACTGCCTCAGAAGCATATAGCTGGTAAGGAGGAATAAGGGAGGATAAAAGTATGTCTTCATCCTTTTAGAAAAAGGGAAAAGAAGTCTTTTATCCAATGTTTGAGAACCGCTTGTAGGGGTCAGAACATTTGTACTCCCATGTCAAACCTAAGACAAAAGATATTTGACTGAGAGGATAAACAGATGTAAATACCTAAATGGCAGTTGTTGGCATCTATCCAAAGGTTAGGGTTGTTCTCCCAAAGGTTGAGCTGTTTAGACAATTAAAACAATGTCTCTTTTTTTTTGTCGATTTCTAACCTCTCTCTCCTTCTTTTAAAGTATTTATATTTTGAAAGACAATGTGTATAAAAAGAAAAGTAAATAAAGACATCTTAATTTTCTAAAGATCAAAATGAGGAGATTAGACTACATTCCAGCATGTCTGAATCTATGTCCTCTCACAACCTTTTATGAAGGAGACCACAACGGTTGCCAGAAGAAAAAACAACAACAAAAAAACAAAACCAAAACCAAAAGACAACCTATGTGTCTTTGTGAAGTATTGAATTATGCTCATAGAGATCTATAGCAGATTTCTAGATATGTCTGACTCTGATCTCTCTACATGCTAGCTTAAATCAAGACAAACTCCTGACTTGTGAAAAGTTAATATAAGATCAAAATCAGAGCTATGTACTTCATTAAGGTCATGACAAAGATATTTATTGTGGTTTAAGAACAGACAAGATTAAACCGCTACAATGCCAATAAATTGTACATTATGTGGGATTGTTGGGGAAGGAATTTAAGAGAAGTCATTGCAAACTGGCTCCTCCCTTTCATGTATTTTGTTTATATTTCAAGACAAATGAACACATTGTACTTCATAACTGATGGAGTAAGTCCTCTGTTTGATATAGCTGACAGGCCTGCCCGTCGCTGTAACATCACAACATTGATAGCAAAAGTTCCCGTAATTTTCCTTGCTGGTGATTACACAGCTACTGGTCCATATCTGGTTGCCACTATGTTTATGTCTCAGCATTAAAATACTAATTCCCTATCAAAATGACAACATACATGCTGATTTGCCTGCTGAAAATGCGGCAGCATGAAAATAAATAAGCAAATTGCAAATATATAAATAGAACCTGTATGTAATTTTTCTGCTCTTCCCTGCAAAGCCTTTGGGCCAAGCTAAGGGTGAGTTTCCTAGGTGATGGAGGAATAGCATAGAATAGTGTCACTCTGTTATCTGGGGACTGTGTTACTGCCTGTTTCCCACATGTAGGTAAAGCAGTTGTCAAGAACATGTTGCTACTTTCATTGGAAAGTAGTCCTACATACAATTTGCTGATTACTAGACAGACCTCTATGTGCTCCTTTGAATTAACTATTTGATTCCCATATTTCTTTCGTATTTCTTTTATGCTAAAAGTGTTTCCAAAGCCTAAATATCAAAAGTAATAGAAAATGTAGAGGGATAAGTATTTCTTTGGAATGCACTTTTCCTTGCTTTTTGTTGATTTCTTTGTATTCACCTTTGGAGAAAAAAATATTCTTTCTACTAAGCACACATACAACAGGAAAGCAATATAAGGAAAGCACCTTAGTTTAATTAATACTATCTTTGCAACTTCACTGTTTATCAGAGATCGAACACAGATTTAGGACAGAGATATACCCATTTGTAATTCAGATCTGATACTGTTTGCTCCATAAGGTACTAAACCACTAATGTTAGTTAATTAGGACTTTGGGGCCTGATTTTCAAAGATGGTTGATAAAAAGCAATAAATTATTATCTTCAGTTTGATTCTGCAAAGCTTTCCATCCAATGAAGAGGGCAGCTTGTAGTAAATTGCAAACAATAGATAATTGCCAAACTCTTATATTGATAATTCCTTTAAGAGTAAATGAAGCAATGTATTTTCAGTAGCTGTATGCCATAATTATCCACGGATATTTTTAGCAATTTTCTGGGATGACTATGGCTGTTTTCCAGTGAAGAAGGAAGTGTGTCTTTTAATCTACTTATAAGACACTTGGGAAAATTAAAACTCGTATTCTTCAAGAAGGTTTCTCACCTACTCAAATTTGAACACAATTCAATAGGACTTCTAGATAAGACACACTTTGGTCAGTCAGGCTTTAATTATCAACCTAGCCTCAAATATTGGCAAGATTCTCCTTTAATTTGCTTCTAGAAAGTTCCTTATATATCATTCCTGATGCAACTCTACTGTTTTCCACACAGGGATTTTGAGATATCTTAAAGTATAAAGGGGAATAGTTACATCTACTATAAGCAGCAAGGGACTGCCATGTACTACCTGGGATGGAGCATTTGATTTCACCAATCTAGTTCTGCAAACCTGTGCAAATCACGTAAAACCCTATTTGTAAACTACAGATAGTGATATGTACTTGCAAATGTTCTGTGGGAGGCTTGATCAGTTAATATTGTAAAGCGTTTGAGATAGCTATGGAGAGAGCATTGCACTTTATCACACACTTACTACCATTGTGATCTTTTATTTGCTCACTTTGCGTGGTTGTAAATGAATGTTCAGATATGAAACTCTTAAGCCTTTTCCATTTAGGCTCTTCTAATATCCTCTCATTTCCTGTATTTGAAGGTCTTTCAGTACAGATATTTGGAAAGTTTGCCCATTATCCTAACCTCTCTATTTAATGGTGGCTGTTCTCAAGTCCTGTGAACAGCTGCTAGTGATGCAGAGCTTCAATTTGTTGCTAGCTTTCACCTACACACTGCTGATCCTTCTGTTTTCTTTTGTCTTTTAAGAACTGGTGTAAACTAGAGCAGCCTTAAGCTGTTCTCTGCTGTATCAAGAGACTTCCCTTGTGCTCAGGGGCCACAGAATCATAGGGAAAGAGTTGGGTGGTAGCTATTTATTCAATTTTTGCAGCTTTTCCCCAAACAAGGATGTATTAATTTAATTTGAAACTGTAGTTCTGGTCCATGGTGCATGGACACTGCTAATGTTGCAAACACTCTCATAATTCAACTATTACAAGTAGTAGTGGTAGTAAAATAATCTTATCTGCAACTCATCAGAGCTTTTTTAATTGAATTTTACTTAACATGAGTGTTGAAAGAGCCAGGCTCAACATGCAGCCTTGACTTTGAAACCTCTGGCGTTTTGTGGGTGTTAGTCACATCCTTAAAATTACAGTAATACAGTTTTTGTGGCTTAATATTTACATATTTTTATTGCTGTCTGAAAGATAAATGGGAAGAGGATGATCACAGGAGAAGCCTCGAGCAGGATTTTAATATGTTGAATTAAAAAAGTAGATAGAGATGTATATATGGGAATGTGAACTTAAGGTTGCATAGGTAAATTAAAGGCATTAGAAGACACAAAAGCAAAGGCTGGCAAAGCAGCATGTAGCTGGCATATAGAAATGCACCATATTTTGTGGAGTGCATATAGTGGAACATTTGAAATTGAGGGAAAAATATTCTAGAAGTTCAGGCGTCTGAATTAACATCATCAAAGGACTCAAAAGGAGTCACAGTTTTAACATTTTTATCGTAAGTTTGTAGCAGTAACATTTAAAACAAAAGGCCAAAGTGGAAACTTTTACCTCCCAGAGCTCCTCTGATGTTAACTGGAATTTACCTGAATATTTCTGAACAAGGAACTGAAGATTAAGTGTAATTTTTGCACGTATTTTGTGACTGAGTTATACAGCCCATAAACCACCTTGATGCACATTGATAGTCTCTAGTACATGTGTTGCACATCCTGAATGTTGAGGGCTTTATTCACAAGCAAATTCTCTTCCCTGTTAGATTGTGATCTTGGGAGAAAGCTCCAACTACAGAGAATGAGAACTCCTGCGAAATCCCATTTCCAACACCTAAGTTTTGAGCCCCTCTACCTAAGGAGAGAGGATTGCCATTTATGACACCATTCATATATATCATGGGTGAGTCATAGTAGAATGGCAAATGGTGACTTCTGCAGGGAAGGAAGCATTTTTGTGTCCCAGCACCTCGCAGGGACCTCCGGGTGATTTTTTCAGCTCTTTTCTCCTGTCTTACATATAAGAGCTGACACCATTCATGGGGAACATTGCATATTATGTGGTAGTTTTGGGTTTTGAAATTAACAGAATTTAGAGCAAGACAAATAATAATCCAGCCAAACATTCAGAGAATCATGTCCCAAAATCTTAAGCATTCCCTACCTCATCAAACCAGAAGCAAGATTTTCATTGGTAGAGGTTGAATAAAAAGGGCAAGAACATGTTCTAGGAAATTGGAAAATACCCATTTTTACTGCCTTATCTGGGGTTTATTAAGAGGCGCAGTAGAATGGTACAAATCTGAATTTGTCTGTGGTGAGTGCAAAGGACATTTTGTTCTTCAGAAGAAACAGAAGAAGAAAGTGCTGGTGCTGCACAAAGGGACTTGAAGATACCTGAAGGTAGAGGACTCTATCATATCTATAATCTTTAAATGTGTTTTAATGAAGAAGAAAACGGGTTTATAGCTTAGAATGGAAGAGTGGAGAGCATATGCTTTCTCTGACATTGATCTTGTGAAATTTATGAGCCTCAAGTTGAACTGTGAGTTCAAGTGCAACCAAGCAGTGCAAAGAAAAGGAAACCTGCCTCTGTAAGACTGGCACCTCAGAAATATGTAGATATTGGCTTTTTGTTTATCTCACGGGAGAGGTCACTAATGCAATTAGGCCAGCAGAGTTATTTAGAGGAATAAAATAATTTTGAAATAGTTTTCTAAATTATGGGAACAAATGCATGCTTTTTTCCCTCTACGTTGATATATTTTGAAATGACAAGACGATCTGACTCAAGCTTTCAAGGAGGTGGGGAGAAACAAACCCAATACATTTACATTTCTTTTGGACAGAGTCCAAATAGAGTACTGACTAGTAAGAACGTGTGAAAATTGGTTATTAATTGGAAATCAGATTAGTTTTAACTCTTTTGTTTTCTTAGGGAAAACAGTGATGTGATACAGGTACATAGATGTTGACTGTATTCATTACAGTAAGTATCATAAGTGTTCTCTGGGACAGCCATTCTAAGCCAGAAAATGATTGGTTTAGTCCAAAGTGGGGGAAAAAATGTTCTTATCTCTCTCTTTTTAGAGAGGGCACTTCAGGTATTACAGAAAGAAGGCTGTTATTAATTTGGGTTGTTTCCCATAGGAATGCTGGGTTGTTGTGGAGCCAGAATTCATGTTAGGACACATGCTTTAAGTTAATTGTTTGTATGAGAGTAGATGGCTGCAGGTCAAGGTTGCCTATTTAGTCTGGGAAAAGTACACAGGAGCACTTAACAGGGGAAATAAGAAAAAGGAAGGCTTTATCCTCCAGTGCTGAGTTTGGAATAACCAGTTCTAGATGAAGCTGTAGGCTGAATCCTGGGAGTAACTGGGGTGGAGAGTTTGACTCCTTGAAAGCCAACCTCAGCATTCCAGTGAAAAAAAGTCCCATTTGTGTGAGGTGATGATTATCTTCTTGATTCTGAGCACCTTCTGAAATCAGTGGGAGCTGACGGTTTACAGCTCTGGCACAGAGATTCTCCTTTCTCTGTTTCAGGATTTGGAATTATTTTGGGACTTCCTTAATGAACTCTAGTAAATTTTTCTTGCTAGCAAAGACCTCATTAAACCAAATAATCAAAGGAAACAAATGAAAAAAGCTTTGCTTGCAAGGTATGTCACCCTATTTAATTTGGGTTTTTCAACCTTCAACACACTATTTGCTACAAGTGAGACTGGCTATTTTCTCAGCCTACAAATCCTTTCTTTGGTTCTTTTTCAGAACTTTATAGGCTTTGTTCTTAAGGCTCCTTGTACCACAAATGCTTTGCAGAAATGCATCTTTCCAGTTTTCAAAAAGTGGATAACACCAAATGTAAAGCACAACTGCAAATTTAGGACTAAGTTGTAATAAGCTTGATTCATATAAAAGGCTTATTCAAAAGTAGTTGACTGAATTTAACTTCAGGATTCATGCAGTAAGGCAGCAGGCCCCAGAGTGAGAGAAGTGTCATAGTTTGGTCCTTAATATGGTATAAAGCAACTTTAGTAAAAACTGAAAAATCTGTGATCCTTTATATCTTATTGTCATGTGTTTTACGAAGAACAAAAAATCCTGACATAGTTGTGTCCTTATAAGAGGTCTTGCATGTTGGATAGAAAAAAATATGATATCTTACAACTGCTTTCTGATAAAGTGTGGACTTATGAAATTAACTGTTTGTAAGCAAATATGGAAGCTTTTTTGCCAGGTAACAAGACTGCCTTACATAGTGTTCAGCGAGAATCCCCCAGGAATCAGTTGGCTTTATTTCACAGGATCACAGAATAAGCTAGGTTGGAAAAGACCTCTGAGATCATTGAGTCCAACCTTTGACCCAATACCACCATGTCAACTAGACCCTAGCACTAAATGCCACATCCAGTCTTGTTGTAAACACCTCCCGGGATGGTGACTCCATCACCTCCCTGGGCAGCCCGTTTCAATGGCCAATCACTCTTTCTGTGTAGAACCTCTTCCTAATGTCCAATCTAAACCTCCCCTGGTGCACCTTAAGACTGTGTTTTCTTGTCCTATTGCTGGTTGCCTGGGAGAAGAGACTAACGCCCACCTCACTACAACTTCCTTTCAGGTAGTTGGAGAGAGTGATAAACCTTTTCTTCAGGCTAAACAACCTGAGCTCCCTCAGCCTCTCCTCATAGGACTTGTGCTCCAGACCCTTCATCAGTCTCGTTGCCCTTCTTTGGACCTGCTCCAGCACCTCAATGTACTTCCAAACTGAGGGGCCCAGAACTGGACACAGTACTCAAGGTGCGACCTCATCAGCGCTGAGTACAGGGGAAGAATCACTTCCCTGGTCCTGCTGGACACACTGCTCCTGATCCAGGCCAGGATGCCATTGGCCTTCTTGGCCATCTAGGCACACTGTTGGCTCACGTTCAGCTTTCTGTCAATCCAAACTCCCAGGTACCTTTCTGCCTGGCTGCTCTCCAGCCACTCTCTGCCCAGCCTGTAGCGCTGCAGGCAGTTGTTGTGACCAAAGTGCAGGACCTGACACTTGGCTTTGTTGAACTTCATCCCATTGGATTTGACCCACTGATCCATCCTGTCCAAGTCCCCTTGCAGAGCTCTCCTACCCTCCAGCAGATCGACACTCCCCCCCAGCTTGGTGTCATCTGCAAATTTGCTAATGGTACGCTCAATCTCCTCGTCCAGATCATCAATAAAGATGTTAAACAGAACTGGGCCCAACACTGATCCCTGGGGGACACCACTAGTGACCAGCCACCAACTGGATGCAGCCCCATTCACCACCACTCTGGGCCCGGCCCTCCAGCCAGTTCCTGACCCAGCAGAGAGTGCCCCTGTCCAAGCTGTGGGCTGCCAGCTTTTTCAGGAGTATGCTATGGGAGATGGTGTCCAAGGCTTTGCTGAAGTCCAGGTAGACCACATCCACAGCCTTCTGTGTGAAAGCAAATCTCTGCTTACTGCTGGTTCTCTGAGCTCCAAGTGTCATTTTAAGATTCATCAGCCATTAAAAGCTATAAGGGCTGAGTGCTGAAAGTCTGTAATACATTTTTTATTCCCCTAAATTGAAAATGCCTATGACCATGTGGAACTTATGTTGCTCATGTGTATGAATATGGGCTCTCACTAGAGGCACAGTTCATATTAAATCTCAGTATTACACTGACATATATTTCTGCAGTTCATTGTAAGAGAACATTATTCTTGAGCCAAACTGGTCAAGGTTGTGAATACAGGGGCAAAAACTTTAAATCTGTTGGCGAATCTGTTGCAGCCTATTGTATATCTCTGAGCACATCACAGTGCTTCTGTTCCCATCTTCATCCTTTGTCTGCATAGCCTATATAGGCTGAAAAATCTTTGAGGCAAGAACTTTCCCACTGTGTTTGCAAAGGGGATCTGATCTCACTTAGGGCCCCAAGGCATTGCTAAAGTAAAAATAATAAAAATAATTTCATTCAAAATTGGCAAAGGGAAGAATATTTCTTTGCTTTCAGAGATTGAATAAGTTGCTATATTACATCTGTAGATTCTTTTTTTTTTTTCCTAGGACATCAGAAGGCCTTTTTCTCTTAATCAAATTTTTACAAATCACTTCCCTTACTCAGTGAAGAAGGGATGGAAAGCTCACTGCATTGCCACATAATTTATCAAAATCCACAACAAGTGGAGAACTGAAGCTCAGGGATGTTTTATACTTTAAAAGTTTTATTTAGAAATTCAGAAGTTTACATTTCTAACCTTGGAAATTGGTTATTATGTGATTGTTCTATAATTGTGTCATTCTCACTTTTCTTGCTTTCATGGTTTATCTGATGAAATTATATTCATTGACTCAAAAATTCCCAACAGGAAAGTGTTTTCTATCAAAAACTGGAGACATTTTTTCTGTTTGCTTCTGATATGCTATGTTTTTATGATATAATTCTAAAAGAGCAAAAAGTCATTTTTAAGAGAAAAAAATCTGTATGTCCTAAACAGTGCATAGATTAGAAGTATTACATATGAATAAAAGGAGTTGGTAGATGATATTTGCAGCTGTGAACCTTCACGGATTTTGTAAAAGAGACAAGTCATGACTCAGCAACCTGTGCTAGCATCCAGAACAAAGAATTAAAGAAATATGACTTAATGAGAGCTATGTTATATTGATGAGGTACTTTATAAGGTATCTGTTAGTGGACTTTGTTCCTACAAAGGCAGAATGATGTCATGTAGTAAGACTGAATGGTTTTCATTTAATTGCCCATATTTTCCACTTTTTTTATTATTTTCTTCTAATTTAATTATTCACAATCAATTTAGTAAATTTCTCCTATTAGACCATGCCATTAAAGTTCTGCAACATTATTTGAACTGATTTACGACCTTGGTAGTCAAGGGTCTGACCTTAATCCCAAGAAAGTTAATGAGAATCTTTTAATGGGGACTGAGTTGAGTCTTATTAGAGCATTTACATGGTAGAGCACCTCTAGTATATCCAGAGGTTTCACAACTGCATTGGATATCTTAGTTGATTTTCACCAGGGACATCTCTTTTCACCTTGTGAAAATTCAAGTAGCGAATAGGTACATACCAATAGACTATAATGCCTACAGCCCACATCTCCAATTCTGCAAGGAACTCAGCACATGCTTAACATTGCCTGCATGATTTCGATGCTGGAACGCATCCAAAAAAGAGCAACAAAGCTGGAAACATATACATGGAAAGTCTCCTCCAGACCTGTCTTCTTACATGTAAGTTCAGGAGGAGAACAAAATAAAAGATTTGGGCATTGGGATGGTTTTCCTGTATTTCATTTCATTTGGGTTGTAATCTGGATTGATTACAAACTTCATGATTATATATTTTAATGGTATTTAGATTAAAACAAAGGAATAAAATATTGGAAAGAAAAAAAATAAAACAACTCAAACCAAAATTACTGATAGACAATTTCCCCTCTTCTCTGCATCTCCTGGGTTATATGGTTATGCAATTTTAGATTTAGTTTTTGACCTGCCATTGAAACATACTGTTAATCAAAATAAGCACAGCTTGAGAGAAAGCAGATGTTGATCACTCAGCTAAAGGATATGTTTTTCATAGTAAAGTAAGAAAAAGGAGGATTATCACTTAGTCTGTGGTTCTGCAAAAAAAGTCGCCTATTCCAACAAGAAAAAACAAATTAGCAAAGTTCCAACACAATTTAAAATGAAGTAGCATGAAAAAATACTGAATCTACTTATCAGGAACTGGTCCTGAAATCAGGATACCTTTTTAAATGACCTAGTACTGAAGCTGTGTTTGGAACCTTCTGAACAAATAGGCAGAATCTGAGTTTATACAGACCTGTTCACAAGGACAGTTGTGTTTCCAAAAAAGAAGGGACAGGTAAAACTGGTCTTTACTTCAGTGATGCAATATGTATTTAGTAATATGTAAAAACCAGAAAACTCTGAAGCAATTGTATAAGACATATGAAGAACCTAAATATATATACATATAATATGTGTCGAGTCTTTTAAGAGCACAAATCTATCTGTTGACCTTTGCAAATTAAATAAGGATTACACAGACAGTAAACCACATGCAGTGTGTGCATGTTGCTGCTCTGGAAGTTTTCCAAATATACACCTCTTTGAGTGCTATTAAATGTCTTGAAAAATATTTGAAAGGATTTTACTAATTTTCTTCAAAATACAACTTTTTTAGTCTACTGTATAACCGAACACTAATTCCCTAATGTTTTTCAGTGTGCACTATGCACATTTAGGTGGATATGAGATAACTCAATATGGTTTAGGGACTATGTCGAGGAATGTTTACAGAAAACGCTGACAGTTCCTATTGAACACTGATGATACAGAAGTTTCCAGGTGTATATCAACCTTCAGCTGAAAATTGTCTTAAACTTAAAATTACAGCAAACACCCACATTCCTGGCTTTTCAAAGCAACTGTGTACAGCAAGGATTTAACTGCTGACTTTACAGATCACTCAGAAAGGGCTCAGTTTGGCTCCTTCTCCAATGTCTTTGCAATGTACAGAGGACTGATAAAAGAACAGTGAACACAACCTCCTTAGCTGTACGTCTCAAATCTTGCAAACACTTATTGCATAATGTCCTCAGATTAGAACCTCTCCTTACTCTTCACACTGTGAAACTTCCATTCCTGTTCCTATTGTTTTGCATTCCTGTTTAATGCAGTGTACATGTCTCTGGGTTTGAAGATTAAATCTTGCCAGAATAGTATCTACCTAAATGCTCCTCACAGATTATCTTTGAGACTAATGCACTGACCATCTTCCCTCTTTCTTTGGATTCTTCCAATCACTTTCTCTGCATTCAGTGTTTCTCATTACTCTCAAAGATGTTTATGGCTTCCTTTACTTCCTTGGTTTTTCTTTTGGGATGTTATCTCTGGCCTAGAATGTCAACTCCATCAATCACTATTTTAACTTGAACACAAATCCTTGCTGGTGCCATTCCTGCCTGGTTGATGTGTTTCCGGTGTTCACATTGTCTTCTTTTGGGTTCTTTCTTGAAATGCATTTTCTATGAAGATTATGAAAAAAGGTGAAACCAAGGAAGCTGCTGGAGGGTTCCCACCATATCTTGTCTTGCTGACCAGTACTGACTCCTCTGTTTGTCCTATTGTGACTCTGAGACTGTTTTTTTGATTGTCTACTCATGTAGTATAAAGGCTTGCCCTGTGGTATGTAAATAACATCTAGCAATATCTGTGTATTTTCAGGTGTCATCCTAGGTAAGGTAGTAAAGAAATCAGCACAAATTGGAACATATACTTTACAGAAATTAAATTTAAAAAACACATGAATTTACAACATATGCTGAGTAAGGTACAACAATAATAAAAAAGATAAAAAAGAGCTTTATAGGCATAAGGGTCCACTTAAGGACTAATGAAAAAATCCTGCCCTATATCTCTCCAGCTGAGAAATGGCAGAGAATCTGTTGTCACACATCATGAGGGCTAGCCTTGTGTAGCTGCTGTAGAAATGATTGCCACTCCCCACTTTTGCATTTGATATATATTTAAATCCTAGTAATCCTGGCTCTCAGCTGAGTATCAGTCCCAAAGAGATTTAGGATAGAGTAAGCCAAGGGTTGTGAGTCCATAGCTATGCAAATTCCATATTCACTGGGGAAATGCAGCAAGGACTCCTGGAGCTTATGAGATGGAACAGAGTTCAGAGCTTCTGGTTTTGAGGCAGATCATCAGTCTGAAATGCAAATTGCTGCATTTGGTTTTCTTTTTTAGCTGTTCCTCTTTTTGGTGTCTGATCTAGGGGGAAACTTGCAGCTAATAGTAGTAAAACATTCATGTTGACATGCACAGACACAGACACCCGGACAACACTGCAAGTAATTTCCATAAAAAGAATTAGGGAATGAAGTTTCTTTGCCTGGGAAGGGTGTTATACTGGGCAAATTTCCACTGACACCACCAGATGAAATATGTTTGGCCACCACAGTCTCTCAAAACTAAATGCGAAGTGAGGCTGTCTGACTCAAATTCTTGTAAAGTGTTTCAAAACGCTGGATTCTACATTTATAGTGTGTTGTGGCTTTTTTTCCCCTCTAAAGAGTGGCAATTAGTGGGTGTATCGTTACAGAGAGGATGGCAGAGGGAAACAAAAAGAAAGATAATTTCTTGTGATAGAGACTCACATGCCATGGTGATGACCAGCCTTATAAAATCTAGATAGTCATAACAGACCACAAAGGAGTCACAAAGTCATTATAGTCAGTGTATTAATAATCCTCATACTGTAATAAGGAGTGTCCAAATAGCCTATGACATCAGAGAACTTTATAGCTCCAGAGGAACTATTAGATTTTATCTACTCAAGAATCCTTAGATTAAAGAGTCCTCAATGAGACCCTGACACAATAAAACATAACGATTTCAAAAGAGTTGCTATGTTCTATTGTGTCAATAATTTGCATACTAAGGAGCCCCTGTGGTACCATAGTCCTTGACATTACAGAACTTGGACTTGATACATACTTAGTGGCATTTAGATTACCAGACAGTCCATACACAGGAATTGTTGAATATTACATTTCAAAAAGAAAACAAGCTTCACTTGAGTTTTAATTAAGAAAGTTAACAAAAAATATCCTCTATTATTTCTTAAACCCATAAAAACATGAAATATGAGGACAAACTAACTTCTTGTGTAATCCTGAAGGTTGGATTTTCAGATAGTTGCATGAGAGCAATTCCTTTAGCCTCATTTATAAGGATACTATCCTTAGTCTTTGTACTCACTCACAGCACCACAAATGTCTTGGTGTTATATGTTAGCTTATGTAACCCACAGACCAATATGTTTTCCTGCAAAAGCATGAATTAAGGAACAAGCAGGTGCTTTAACACTGAATATTTCTTTTTTCATTTTGTGTGTCTGGGTAAGTGACATCCTTAACCTGACTTTAACAGTGTGTATGTGAATATTTCTCTGTAGGTGAAGAGTTCTCTCTATGTGAATAGTTTTATGTGTGCTGGAGAAGAATTAATGCCTCTGTATAAGATAAGAGAAAGAGAATCAACCATGACTGTTGGAGGGAGCTTCATTCTGGATAGTGGGAAGATTTTTTTACTCTGCTGAGCACAAGTCCTGCTGTTAATAATTGAAGGTTGCTTTGCGGAGAAAGGACTGTCCATATCCATCATATTGAAGATGAAATTTTTCAGGTTCTCTCTGTTTTATACCATATCAAACAATCCTACAGCATGCAATTCACAAGTTGCATGACCAGATTCAAGTTTCTGGCCTTTGAAAAGTTTGCTATTTTGACTTAAGTATTGAGATACTTCTTTTCTATTACAAAGAAGATGCATCTTTTGAGGATTCAAAGAAGCGAAAAAGAATATCCTCATTTTCCTTGACAGAATGCTTGCTGTGTTCTCCATGTTGAAGACTGGCAAATATGAACAGACAGGTTTACCCTTTTATCCCTTCTTGTTACCCAATGTGGCTTTTAGGTCTTTCTCCAAATGAAGCACTCTGCAAGACATCCAAAGATAAAAGAGAAGGAGAATGAACTCACCTACATAGAGCTTATGAAGGCTTTAACATTTGATTGATAGTGTTTCTCTACCTGTGGCACATTTTTTAAAACCCTTCTACAACTGTGAGCAAATACTTTTGTGAACAGTCATAGTGTGTGCATGTGTATGTATAAAAACTGCAGAACAGAACAAGATTTTAAAGTTAGAGAACAGGCACATTCTGTTATTGATTGTTGTTATGCAAGACTTATAAGACTTCTATGATGGAATGGTGGTAGCAGGAAGCCTTAAAAAGCGATGTGGTCCTTGCATGAGTTTCGCCTAAATTTATCAGTTTGCTGGGGCTTTTTTGCTTGCTATTCCAAGAAAGAAATTAACACCTTGTCAGCATGGCAGAGGAGAGAAACACAGTAAGTCTTCATAGATCATTGACAACTACTGATCTCTTGTGCACTGTAGGCAGATTGCTCTAAACAGGAGACCTAAATTTATCTCTAGCTAATAGATAGGCAAAGAAAATCAAAGCCCTGATATGCACTTGCTCTAGAGGGGAGAGTTTCTGCATCCCTAATCCCATGGGATCTTCCTTCTGTATGAATAATCTTCTATAAATACTTTTTTTAACAAAAAAACATTTTCTAATACAAATGAATTTTGACTTCTTGCAAGAAGAATCGTAAAGTTTACTGCTCTCCAAAACATTTGGCAGTAAGAGTGAAAATAAGTGCCACTGAAATATAAAGAAAAGTATCTGTGCAAAGAGTGGGAAAACTGTGGTCAATGATTCTTTGAAAGACTGAGAGAAGTTTTGCAATATGTGCACATCTGCAGAGACTGAGTGATGCACTTGTTTCTTCATTTGATATAATCTAGTTGGTTTTTTGCATGTTTTGCAAAGGGCTCTTTCTAGAAGAGCTTGATTTTTTTTTCTTTGCAAAGCATTGACTTGTTATCATTGTTATTGTATCATACTCTGATTATTTCCACTGTTTATGTGTTTTTTGCTTCCTGTACAGTATAGAACTTTTTCTGCAGGCAAAAGCCAGAGCAGCAGCCCCCTTTTAATACAAACCCCATTAAAAGCTGCCATTCTTAAATTAGCTCAGCAAAAAAAGTGCATTTTATAGTCAAGCAAGCAGTAATTGGACACTGTGGCTATGAGTGGCCCTTGTGGTGTTTGGACCAAGTCCAAATGTACCTTCTGTCTGTCTCTGACACAGGCAGACAATAGTAGTATTATTTACTGTGCTAGCTCTGTGTAATTCGACAGGCCAGCTGCAAGAACAAAGAACCACTAACATTTTGCCCAGCCCTATTCCCATTTGAAGGCCCATCTACATTTCATAAATAATTTCCTAAAATACTGGATCCTCTTTCTTTTCTATAGCTTTTACTGTGCTAATTTAGAGAATAAAAGTTAGCCTTTCAAACAGTATCCTCTTCCTGTGCTGTCATACATATATTCTCAAGTTTTGGACACTACCCCTATATTGACCCCAGAGTCGATACTATGTATGACTTGTCTCCTTAGCTGTGCCCAGGAGTAGGAAAATAGTCCTCTTACTGATTTTCCCATGATTCTAAAGTTAAACAAAGGGCTTGGGGGTGGGCCATTTTATTCCATTTGATAAATAACTGACCTCCTGTGATTTTATTAAAATGTAAATATTTAAAAGGTATACAGGAAGAGCATCCCTCCTACATAGGTATAAACAACATGTGAATGAACACAAGAGGGAGTATTAGGTAATAGTTAATATTAGGAGGACTGGGAGAAAGGGTTTCCTGGACCTAATATTATCTGTTGCTTTGACTTTGTTTCTACATCCTTTGGACAGCTTTTTGAAATGTAACCTATCAAGAACAATGAGACAGCATGTGAACAGCTACAGCTCCAATTTACATCCATTGTATCTGCCTTTCCAACCATGGAAAGGATGAGAAGAGCTGTTACCTGTGCATTTTTGCATATAACCTCAGGCTTCCTGAAAGTTCAGGGAACTGAACAGCATCCATAAAACTGATATAAGGGCACTTCATTAGGGACATTCCTTTCCTTACATGAAAGGATGGCCCCTGTGAGTGTTTTTTCTTGAGCTGGCATCAGCACTTGGAGTGCTGATTCTTTGAATGAAAAATATGTCCTTTCTTGCCATTAGTGTCTCCATTTTCTATCTGGTTACACTGGTAGCCTCTTCACCACATTTTACTGTCATTTCCCGTAGAGGATGGCAGGAACACATATAAGAACATACACAGGTAAGAAGAAGGCAGTGGGAATGGACTGGGAACACAGTCCTTTGATACCTGTGCACCGGGCAGGCAAGTTGCGGGAAGTGGGTGGAGGAGGCAAATTAACTGCAATCAGTAAAGAACTAAAACAAATGACTCCTTTAGGAGACAAAGAGGAGATGGGAATTCTCTGACTCACCGTCCCATCACTGTTCCTCTGGGGCTTCTCCTAGAGTGCTGCTGCTACATGCCAGCCCTTTCACAAGACTGAAATAAAATGCTCCCTCCTTCACAGAATGCAATTTCAGTGAGGCATGGACATGCTGCACTCATTCACAGACATGTATGAATAGAGCATACATGCCCAAGGTGTTCTGTAAATAATAATCAAAATGCTTACAGAGTTGCATTGAATTCTGTCAGGTAAAGATAAAGAGCTTCTCAGAGTTGCATTATTATGCCAAACTGTATCTGTCTGTGTGAGACACATATTGTGACACTACTCTTTGAATTTTTAAACGTGATCCTAGGAATCCCTTAAATAATTTGTTAGGTGCTTATCAGAAATCTCTTTGCCTACTATTTAGTTGTGATTTATAGACAATTATCTCCTCACAAAAGAAATGCTTTCCAAGTGTCATAGTGTACAGGTAAATACTGACCAGCACCCTAGAAAACACACTGTGAGATGAAATGATAGAAGCACAAAAGCAGACTATGTGCTTTCTAATCAGCCAACTGGGGCATGCTGGCAGCAAGGCTTGGTTTCTTTTAACTACTCCAGCCCCTGGGAATACACTGCTGCCTGAAACCACTTTGACTGCCCTGTGTTGAGCATAGGTGTTCAAATAGATCTGCTTCAGTTTGTTTTGATTGACTTATGGAGAGCCCTGATTTATGTCAGAAATTCCCCAGAATAAGCCTCAATGGTATCTAAAATGTATGAGCTAATTTTCTTATAGGTAGGAATTGCCTTGATTGCTCAAAAATCTGGACCTCCAGCACATTCACACACAGACAAAGTTCATCTGATAAATTAAACAACACTAAGTCAGACTGACAAGATTCATTCATTTATATATTTATTTATTTTGCAATACATATTCAACTAAATATGAGTCAGACAAATTTAAGAGTTGAAACTAAATTAAAACACTTAGCTTGATAAAAGCTACTACAGATGACAAATTCCTGGAAAAAGCAGAATTGCAAGTTCTAAGCTGCAGACCTGATTCCCTGTGCAGAGGGAAAGCAAACTACTCTTCAGGATGTGGACAGGGCCCTCAAAAGGAATAATTTGGCCTTAATATAAATCTCTACTGGGAGGTATATGCTAAATATCACTAGAAAACTGAAATCCTAAATTGGGAAAATTTATTTTGTTTTTGTAATTCATCAGAATAAAAAACTAAAGAGTTAGAGGGATTTTTCAGAAATAATAATTTTACCTTTTATCTGCATTTGTATTAGCAGAGCATAGGCCACAGACTCAAGATGCAGAATATCGTTAGCAGAAGAGTTTATGTTGCTTGATTTTGAATTCAAAACTATGTCTCCAATACACAAGGTGAAATATCTAATTTCTATATTTTTGTAAGACAGGTTTTACAGTTTTATTTTTGGTCCTGCAAAGCCTTTTTTTTTGTGAAATACGCACTAAATTTGATAAATTTACTGATACTGAGAAGTTCAGAGTTTTGAAAATTGGCATTGTTTTAGAAAACAAAAGTATTTTACTAAAAAAAAATCTAAAAGGCTGCAGGCTGACTGCATATTTCTAATTTTCTATTTCTAATTTATTCCTTCACCACTGAGAATTGGTAGTGTATTAAGGAGTAATGGAGTTGGATCATATTTTTTTGTTTTTCATATTTCATCCAGATTGTTCCCATCCCCAAATAAGGACAGTGTTATTTTCAGAAATATTAGTTTTAACCTTAGAAACCATTTGCTTCTTTAATAGCTGGTTTAACTGTTGTTTTTGAGGAAATCTCACCAGAAATTACTTTTGAGTATGTAAATACATTCTGTTTGGTGCTTCAGCTGGCCCATCTGACCACAAACCACGATGATAAGGCTTTAGTCAGGCCTATCATGGAGTCCCTTTCAAAAACAGCCACAAACGATGGGGATAAGTATGGTCTTCTGTCCACAGAATAATAGTCCTTAACCATGATTAACCTTTCTACATAACACTGACTCACTCTCTAGGCTATTAGAGCTATAATTCCTTGGTTTATCATATAGCAGCTCAGGAATACGTATTTATTTCTTTTCTGTTATGTGTAGTAGTATGGAACAGGACTTTTGCACTTGTAGTAGGAGATGGTATATTAAGAAAGGCTGTTCTAGAAGTGATAGTTCTCTGAGAGTTTGCTGGGACTGTTAGTCCATGTAGTCAACAGACTGTTATCTTGCTAAGGCGAGGCTGAATAAAATGGTAATTTTACCACTCAACTGCTTAAGTAACCAAAGGAAAACACTTATTGCACTGTTACTTATATTTTTATATTGGACAGAAAATATTTTTTAAAAATATTTGTTATTCCTTTACAGTATGAAAAATATATGGAATATTAATAGAAAAAATGCATTTTGATTCACTGGAGGTAGATATCAGAAACATCTGTAAGCAATTTTCCTGTATCTTCCTATTATTTCTTTCTTTAAAACAGTGTAAGAAGTTATATTTTAACTGGAAGACAAAAGCAGGAAAAGTTTCATAAAAACTTACTACATAAAATTTTCAATTTTAAAAAAGTATTCAACCTTTTGTATGTGTCTTAGTCTTTGCTATGGCTTTTTCAGCACTTTCATGTTTTCCTTAACCTCATGATCTTTTATTAATGTTTGCTGTGTATCAAAAGTTCATAATAGATCGTCTGCCTCACAGGCACCTTACAATTTATCAGCAGACTATTATACAATTTGACCTCGTCCATAAAAGAGCACATTAAACACTATAAGTGGAAGAAAATGTCCTGAGAGAGTAAAATTAGCAGTCAACAAATCTCCTCAGTGTCTAGTCTTGTATCATTTATGCTGCTGATGCGTTTGTGCGTGCACAAATGTTTTGGTGGTGTCCAGTGACAGTACAAGGAGTAATGGCCTTAAACTAAACCACAAGAAGTTTCACCTCAAGATGAGGAAGAAATTCTTTACACTGAGGGTGGTAGAGCACTGGAACAGGCTGCCCAGGGAGATCGTGGAGCCTCCCTCTCTGGAGACGTTCAAAACCAACCTGGATACACTCCAAGTGACCATGCCCTGGCAGGGAGATTGGACTAGATGATCTCCAGAGGTCTCTTCCAATCCTAATGATTCTGTGATTCTGTGTTTGTGTGTGTTTGCAAACAGAAATATATACCCTTACTTATGTTTTTGTAACACATATTTCAATGCTCATCTAAATACTTTGAACAGTTCTGTAGCTTAGAGTGCATCATACTGCAGCAAAGAGTGCCTATAAATATGCACCAAAAATCACTGGAGAATCAAACATGAATTTAATTAAAAGAAATTAATACTAAGATATTTCATCTGATAAGAGGCAGTATCACTTAGGGACTTAGTAAGGTATATTTTGTAGTCACCGGAGCTTTGGCTTATCTTGCTTCTTCCTGTTTTTCTCAAAGCACTGTGTGTGGGACATATGCGCCGAGGATTTGGAGCGGCTAAAAGCTACAGGCAACATTTTGCTTTCTGTTACCCTCGCAGAACTTTTTGATTCCCAAGAGGGTGCAGCCAGGTAACTAAGCGCAAAAGTGCAAACAGCTGCTGAATCCTATCCCAGATGTGGGGCAACTTTCTTGGTGGTCAGAGTGATTTCTGCCTGTGGAAAACTTTAGAGATAAAAGAACTTCAGTATGCAGAGGTCAGTTTTATCACCCTCCACACGTAAAACTGTAGTAAGAACTGATGAGAAGTATTTCAGGGCAGAATTTATCCCTTCATCTTCTGTATGTCAGAGTTAGTATTTTTGTAAACATGCTGAGTCTGTCTCTGATGCAAGGATGAAAGCTACTTCTTTCAGGAGGATGAGACTGGACCTTAACCGTTGTGATGACTGATGAGAATCCAGACTGAAATCAAAGGACAGGCATAATTAATACAGATATTGCACTTTACCTGGACTCGAACATGTTCATAAAGACATTGTCAGCCAATGTCAGATAAGTTCTCAGCTGCTCACTGTTTGCTAATGACAAAACAACCATCTAAATTGAATGTTTGATTCTATTTAAAGGTCAACATGACTGACTAATTCTAAATTATGTAATTATGCTAAGAAAGCAGAGTTAAGAAACTGCTAACCTGTATCATACAGAACCAACTGTGAAAATGTAATACTGTTGTTTTGAAAGATTTCTGTTAAATGAGCATCAAGTGACAGTTGCCATTGTGGTAATGAGATTATGCTATTAACAGGATGTGACACAGACAAAATCTATAAGAAAGACCTTGCACTTTTGAGGGATGTTAAATAACAAAATGACTGCTTGAAAATTATTTCATGTCACTCATTTTTAGGAGCACTTTTCTGCCCAGTCCAAAAGATGCAACCACATACAAGCACAGCCTTATTTACCCTTACTCCCTAGCCCTTGGAAAACATCTTTCTTCTCAAGCTAGTGGCACTGGCTTCTGCTGCAAATGAATCACTTCCAAAGCAGGCCCAAATAAAGAGGTTACTGTAAAATTACAGGTATTTTATTGACATATTTTTCCAGAATAGATCATCATGACTCATTTTTACTGCAGCCATTCTGAAAAGGCTGTTTCATGGATTAAAACTGTGTTGGTGTTGGGTACTAGGAACACATGGAGCTGCAGTACAGGCCTTGCTTTCCCTGGAAACAGTGCTGGGTCAAATTGCTACCTCCCTGACATTCTGCTGTCATCTTTCCCTTGAGCTGTGTGATGTAAAGCTAACCTTTCCTGTTCTTAAACTGGTGATCCTGTTTCCTCCAGACTTAGAGAATTCAAATTGCTGTGAGAACAGCCCAGTTCAGTTCGACTCTTTGATGAGCCTTTTCCAAGCAATTGCTCCCATTGCTGCTATGCCGAACAGCCTTAACACAGGCCTGTGTTTAAGAGGCTGGCACTTTGTGTGCTTCATTTATAAATACCGTTGGTGGAAACATCTCTGTAGCTGGACCCAGTAGGAGCCTGACACTCTCATTGTGACTAGCTGTTTATTGTGCAAGCTGCTGACTAACTCACAGTAACTAAAATATAATTTTCCAAAATAGACACAGATGACAAACAGATAATCACTGCAGAGAGCCAATATAACTAAGAAGTACACTCAAGGCTCTTTTAGGTGTACTTCACAGGATCATTATAATCAGCAAACGGATCTTAACTCAGGCTGTCACCTACTCAAAGCTATTCCTTATTTTCAAGGCTGTATCTCATTGTGCCACTTCAGATAAAGCAAAGGCTCCAGTCATGTGCTTTGGTACCACTCAGCTCTCAGATGGCATCCAAACACTGTTCTTTTCTGACTCCCAAATCCCTGTGACTTCTCCATCCTGTCTTCCCAGATCCCGCTCCGATTGACGGGCTGGATTGCTTGTACCAGGGCAAGTGGGCTTCCTGCTTACTGGGGCTCAGGGAGCTGCTTAGCCCCTTAGAACAAGGGTGAGTAACCGCTACTTTCCTGTTCTCAGATCTTCCTGCAGCCAGCTTCACTATTACATTGATGCACGGCACTTACCAAGTCTCTCAAAATGGCTACCCTGCATGGCCTTGTAACCATTATTTCCTGACAGAGGCAGCAGTAAGACGGTCGTACTTTGGGAAGATTTGGACAAAAAGACCTAAGATGATGGAGATTTAAAAATATTCTGCTGATATACAAGCAAGCAAAGGAAAGTAGACACCTTAACTGAGGAGGCAGAGGGCAAAGATACCACAAAAGTATTCAGTTATCCTTGACTAGAATAAATAAGTAAATCCTTGAGAACGGGACCCCGGGCACTTAAGCAACAGTAAAATAAATTAAAATCCTGTGTCTGATAATAAAATACAATGTAGCTTCAGTGTAAGGTTTCTTGCTACCCTAAGGAAAATGTTTCTATTGAGATCTCTGCTGTTCATCTAGCTCATTAAATGAAACCTGTAATAGAAAGAAACCTCCACATAGACCTTAAAAAAATATATGTATATTTTAAAAAATATCTGTGTTGGATTTAGATTTAGCAGTATAGGGCCAATGTCTAAATTCTGGATGCAGAGGTGTCACAGCTCTTTGAACAGTGACATCAACCTGACAGTGGTCATGAAAGTGCTGCAGAGGCACCAGCCTGGATTGTTGGTGTCATGGCCACATGCATGGCTCTGCGATCCTGCCTCCTCTCCCAACCTGGTATACAACCGTGGTGCTGTGATTAAAGCCACTGCAAACTCTAGAGTGGACCTCCAGCCATGAGCAGATTTTCATGGCAGATTTTGAAATGGATCATTGTTTGCCAAATGTGGAATGAAAAGAAAAATTAACAGCTGGGAGAGAGATATTATCTATTTATCTATCTGTCTATCTATCTATCTAATCTACCTGTCTCTACATATGTTAATAACTCTTATCCCTCCTATGAAATAAAAAGATGCTTTTTGGCCTACCATGATTGGAAGCTGTGGTAAAATCTGTCATACAAATCATAGCACTAATATTAGTCATTTAAAAATGAAGTGATAGCAAAAATTTGACACCGATGTTGCTTGCAGAATTTCTCATCTTGTGGTTTGGTTGGTTTTTTTTTTTTTTTTTTTTTTTTTTTTTTTTTAGCTTCAGTTTCATAGAAACTCCAATTATGAACTGCTTTCCACATGCAGACTAAAAAAATTTTTGACATTAGGGATGTTAGTGGCAGTCGGAGGTGGTGTCAGAACACCGGGTGCAGAGTGCGGCAGGCTGTCTGCCCCAGCGCGAGAGGCCGTGTGACACATCTTTTCAGAAAGGCACAGTATCTTTTTCATTATGAATTTTCCATCTCAGATTAGACTGACTTGTTAACTCATCCTCCCTGGATGAGTTTACCTCTGCTTTGTAAGCTATTTCTCACTCTCTGATCACTCTGGGATCACATTTGGGATTGGCCCATGTAAAGGAGAGACAAGGCTGAGTAAATATTCAGGCTCAGGAGCTATTTAGACATTTTATGTTCACACACAGTATGTAACAATTTTCTATTGTAAAAGGAAGGAAGGAAGGAAGGAAGGAAGGAAGGAAGGAAGGAAGGAAGGAAGGAAGGAAGGAAGGAAGGGTGATAGCAAGACAAAACAGAAAGAGGGAGAGAGGGAGAGAGTGAGACAGGTAGAGAGAGAAAGAGAAAGGCAGAAAGAGAAAAAAGGAACAAAGAAAGAAGGAAGAAAAAAGGAAGAAAAATGGAAGAACCCATTCACCTTTTGTGTTGAATGCATATCACATAGTAAATGATAAAAACTTTTGAATACACTGTATTACATAAAATACTACAAAAAACTAATTTTCAGTCTCTATAAAGAGACAGAAAGAGAGACATGCTGCTACCCAGACTGACCTTAGCAGAATTGCTCAAATTTAGCAATGAAACTGATAGATTTACATGATGCATATGCAGCAAGGCTCTCCGTCTTCATGTCCTTGTGCTCATTATAAAGGCATGGAGGCAGAGCATGGTTTATAGAGTGATGATAAAATATACCATGGCACCTGGGCTCCCTGCAGAGCTCTGAAGATTTATCTGTCTTTAGATGAGGTACTGTACAGGCATGGCTCGCTCCCATCACTGCACCGGTGAACTTAAACCTAGACTTAAAAGGATCGCTCATCTGGCAAGAAGAATAATTTAGTCTTTACCCATTCCAGAGTCCTTCCGTGTCTGTATTTTAATAAAGGACATCAGTTTACCCAGTTGTGCTGAACTGTTTTTTTTTTGGTTGTGTGATTTAAACTATGTGCATTAGGATGTCTAATGGTAGCTTTATCTCTGCAGAAGCCTTGCTTGAGTTGAACAGAGCATGTCTGCTCTTTGTACTAATGCTCATGGAAGAGGACCTTGAAGAAGGGTACATGTCTGAAGCCACACTGTAAGCAGAGCAGTAAATCCATGACACTATTAAGCATTTTCTAAGCTTTATAGTGATACCTTGCAGTCTTAGGTATATTTGTAAAAAACCAAGAAATATAGAATACTTCCCTGTTCTGTGTTTACCATGGGACAAAAATGTATTTTAAATGGAAAATACTTTATCGAGCCCATCCTTTAATAATTACTTTATTGATGTGATCAAAAATATTCACATAATCATTCAGAAATTCAAATGTCAGTTTTCATTATTTAAATAGGTCTAGAGCTGATAAGAAATGAACCTATTCTCTTTTATACAATGTGACTTACTGGAAGTAACAGACAGATTATAGAAGGAGGCTTCTAATATATCTTAACTTTTAAAAACAGTTAATAGGATGGTCTGAAGAATGTTATCAGTATCAGTGTTAAAAATGTGAACACAATGAAAATTTGTTTAGTCAGAAATTTATCCTCATCTGTCAGGATGTTAGGAACTAAGTGATCTTTAAGGTCCCTTCCAACTGAGACCATTTTATGATTCTAAGATCTGCCCATCACATGGTAAGGCAAGATTGTTTCAAATGAGATGCAGACTTTCTTGTTACATCCTTTGAGATACATATAACAGAAGAAAAATCTGACCTGAAAAGGTTGTTGATTGAAAGAGATGACACAACATATAGCTTACTACCAGGAGCCACAGTACATCATACATGCTTACTATTTCGGAATACCTACCAAGCATATCAAACCTTCCAGCATGAAAATACTTGTGCAACCAAAGCATCTTTAGTGAGATTTCTCAGGGAGTAAAAGAAAAAATGCTTTGGAACCCCTTGGGGTCAGATTGTCCCAAGTCTTGGGCCATGGAGGGATCCATAATGCAGTGTAGGGTTTAAATTAGGTCTCCTGAGATCTTCAGGGAGCGTAAAACAGGAAAGAATGTATCTACACTTGTAACTTTAGGTTAAGAAGAAGAAAAACAAATGGAGAAATCTTTCTTCAGGGGCCTGCCAAGACACATGTTATTTATAGCTCTAAAACTAGTTTCAGTTCTATTTTGAAATATTTCCATAGGGAGTAATTTCTAATTGCAAGACTAAAAATTAGAGATGTCTTCTGTGTGTTAATGAGCACCTGTACCTTTCCTGGGTGTCTGGGAGTGCCATTCTCCCTCTGTGCTGTCTCATCACATTCCACAGCACTACCGTACAGGAATATTTCTTGACTTGGACAGTCCTCCTTATCCTGGTAGTACAGGGGAGCTAGTATTTCTGCCTGAACAACATCGTGGGAGTCTGAGAGTCACTTCCTTGCAGCTGGACATCCATACCTATAAAACACACTTCTTTGTGGTTGCTTGCTCATGAAACAGAATGAAAGCAGAGTAAGTCAGGGCTCTTTTTATTGTACAAAAAGTCTGACATCTGGCAAGCATCTGGTTGGTTGGGGACTCTTATCAGGAAGGGTGATGGTTAGCACATTTTGCAGGTATAGGACCTTTAATCTGCAAGACACTTGGGGTCAGAGATGATTAGGCATTATGAAATGGGTTGAGTTTTACCAGAGGAAGTAGATGGCTTAAGAAGTAGAGGACAGCAGAAATCTGCTTCTTTTTCTCCAGGAAATCTTGTAGCTCTATATTAGGATGCCCAAATACTGTGTTGCCAGTGAAACTGGCAGTCATAATGGCTCAACAAAACAGTGCAATTCTCCAGTTTAGTGTAATGTTTCTGCACAACAGAGACACTGAAAATGAGAGCTGGTCATGGATTTGCATTCTGGATTTCAAATCTGAAAGTAAGCTGCTTCACAGGTTATGTTGGCTTCAGGAGACGGGTTTCCCTTAATGGGAAAAAAAGAAAGATTATGTTTGAAGAGAGATGGCAGAGTTGGGGAAGACAACCACACTTACACACACTGGGCCTGGCACAGCCTTTCTGTTGCTTTTGCTATTGTACAATTACAGAAGAGCAAAATTTCAGTGCAAATGGAAGTTGCTGCTTCTGCTTATCTAGTGATGGCAGCTTCAGAGAAGGCAAAAATAAATCATACTGTAGGATGATTTACCTTTAGGGAAAAATTGTGTCCTCTTCCTAATTCTTCTTGTGACAGGAGCAAAACTGCAATGCTCTTGTGCATCATTTCATTGTATGTTGGTATATGCTAAGAGTTTAAGGGATTGCAGGCCAAAATGTTTATACCTGAAGCAGAAATGTTAATGCAGATATTTATCTCTTGCAGGTACAGTCAGGACTGGTCATAAAATGGATGCCTGATGATGGTAAAATAAATATATGCTGTCCAAAAATTTTGGAACTTCTTCCTATAACTAGTATCTCACTCCACTAATAAGCTCATTTTGACCAGGAAAAGCCACTAACAACACTAGCTATGGCTATTCCTTGTCCTTAAAGTCTACTGCTTAGATTAATTTGCCTTCAGGAAGATAAGTAGGTGCTTCTGTTCTTTTTTTTTTTGTTTTCTTTCTGTGCCGGACCCATGCTTCGCCAAGCAGCATTTATTCCTAAATAATGGAATATCTCAAGGGTTAGGATGAGAGGCAAACATTTTGTCTGGAAGGGATAACTAATCAACTCAAGACCTTTTCAGAGGAGACCAGGTGTGTAGGCAACAAACACATTAATTCCAGTTTTTATTTTGCCTCATGAAGGTGAATCTCCAGAAGCGATAGCAGATAGCTGGTTTTTTTTTTCATTGTCTGACCTGGGGTTGTTGCTGCCTGAAAAAACCATTGAATGCATTATAAGGTGGACACACCTTTGGGGTTTTATGTCTCAGCCAACCAGTGTTTGTAGGACTGTTATACCTTTTGTTCACGAAGACTGGAAATTAAATTTCAGTAGGAGCAGTTCACCTTCAGAGGATGTGGATAAACGTTCCTAGTCCATTGCAGTACTCCTCTGCTACTGCTGGGATGAAAGCTGAGAAAATTAGTGGGGAAAATAAACTGGTAACTATCTATTGGGCTAAAGCAAGTAAAGGTAAAACTTTTAGTTGAACGGCCATGTATCTTTTGCAAGGAATGGAGGTAAAATGAATGTAAAAATAGTCCTGTGGACAACCTGTGAAGAGAGTGGCAATGTTAAATTTGGGATGTACAATATTCCTGGACTTGTTGATAAGGTGATGCTAAACTTCTAGTGTTTTACTGCATGAGTTTAGGGTGTCTCTTGGGCAGTTCTGTTCATTTGGGTGCAGGTCAGAATCTGATATCTCAGTCATAATCTATCTCAGAGTTTTAAAACCATGGCCTGAATTGTCTAACTACATTGTTCAGCTTAAAGATAATTTTACATATTTTGGATTTGTTTACATTAATTTGTTATTATTTTTTTCCCATTGTAAGGGAATGACTGGTCATGAACAAATGGCCCTTTAACCTTTTATAAACGGAACAGACTGAGCTTCTCAAACCTTTCACTGTAAGACCTATTCTTTAAATACTTTAAATATTACTTCAGTTTTTCACTGAATACCTCCAACTTATCTAAAATGAACCTAATTACTCACCTAGCCCCATCAATGGTTTTTTCAAGCAACTATGTAAGATAACTAAATATAAACCCATCAAACTACAGAGCTTAAGAGAGGTTACAAGTTTCTAATGTACTGTGTGTGATTTCTACAGATATGAGCTCCAAAAAAGAATTGTCTAAGGAAAATGTTTTCTGAAGATGTGGTTAGATAAGTAGGTTTTCTTTTCCCTATCCAGATGTCCACAACGACAAATGATTTGTAAGACACAGGACTTATTAATTTGGCTTTGAAATTTCCTTATAAGAGTTACTCAAACATCACAATCAAAGTCAAGAAAAAGACAAGTCGCAGTAAGGACAGAAACTCAGATTTGAGGGTGCAAGTTTGTAAATGGGTCCTGTCCTCAGAGATGCTCAAATGAAAACCTAAGCACTGGGGTAAAAGAAAAATCCAATTTCTATCAACACAGTGTTGATATGTTCAGATGCACTGCTGGGAATACAGAAGACTGACTTTGTGAGCAGCTGAACTACTGAAGCCTGTTGTCCTATGAATTCATGTCCTTTGCACTCAAAAAGTTTTTCTAGCATTAGCTGCAATAAATGCATCTGTATATTGTTGTAACTATTAAATAAATGCAACAGCATGAACTTTCATGCCCCCATTGACTAGTTTGTTTTTACCTATTCCTTGGCTGTCTGACTGTTGCTGATAAAAGGTGCAATAGTTGAGTTTTACTCATCTTTTCTTCAGTGGAGGCACTTCTTTTTGTATGTGTTTCCCCTAGCTATTTATCAACTTTCACTAAAGTAATAGAAAATTAGATACCCTTTGAGTTTTACCTCCTCTTTCAAATTGGTTTGAATTTTTTTTTTATGGATTTAAGAAAGGTTATTTTGCAGGAACTGGCAAACAGGCTGATCATCCTGCTCATATCTCCTTCAGAAAGCAGGCCTAAAAGGAGAAGTAAAGAAGGAGTCATGCAAAGAAACCTGAAGCAAATCCTTTTAGTTTATCTCTTTCATATTCTTTTATTTGCCATTTCACCTTTTCTTGCATTTGAAGTTCATTCTTTTAAGATAATTACAATTTTTAAGATGAATATGAAATTAAAATTTTAATATATATATTGATCAGCAACTATAATTTTGTACAATTTTCATTACAAATCACATTATATCTCTGGGTTGTTTACAAGAAAGAAATCTAAATGGGTGAAATCCTTCTGTTGCTTTCTATTCTTGGTGTCAGTATTTTACCAGACACCAGTATACACAGCCCATTAAAAGGTAAATATTCTGTGTTGTTAAATGCTCTGTGGAATGGAATTTCTAAAATTAACTACCAAAGCATAGTATCTAAGGACTGCAGAAGATTAAGGAAGTGCTGTTCAAGGTGGATTTGAGAAAAGAAAAATAAGATCACTTGACCATCAATGCGGACCTTTTAGAGGAAGATAGGTTTTATATAATGCATTTTCATTGTTGTATTCACCAGAATTATCCAGCTTTCAGCAAAGACCTTACCAAATTGGATCTGACTGCATTGTGGTTTAGAGCATGTTTAACTTACGGCTTTAAAAAATGAATGAAGAATGAAAATCATGATTGTGGGCAGATTCTTCCAAAATGTTTTAGCTACTCTTTATTTCATCTCACTACTCAGCCGCCCAAATCCGGATAGAAAGATCAAATACCCAGGGAATGGCATAGAAAGAGCCATCACAGGGAGAAGAGGACATCCAGTTGGACTGATGTAATCACCCAAATGTCTCTCCAGCTCAGCTCTAATTGAGCTTGTCATGACTTGGCAGACCAAAAGCAAATTTGTTGATGAAATTTTCATCACCATTAAATGAGAGGATCAGCCTTATGTAAGATCACCAAGTGGGTAGCAGAAATAAGGACATTAAGCTGTTATCTAAGCACCTTATCTTGCATCTATAATATTTAAAAATTTGGGTCCAACTCCCTTTCTGAGGTCTTCTTTTACAAAGCTCTTTCAAGACTGCACAGGAGACTGCCTGGTTGAAGCAGATGTTCGGCTGCACTCATAAAAAGGCAGCAGATCCCTCTCAGCCATTCCTGCATTTTGGGAGGATGGGGACACACTGGGGAGTCCAAGAAACTCTACCCCTCACTGAGTAGCAGGGTTTCTGGTGTCATTTACTACATCTATCAGCTGTAACTGAGGGATACAAAAAGACAGCTTTGCTTTGTGGAAATTAAGAGATTTTTTTCATTTGTATTGCTTTAAAGGCTGGATGGAAAAGCTGCAACAGTCAGTGCAGGGGGAGTCAAAGCACAAGTCTGGATCTCTAACAAACTTAGGGTCCTTGAAAAACTCTGTCTTTTTTTCCCTTTTTTTTTTTTTTAAATTTGTTTTTCTCCTTCTCTTTTTGGTTAGAATCTGCTTCTAATAAACCAGAATTAATCCTTAATTAGAAGCAATGGGGTTCTACTTTTTTTCCTTCTCCTTTGCTCATGAAACTCCTGTTGAGTGTGACACTCTGGCATAAAGCTTCCTTCACAGCAGCATTAAGGAATTCTTTTCACTTTTGGAGCCTGTGAGTTTGGTAAAAATCTCTTCCTTACCCTAAGGTCAGTGATGTCTGTAGTTTAATTTAAGGCATTAGAGAGAAACAATTAGTTTGCCTGGTGCCTAAACTGCTGCTGAACAAACAACTGCAGAAGTTGAATCTTTAAAAAACTCCTCACGACTTTATTTATCTGGACTCTCAGTTGTCATCCAGATGCAAGAAATTACTTTAGTTCATTTTAATTCTTGCCATTTGCTCAGCACTGTGCTACTTTAGGAGGCAAATAAATGCAATAGGAAGATACCTATAGATGTATTCAGCAGCTGGAGGGTTTATGATCTAACCTAAAAAATGCAAGTTGGTTTTCTTGTAGTAATTAATACCAGCAACATTTCTACTAAATGCTTCTGTGTGCCTCATAGACCTCTTCATGTCTCAGCAGTGGGTTGAAGCTCTGAGGGGCACAGTTTCACTCACCAGACATGAGTTTTGCTGAATGGGTTTGTAAACCTCAGTGAACACTCATAAAACTAAGTCCCAGGCTTCAAAACAACTTCTAATTTAAATTCTAAAGGAATAAAACTAACCCACGCTCTTTACCAGATATAAAATTTATTTTACAGAAGGAGAAAGACCTCAAGCTATTTTGATAGGAGGATTTTAAGCCTCGAACAATGGTTAAACACTGTTTTGTCCTAAATAGAAAGATTCCTGCACTGTTGCAAATAGTATTACTGTTTTTTTAACTTAGTCTTAAGATAATATCATCCTGTGATTGAGAAAATAATGGTCATTTTGGAGAAAATAAAGATCTGATAGCTTGGAGTAGACACGTGAGGCTTACATCAATACATATTTTGTACTATGGACCACACGGAGTTATCTGTTAAATTAGTACTAGTGAAAAAAATAGTAGAGGGAGAGAAAATCCTTATTGCTTTTCAGCCAACACTGAGGATGTACTTGAGAATGTAGATGTTCCTGTAACTGTAAAAATACTGTATTCTGGTAAACAATCCAAACTTATTTCAACCACCTGAGACCCAGGAGAAAAGTGATAGTCTCTGTCAAGCCCACACTCGGTGTTAGGTTTTGCAGTTTTCAGGAAGAGGCACAGTGCTTACTGTTAAGCAGAAGAGAAAAAGTACATTTATTTTAATCATGAGGTGAACTTTACATCATTATTCAACTTCTGCAAAGTAGCAAAAAACCTACAGTGCATGTCTTTTTCTGAGTTACTATCCCAACTTCCCAACTGCTGCTGATAGATAATAATATTGTGATTTGTTTGGATTAAAACCAGTTTAAAAAAAATACACGAAAGTATTGTCTTTATCATCTGCCACACAGATGAGGCTAAGATTTTCCCACAAAAGCATACATAGGGTCTGAATAATTTGAGGATGGAGTTGAGAGAGATAATGGGAAAAAAGATTAACAATGTGTATTCCAGAGGCTTCCAGCTGGACTTGAAATGAAAATAATGACTGCTAGGATGTCAATCTGCTCTTTGATAAATCTTATAATTATTATCAGATGCATATCTGATAACAGCTAGCTATGAGAGAGGAATCAAGCTACTTCTACCAAGTTACTTTATCCATTGTCTTCTTCACTTCAGGCTGCTGGAAAAGTTTAATGTTATTTAGCTTGACCTTTCTTTTTCACAGATCTTTTTAGTTTATAGGTATACTTGATAGAGTGAGGAGACTGTATTTTCAGTTTTAAAACTCATATCGATGCCTTCAAAAACATGAATATCAGACATGTAAAACTAGAAAATAGATTGACTGTTTATTTGGATCTAACCAAAAGTGCAAAGTGTTAATAGGAAAAAAAATGTTAATTTATTTTCACTAATCTTCTTTTACCAGAATATCTTCTTCAGATGACAATGCTAAGCTGGGCATCTCTATTAAGTTAAGGAGTGGCAAAATTAAGTCCTTTCACATGTTTTCCTCTTCTAAGCCATGTTAGCCAAACCAGTGATAACACAATAGCACACTGCTTGTCCCAGCTAGATCCAGGCAGAGTAATTGTGCAAATGCAAGGGAGTCTCAATTTTAACTTCAGCTTCATGTAGTTTTTACCAGAATGGATGTTCATTGTTTTCATTGCTCAGACTTCATGTAAAAAAATCAGTCAAGGTGAACATTTGACTTTTTTAAAGCCATTTCTATATTCCTAATCTCCAGGTCCTCTTCATTTTTGATTCACACATGCTCTATCGAAAAATCTCTCTCTAAGTTACTTTGGAATCTAGGCAGTCATAATCCCCTGAATGTACAGACTCTCAAGCTTTTAGATACTCACAAATTTTTACTTCTCCTCAAATCTATAACTTTCTGATAATCTGAAGGCCAAACATCTCTGCTTTCCACTAAGCCCAACTGAAATAGCTAAGAATCCTGATCAAGGAAGTATTCTCACACTTGTGAGATGCTTTGATAAACGAAATAGAAAATTCTGGTAAAAACATTCATTTTAGGCTAAAAATCTTCTTCATTTCTAAAATTGTTAATTGGTATGCTTGTTTTGCAAAACACAAACAGCAGAATCTTGTTTGTCAGTTATTCACAAAGACAACTATACAGAACTGAAAGCAATTACAATGCAATTTGCCAATCAATAGTCTATTTTTCTTTTTTTTTTTTTTTAATCACAGATGATTTAATATGAGTAAGCTGAGCCCTTGCTTGGCTGTTTCATTCACATAATCCCTACCTTATTCTTTTTGTCCTTCTGGTATGAGTAGATGGAAAACAGGAATCTTGAATTACTATTCTCTGTTTTTCACTTAGTCTCAATCCATGTGGACTCCTATAATTATTCGATTTTCTTGTTCAAAAATTTTCTATCTCATCTATCAGCAAATGCAGTCTTACAAAATTGGGCTCTGAAGCTACTATTGAATATATCATTGCATCAGAGACAATTTCTTTTTGGTCAGCTTGGTATATAAATGCCCATATCTTAAAATCCATGGGTGAGATCTTGGGAAATTAGATGGGAATATGAATAATTTAGGTGAAACTGTGTTCCCACACAGAAAATCAGATAGAATATCTGCTGGAGAACTGCAGATTGTTCACTCTCCAAGTCATCTAGCAGTTATTTTTCTTCCTGAACTTTTCCTTGCTCTATAGGTAATTCTTTGCTTCTGTAAGTGCTCCAAGAGCAGGCTCAGAAAGAAGGCACCGAACTGTAGCAAGCTATTCCCAGGCTGCTCACAATCCAGGCTAAACTGGGGTCTATCATATCAAAGATCAAAACAAAAGAGCATACGTTTTCTTCCTGTTGAGACCTCAAAATCAATTCTCTTATGGTACCTGAGTAAAGTTTTAGTAGTGGCTGATACAGGCCAATAGATTGTAGAGGGTTGTTGAAGTTTTGGAGGTATGCTTGGGCCAGCAAGGGTTTCTCCTTCTCCATCTCCTACAAGTTCACCTCCCCTAGCAGCCCTCCTGTCTTTCAGAGCATGTGATACTGATTCCTCTCTTCTGCCTTCCCCTTTTCACCCCTCACAGCTATTTATCTCTGGGACTCTGTGGGTAGCCTCTCCAATACCCTTCACCTCCTTGCAGTTAATTTCTTTCTACCTCTTCCAACATGAAATTCCACTCTTCCTACTTCTTTGTTTCCATCCTCAAGCAGTCTCTGAGCAGAAAGCTGTAGAGATGGGACACTGCTGCTCCAGCAAAACCAACCTCTGGGTCAAAAGATGTGGGACGTGAAAAAGTAATATTTTTGCCCATGCTGAAAGCTTACACTGATAATATATTGTTTTGCTGCCTATGCTTATTGTTTTGCAAAATGCTCAGTCTTATCCTGTTCAAAGTCTTTCCAGGCTTTAAATTGCATTGCATTTTGTGTTCCACATTTAAACAACAGTCAACGCTGAGAAAATCTGTGTACATATAGAGAAGAGGTTATTCAGACAAAGATATTTACTGGGTGAATGGTCTGCAGCAAAATGTATAAAATGTTATTCACTGAGTTCAGAAGAAAATACGACAAGCGACGTAACTACAGGATGTTTCTTTTTTTGACTTGAAAGATATTAGTGGTTCAGCTAAAATTTGCCCAAATGCCTCATGGTTTTGGATTTCTTCATGCTGTCTGAGACATGTACTGTTACTAAAAAGAATTTCTAGAAATTTCATAATATTATATTAAAAAGATGGTTACTCTGAGACCTATTTAAAACGTATATATTTTACATACATGTACAGAATCGTGACATAGAATAAAAACTTAAAAAAATTCAACTCAATTTTTAATGTCAACTAATGAAAAAGGTGATTGAAATTTTCCAAAATTTGAAAATGTTCTGAAAGTGTAATTGGAATGCCAGTGTGGATAAAGAGTATGAGATTAGGAAAAATGACCAAAAATATTTACTATTTTCAGCCACTTCTGCAACTATGTTACTGCATTTGTATATTTAAAATTCCATTTAAAATACAAAATTAACTTAAACTTCAAACTTCTGTGATATTTTCAAGAGATCTTTACATTATGAAAACCCCTAGCAAACGTACAAAATTGTTGTTTCTACTTTTAAAGCAAGAAATAAAGAAAAGTATTTTCACATTACCAAATTATTCAGTTATAATGGTCACAATTATGCACCACTGACATTTAGTAAATATACTTACATCAACATTTCCATTCAGATATCCACATTTTGTCATTAAATATGATTAAACTAGTATTACATTTCTCCTTAGAATGAATACAACTCATAATCAAACAAAACAGCAATTAAATTAGATCAAACTATTCAATGAGGAAGCCAATAAAACAATAATAATAAAAACACTCCAACTTTTGAAAAGTTACCACTGTAAATAAAAATTGTACTTTGCCCTCGATTTCATGTTCACCATTATTCATCCAGGGATTCAGTGGTTTCAGGGGGAGCTTTAACTGGGTTATAGAAGACAGTAAATTATTAGAAGAGGATTAAAATTTCCAGAATGAATGAAAATTCCAAGAAATAAGATTCACTTGAAGCATAGACAAGGAAAACATAAGAATATATTGTCTCCAAAGACCACAGATTTTCAAGCCAGCCTGTAAAACGGAAATAAAAGTTATTTCAAATGAATGCTGGAAAAACTGAATCAAGCAATTGGTTGTTGTCTGCGTAATTTGAGTTTTATTAAGCATCTGCTGAACTCTTTTACTTTATTCTCATTCTTTCACACACAAAAAAATCTGCATATTCACCCTAGTCTGCTAAAGAAGATTTTTAAAAAACCTTGAAAAAAAAAACTTATAAGAAAAATGAAGACATGAAATGACAAATGCCAGAATTTTCATGTAAGGACAGTTTCTCTTTAAAGATTAATGATTATAAACGTTAGATCTAGAAGGAGAAACACAGATACATTTGCTATTAAAATTTACATCTAGACTGTTGTTGTTAATCTTTCTGGAGATAAAGAAGACTCAAAAGATACAATAAAAATTGACAAAACAGGTTAGAACCTAATGATATACAAACATGAATAAAATGTTATAACATGCTTAATAGGGAATTAATGAACATTGCTAAGGCAGGGATTCTAAATTTAGTGTATCAAAACACATATCTGTAACCTGGTTGGCTTTAAAGCTTGCTGAAGTATTTTGATGATGTGAATTATTGCAGTTGTGCTCTCCACTCCAAATGTGCTGTTGAAGCTCACTTTTTTCCAGGAATATAACTGACAATGAATGTGGTCAGACAGCATGACATAGAGAAGCTTTGAGTCAGTTCTTTATTAATAGGAAGAAAAGTTACTTAGTCAGAGACCTTAACTATTTTGATCGTGCCTAGTGGAAAGCAGAGTCCTTTCAGAACAGACATCGTTTTGAGAGGAAGTAAAATTTCATGAGTACCTAAAAGCTTGGGAGTTTGTACGTTCAGGGGGTTGTGATCTCATAAATTCTGTTGTAGCTGATACAGAAATTTTTAAAGGTTCTTTGGTGTTAAAATGCACAGAAGGTGTTCAGTAGGACGTAAAAAGTAGAAAAGTAATTAGAGATCCTAAAGCTCACACTAGCAATTTTCATAAGCATCTACCTGCATAGGTACTTAATTGTCTCAGTTTCTCAAAAAATGTGGTTTTATTCTCCACATTACTGGAATGCTTAAATTATTATGTGCATACAGCCCTGGAATAACAGAGCACCTGATCACACCAAAATGAGGATGAACTGAGAGTTGGGACCTTCTTTTACCCAGTCAGCCTGTGTCATGACAAGGAGATGTCTGTATAAGGCAGGTTTAGTAGAGAGTGTAGTAGGTATCCTGAGAAATGGGTGCAGTTATTGACTCCTGAAGGCTATTCAGTAAACTCAGATAAGCACTGGAAATTTCTGGATCCATCTCCACTCCCACATACACAGTTTAAGGGTCATTTGCTAGTAATCAATCAGGTCTTGATTGCCTTATAAATGATCACTAACTGATCTTCCCCCATGCTATTTATTTGCCTTCAAATCTATACTGCAGGAGAATGGCCACTCCCGCAGACGCAGAGGACACAGGCTGGAAAGCTGCAACCCTGATTTAAAACAGATGAACAAAAGAGCATGAAGTGGGTATGACCACATTTGCAGGAGTAACAGACTTTCTGATTAACTAGTCTCACGATTTGCTTTCTTTTGACACATATATCTGCACCTGAGGTGATGCACCGTATCTTTTCCTCTATCTATATTTTGAACCTTGTTGTTGAGCTCCGTTCTAACAGGAACGCCCTGCCCTGCATGCTGGCTGTGGTGGTGTGAGCAAACCATTTCCTGTTTGGATTAAAGATGATTATTTTCAGCTGATGTAAGCGGTGCAAAAGGAAACATCCAGCAGCAAGTCTAGCACGGCTCCTTGCGGTATGGCTGCGATGGGCTGCTCTCTTTGCTTGCCATTGCACACCAGGATGTCTTGAAATATGAGCAGCTGTGCGTGCCTTGGCCCCCAGTGCAGCTAGAGAAGGTGGGACTGAGGTTGGAGTAGATAACGATAGCTCATTCCAGTGTCCCACCTTCCATAAGCTAACTGCGCAATATAGTCATGAAACTGTAACCTCTTTTTTTTTGTGTTTGTGGACTTTAGTGTGGGCATGCAGCTGATCTGTTGGAAAGCTACTTAATTGTCCAGTTTTTGCATGCTGATTTTACCTGGACAGCATAGATTTGCTTTGGCTATTTTAACTGAAAAGAGCAGAAAACTCACCATGAAAAAAAACCCAAACAAAAACCCCCAAACAAAACCCAAACCCGATGAAAAAGAGAGTGAGAAATAATTGTTCTAATTTTGTGCATTCCTGAATTACCTCACACTTAATACCTCACCTATGTATTCACCCAGCCTTTGAGCTTGATGCATTTTTTTCTGAACACGGATACTTATTCCAGCACTCCAAAATGACTGCTCTTCGGCCTGATGTAGAACAAGATAAATCGGGGTAGTTTTGCTGAAACCCAAATGTTTGAACAGAAGGGATGTCTGAGATAACAGTCAGAAGTTGCTCTTCTATCTCTGCAGCAATCTCTGAGAAGCCAGACTTGGGTGCAATGACAATTATTCATTAAATGAGATTGTGGCTTTTGAAAGTTTGCACTGAGGACAGAATTCCACCAGGAAATAGATTGAACATCCAAGATATTCTGTCCTAAACATGATTCATTTTCATTGTCCTCTGCACCAGGGTAAGGTCACTTCTGAGACATTAAAGTTAGTCCAGATAGTTTTGTTTAAAGAAACACATGACTAGTTTGTAAGGGTTTCTGGCTCTGGGTGGATCAGACACTGCCTAGTTTGTACTAGAGCTGGCTTCCTGTGCAGTCATGTTCATGTACCTTACACAGCATATTTGTAGTTTCTCACATCTCTTAAAATAAGGAGTTTCTGTAAAAATCTGTTGTAATTAAAACACTGGACAACACATGGTCAGGTAGAGACCCAGGTACATGAATAGCATGCAGAAAAAGAAACCATGTTTCTTGAAGCATGACAGGAAGGAGGATGATTTGGGTGCTTTTCCCTTCTTTTTTTCCCATCTGTTCTCAATTATAAGAAACTCCTCCCACTAGTTTAAAGGAAAAAAGTACACCCTGCAAAGCCTCTCATCTCTGTACAATATGTGACATCTGTATGTAACAGATGGGCTTTCAGGTCTCTTCATCACTAGCTTTATTTCCCAGGATCTATGACTGCAGCACCTACAAACCTATTCTCAAGATGTAAAAGCAAACTCAAAATAAAAGGGGCTCACACTTGCTGTTCCTATCCCTGAGCTCATATCAGGTGGACAATACAATACCATCCACCATTAGTCTTTATTTCTAACCATGAAATACCTGTGAGTTGGGAGAGAAAATTAATTTTTTTTTCAGCTACCTGAAGGAATTGTTAGTGGAGGCTGATTTTTTCTTCTCTGAATTTTAAATTTTGAGTTGTTTTTTAACAGCAAGGTCTGGATACATGTTCTTGTAGCCAGTGTAGTTGGGCCATACTCAGGGTCTGCTACCTCAAAGTGAAAAAGTAGTATTATTCATTTCACACTGGAACTTGCACAGATGAGAAGAAGATCCAACACCCTCACTTGTGACAATGCTTGTCCTGTTCTGAGTCAGATTGACAAATACAGTGTATGCTCCTTGCATGGGGACCCCATAGCTGCCTACCCTCCCACAGCCTTTGCCTCACTCTCAAGCCTGACAGAAAACAGCAATGACTCAACTAGGCACAGTCTTCAAAGTAGCGAGTGCTTTTGAGCATCTTATGTAATACTTGTATAGCCAACTTTATCTGCTTTAAAAGGGAGTCATTCCATAATGTATATGTGTTCTGAACTTAGAAGCCAATAAGGCTACCTTAAGCTTTATTTCAACTTAAAAGTGCAAACCAACAAAGATTTTGGTCAGGTCTCTGTCAGATTCTTTAAATAACCTATCTGGGGGCTGTGATTCCCCTTTGCTCCTTCATCTCATATCTTCCACCTTCCTAACTTACGGTTGTTTCTTTTCCTGGATAGTAATTTCTTTTCTTGTGCCTAACTTGGTCCCTCAACTCCTCATTTAATGACCTCAATTTTTTGGTGCTGTCCCCACTTGGCTCTTTGCAGTTACCATGTAAGAGCTTTTCCTGCCAGCACCCCCATCCCAGCAGCACAATTCCCTGCATTCTCACTGCCTTTTTCTCCACAGCAGCTAACATTGACCCACCCCTGAGCGACCGACAGAAGTGCTGCTGCTAAGAGGGACCTGCAAACCTGTTGAATCTACTGCTTCTTGTTGTTACACAGTCCCAAGACACTGGCAATCACTCAGTGGAAGGTGGGAAAGCTCAGGACTGTCCTATGAGCAGCTATGAATCATGTATGTGTGAGAATGCATCTTATGCTGTAAGATGTGAAGAAAAATTAAAATGAGGATGGGAAGTGACCTTTCTTGTGCAACTTATGAAATTCAGGCATTTTTCTAAATGTTATGTTTGGTACTACCTAAGGAGTCTTACCACCTAAGGAGTCTTTCCACTGTGCCTTTTGCAACCGGATCTGTCTATCTCGCATTGGCATTTTTAGCCTCCAGTGCGCTTGTAGCAAATGTGGGTAGAGCCATTCCCAAATCTTCATGAAGACTAGACATGAACTGAACTGGTGTTTGATTTGGGCTTTTTTTTCAATCTGGAAGCCACAGAAACTGGAGGAGACTAAAACTAGGGAGAGGAAGAAAGAACAATAAGCAGTGGTTATTGAGCAGCTGATCAAAGAATGGGCCATTCAAATGGTTTTAAAATAACATGGGCACAACTATTTAGCTCACAAGCTTACATAGTATATTCAGTGATGATAACCTCAAACCTAGCCAAAGTGCTATTGTAGATCCTGGGCTGATTAGTGGTTTTGGGCAGTGCTTTAGAATTCCCACCTGTAACACACATCTCTAGCTCCTGTGGGAGGACATAACAGAGTGAATGCTGGTGTCCACTAAACATTACTAGTTGTGGTTCCTATATGCAAGTCTACCTAACACTGATGGAACCATCAACATATTGATGGCTTCTTCTCACCCTTGAATGAAAGCTAACATCTGGGTTGGCTATTCCTTTCTACTAATAAAAGAAAAGCAAGTAATTTGATCATCTTCTGTAGAGCTGACCTAAAGTTTTCTCTGAGTTACAGTATTCATCAGAAAAACACCAGCTGGTAAAAAAAAAATCAGGTCTATGTTAGCTACCATAAGATCTATTCTCTTAATTTCAATTCACTTGGCTTCTTCTCTCCTCACTCTATTTCTCTCTTTACTTTTTTTAGTATTTTTAATTATACCGTGACTGTCAAACCCATACTATAAATGAAATTTATATTATAAATAGTTCATTTTTAGCCATCCAAAACAACATAAAATAATTTTCTTGCATTTCACTGCAAATTCAGTAATTTATTCTGTCTGAATTCTGTAATTTTACATTTAACTCAGAGGCTAAAGGGTCTTTGAAATTATAAAGTATCTGATAAAAATTATAGCATGTACAGCATCATTCTTCCTACCTAGACATCACACCATAGCATGATGATAAAGATTGTGAATATGGGGTTTGCTTTGAGATAAATGTTCCTTGTCTATGGAGTCACTGACTCATCATAGAATAAGTGAATTCTAAGTCACTGAGTTCTGGCTGATTTCATGATCAAAGAATTTCATCTTACAGCAATTGAAGCCTTACAACTTTACTCTGTCAAAGAGCAGGAAAAAAATGGTGAGAGTTATGGAGCAGATCAGTGTCGGAGGTGATGGTTCTACTGAGGTATCATTCTTTATATGCATTTCACCACCTGCTGATTGTCTTCCTACTTTGGGGTATTCATAGGAAAAGAAAATGGCCCCTTCCTATAAAACAGCAAAACAATGATGCATACTCAATTTCCCTAATGGGATAAGTCTAGTGACCTTATCTCATCTATATGATGAGTTAATTCCTTTCTTCTGTGAAATATGTGAATTTAAAGTATATTTTATATTTTGTTCGTAACCTTAAACCATCATGTTGACAATGGTACTAGTACTGCAGATCTGAATTTTTCATGCTGAAGATGCTTTTTACTTATTGTCCTCTGAGGACAACCTTAACAATCTTCAGTTTAGTCCAAGGAAAAGTGAAGCATTAATCAGAATTTCTAGTATTTTCCAAGAAGTGAGTGCAACTCCAGCCCAGGAAAATCAAAAGCCTACTCTTACTCTGTACTCATATTAGTGGCTCAGTGGATTTCATGTTTACTTGAGAGTTCATGTTAGCAATTGTTTATTGAGGATTCAGCCTCTATCATTGAGGCCTTCCGTTTGCACTTCAAACATGAACACGCCTGTGAAAAACACAGCCCATACTATCTTCCCTGAGTTTTTCAGGCAGATGTACAAGTGGTATTATTTATGCTTTAACTTAACACGTATGTACCACATTTGAAGTGAGATAGTGTGGCAAGAGTACAAGATTACGAATGGCTTTCATTGCTCAACCTTTCCCAGAGGGTTTGCTTGCACCTGTTTTTCACCACAAAAAGGACGTTAAACTTTCTGATATGTGACCAAGCTGCAAATGAAAGATCTTTGAGATAAAAAGCAATATGATTGACTTAAAAGGTCAAAATCTAATATTTTAGTCTGTCAGTTTATGGTGTGATAATTTCACAGAAACATCAAAGATACTGTGTGACCTCCCAGAACATATTTCTCACCTTGAGTGACTTGTGGCTCTCCTCAGATTTCATGGTCCATCAGCACACACTTCAGCTCTGTTCCTTTAATAACGGCAGAGCAGGTTGACAGAGCATTTATCTTGATACTTGACTTACTGGGGTGCAGCTTTTACAGCTAGTATTAGGGAATGGTGTGCTACTCTGCCCATTGCCCTCAGGAAAGAGCTAGGAGGGCTTTGAAACAACACAGGATTAATTTTGAAACTTTTCCAACAGATCAGTCAGTTGAGGAGTTGCTATAAATTTGTGTAAACCAGCAGTCAGGACTTAACTCTTGAATGTCAGGAGCCTGGTTTGAGACTGAAACCCAGCATGCTTTATTTCAAAGAGGAGCTATGCAGCACCTCATTTCATAGCTGCAAGTGGCTCATTCACATCTTATCCAAGCAATCTCCTTTCATGTACAAAAATATATAGTTTGAGAACTGTATCCAAGAAATCTGGTATGAAGTGCTGGGACCTTCCTCCTGTAACCTAACAGAAAATAGAGTGAGACTGCAGTCAACCATGCTGCATTGTGGTCCTCACATGGTGGTCTTTTAAGTGGGCAGAGATGATTCTATTGATTACTGGATCTCCAGTAATTTAACAGAAGAACAGAAGCGTCTGTAAGGATCTAGGCAATGTTATGTTGTTCTTCTGCAACCAGCCTCCTTTCCTCAACTTGTGGTTCTCAGTTTGTAAAACAGTCTCCAAAACATGTGCACACATGTTCAAACACATACTTACAGGGCTACCAGGAGTGTGAGAAAGAGGATTGCAGTATCTGGGATGTATAGTCAGGAAGGTTGCATCAGAAGAGCATTCCTGGAGTAAAAGAGGAAGGGCTGCACATACAACCGTGAATGTGACAGGTGAGTCTGGAGCTCTTGGGAAGGAGTGAGAAAACTGGAGAAAGAAGATAGCACAGGGTTTTGCTTTTTCTTAGTCTCTTCTCCAGCTCCTTGGATCATTACACACCCCCATGCACCACTCTGCCTGGACATTCTTATCTGGCCATACCTGTGGTCTTACCAATACCTCTGGTACAGTTCTGTTACTCTGCCTTTCCTCTCACCCCCATCCCTGAATATGGGAGCACAAACCAAATTCAAACTGAAATATACTGTAGGAAAATGCACTCATCATGCCCCACCTCCACCAATTTCCTTTATTTAAAAAAATATTAATAATAATAATGGCCAGTCTTCGCGAGCGAAGATTTGGGAAAGGTCATTAACCCTTCGAGCCTGCGCAGTGGATTTTTTAGGTGAGACACAGCGTGCGCTGAACTGAGCCCACCCTTTAATCCTGAGGTTCATCTGCCGGGGCCGAGCAAGCTTGGACAGTGGCAGTGAGGTCCCCAGGACGTAGGTTTGTTTAGAGTGACCTTCTCTTAGATGGATTGCCTTACAGGGCTGACGAGCTCCATCTGCCCGGGGGGCCGGGAATCGAACCCGGGTCACAGCGGTGAGAGTCCTGCACCCTAACCACTAGACCACTAGAGGCCCCATTATTATTATTATTTATGATCTTGATAGTAGTCTGCACCTGGGGAGATTTATCAGTTTGTGGTCTAGGAGGGGAAAATTTAAATTTAAGATGATATTTTGCGTTCCTGGAATACAATAATGGAAATTCATTGAATGATTAATCCAGGATATGATACACCCTTGTTCTGTTATTTTAGGGAATAGAAGCAGGGACCAACATAGAAAGAAGAGAACATTTAAGCACATGCAGTCTCTATTTTTCATAAGGATTTTTATAATGCTTTTACACAATAGAAGAGATTTTTCCTAAAGAGTCATTCTAGTCTATTGGGTAATTAATATGCATATTAAAAAATTCTAAATATATATTTAATCAACTGGCTACATAAAATGCCTGAAACCCTAAATACATATGAATCCGACAGACCAGAACATCTGAAAAAAAATTTGCTCCAGGCTCTGGGGTTGCATTCCATGGAGCTCGCTTTTAAAATAGTCTAGAATGGACTTGAAGAAGCTGGAACAGTTTTAAAGAATGGTCTTTCCTTTTAAAGTCACAGACGTAATCCATATTGAGGTAGTGGAAGAAAATGTGAAGGTTTTTCTGGAGGGGTACATACTCTAATAATTAAGGTAGTGGACTTGAATTTCTTAGGTGCCTTTTCAGGAAAGTGCAGTTGAGAATCTCACCTGTGAGCCTGTCATCTTCAATTGTGCCTCAGTTTCCCCTTTTGTAAAATGGAAGTAACTACACAATCTCTTTACATCCTTGAAAGGCGTGTTAAAGAGAAATATCTAAAGATACAACAGTGAAAAAAATAAATGTTAAGATCTCACTGAAAATCAGAAAGAGTCATTCTAAGTGCCCTTGATGCCCTTGAAAATCTCACCTTTATTTTATTGATGACTATAATGCATTTTGAGACCTTTGGAGGAAAGGTGTTATAGATGTGCAAAGCTGCTGGGGAAGATGGAGTAAAAATTGACCGAAAGGTCAATTTCAGAAGCAAAGGAATATAATATGAGGATAACCTATGGCAAATACCCTGAAGGCTACACCTGGGAATATGTGAGTATGAAGTCAAATTATGCCTTTAGATAATTCTGAATTAAAGATGATATTATGCAAAGATAACAGCAGAGTAAAGTGACCTATGGCATCTCAGGGGGCCAGAAACTGGTCATTCATTCTTCAGTTACGCATCCATATGTAAAAGGCTTCTCTGACCACTGTAATGTGGATCATCTCAATGAATAGTTTCTCAGTGGTCATCTTTTCTTTTCTGGAAACTGATACATTTCTCTCCAATAGCCCCTATTCAGGGAAGAACGAAGACTTCTACAGTTTCAGCCATGTGCTTATTTGCTCAGTAAAATCAGATTATATTTCATGGTCAAAAATCCATCATCATTCCACCAAAAATTCAGCTTAGAAGCATCACCTTTTAAATCTGCTCTTATGCATGTTGCGGCAAAGCTGTAGTAACATACTGGATTCCGTGGGAAATGTTTGGGACCTGAAGAAGTCTAAATTTACATTAGTGCATTTATCTCTCTGTCACTCAACTTTGCTACCTACTTTCTGCAGCTGAATGATCTCAAAAAGTAGGTCTGAGAGCAGACTCCAAATTTTAGTCTAAAATAAAGAATGTTATCCACATGGAAAAAATAACAACTGCTAAAGGCACTTGAACAATGTTATAAAGAATGACAGTAATAACTCCAGGTGTATTTTGGTATTAAGCTGAAATCAGGGAACTACATTATATTTAAGACTTTTAAAAGCTAAGCTTACCTGCAAAATAAAAATTGGAAAATACAAATTTATTTTTATTAGTTTGTTTTAGACGACAATTCTCAAGCGATAAGTATGAGATATAAAGGAAAAAAAAAAAGCTTACTGTGATGTTCAGATAAAAAGAATTATTGGGTTGTTGAAAATAATAAATTAGTTTAAGACAATTTCCCTTTTATTACCAAGATGAGTTATGATAATTAAGGTTTTGTAGACTATGGTTTACAGCCTTCTGGATATATTCTCACCACATCCAAAGAAAGATCCTTGTCTCATAGAAGCAACAGTCTAAACAATTAAAGAGGTCTAGATGAGTGCATCATACAACCATAGTGGTCAGGATAATTAATATACTTGTTAAATTATAAGTTTTAATAACACAGTTGGTTTGTTAATCCATTTTCATACAGGATGATCTCCACATAAGCAATTATCAGCTAGTGCTTGCAGGTAGCAAGAAGAAATGGGTTCTCACGTGGATTTGAATACACACGGTTTAAATGATGTCACAGATTGAGGCAAGAAAATAATCTCATGTCAACTGATCACTGCAGTCTACTTGTTTGCTGGGAAATTCTAGAGAGAATCAATTCAGAGTTATGTAATTGAACATGAGTTCAAAGTTGGAAAAAAGGTGATGATTTTCCTTTGTAATTGTGCAGAAACGCATATACATATATAAAGCATCAGTACAAAAATAACCTTAAAAGGCTGATAAAAAAAGAGAGAAGCTTGGTTAGGTGAAGCCTTATAGACAAGGACATGATGTTTACATTTAAAGTGGTGTTGGGAGAAAAGAGAATTTGGTTTAAAGTACAGAGTTGACCTAGATAGACCTCTAGGTGAGAGAAACAGTGTGATCATGGTATTAGCTCACATGCCAGAAGCTGGTACCAGGGGCTTCCACTGAAGAAATGTTGGCTCATCGGACAAAGAAAATTCCTAGAGTTTGACACGGGACCTAGAATGGTCTGTTACAGATAGATGCTGTGCAGACAGACAAACGGTCAGGGGCACCACAGTTTATATACCTCATTTTTCCTAGGTCTAAGACAAAATAAGGAACACATATAGAATTAGAGACACTTTCTCTTCACAATTTTTGCTCAGCTGTAATAGAATGTGAAAGTTGGTAGAAGGGATTTTGCATGACTTGAAATCAAATTCATTCAGCAGATTTTTTCAGTGCAGTTCAGTACCACTAATTCTGAGGTAGTAAAATAATTCTGGGAATACCTTTTTCTTGTTTCCTCTTGAATAAAGAGTGCTTATATTTATTAAAAAATCAATTAATGCGAGATATAGATCCTTTGAGGGTTTATAAAAAAATTATCAAGGGGAAATAAAAAAAAATACTTTTTTTGAATTCAGGTGACAATATCAAGTCAGATTCAAATCATCAGCAGTCAATGGAAAAAACACCACAACACAAGATCAACTAAACAAAACCAAAACAAAACCCGAAACTCAGTCTCAACATTAAATTTCAATAATTGAACAAAGTCCAAGAAATTAAATTTAGAGATCCTTTCATCTTCAGCTGACATTAGTGAACTAGGAGGAAAAGTTATAGAGATAACCCTAGAAAGCTTGGACAAACATTCAAGAGCTGAAATTCTTCTGTGGAGCAAATGGTCTCAGAAGTTCCTGTACATTCATTCATACAGAATGTTATACTGTTCTCTTGACTAAACACATGGTCAGTATGGGGAAGGATAAAGTCTCTAATATTAGAGAGTGCTAGGGCAGAAAAGGGATTGACCAGACAACCACTGACGTAACCTTGGCCTCATAAATCTATCACATTCTCCCCTGTGCTGGTTTGTTTATATTCATTGAGTTGAAAAGTGGTCAAATATTTTCTTTTTCATCTGAGTGAAGGAAAAAGAAATTCACTCTTTGAGCAAGACCTAGATAGCAGCAGTAAGTCCTGAGTATATTTCTGTGGCCACACTAAAAATGACTCCCTGAAAACGGAGGTTTGTAATGGGAGTGCTGACACAATCTGATTCCTAGCTATCACTTTGCAAGCTGTGCTGTTATAATAAGAAGAAAAGGTTGTGTCTTCAGCGCAAAACTGATGGAAGTTAGTAATGCTGGGTGAAAATATGCAGCTCATTTAAAGGAGGAGAAACTGTAACAAAGTAAATGAACCACATAAAAAAAAATGGAAAAGGGAAAAAAAAAAGACAGCTAGGCCAGAAATGAAAGACATATAAAATATAAGGGAAGAAGAGTTTTTTCCTCCATTCAGCATACCCTGAGAACCTGATTGTCATCCAATTAGAGGCTGAGGGAAGGTTTGATTAATCTATCACAAGCAAAAGGGCCTGGCTCCAGTCACTAATCGGGGAGGTGTGAAAAGTGTGTGTAGGTCCCTTGAGGTTTCTTCAGCTTCTGTGTTTGCATGATCAGGTGTTCCCACAGAGTCAGTTCCAGGACAACTGTCTCTTCTCAATTATTACAGCTAATTGTAAGTAAGACTGTACAAGCCAAGGCCTTTGTGTTCTGTTTGCTGAATATGAGCTTGCCCTGCAGTAAGAGCATAGCCTCTTCTGAAATCCCTGTTTCTTTTCTTTTTAAAGTCAGATATTGGTATAAGGGCAGGTGGCCCCATATGTTATGCAGTTGATTGCTTTTAAACAGGACCCCTGAGCCAGTTTGAATGGCCTGGGTGATAAGTGTCTCCACAGCAGACTATAAGGGAAAAAGGAAAATTTTTCCCTTGAGCAGTGGATTGACTGCAAAGACACTCAGAAAAGGCTACTGCGACATGAGGCCTGCAGTGGCAGTCTGAGGGCTCAAGACGGTGATGGCAGAACCAGGCAGCCTGTCTTCATCTGCTTCTCACCCACCACCCCTGTCTTTGGGAGCGGGAGCCACAGCAGCACAGACTCAGCAGGATCCAGCCATGTCTGCCCCACCTCTCTAGGGGCAAATTTTTGGATTTGGCTGCCTGAGGTACCTGCCTAGGGTGGTAAGACTTGTTATTGCAGCCGTTCTCCAGGAGGGTTTGATTTGGTTCTCTATGCATTGTCATCTAGCATTGCTTGACACACCCTAAGGCATCCACATACGGCTGTCAAATATGATGCCACACCTACGGCAGACCTGTGTGTCTTTGAAGTGACAGCTGAGGCTGGGCAGGAATGTTTTAGGGCATCTCAAATGACACTAAGTGCCTTTGCGATGCTCAGTGCCTGTAGAAGTGAGCCCTAAGCATCTATCTTTGTTTCTGGGAGAAGAAGATAGCAAAGCACAGTCTGAATATATATAGGAGACATAATACAATTTTGTGGCTTTAAAGCCATCAACCAACCTTGATGCGTGCTGGGAGATAGAATTCAGAGCACCTGAAGAACTATTGCTCTGTTAAGTTGTTTATATTGTCATGTTGAATAAATCTTAAAATCACTTTTTAATCATTTGGCATTCGTAATGTCCAGTTTTACTCTGCTGTAGCTATGGAAGCCACATGGAATGCAGTGGATACTCTTGGAAGTCTTCCAGTCTAGATAGCATTTGACTTATGGACCTACACCTTAGCATGTTTTCAAGCCTCTTCTGGAAGGATGAAAGCCTCTGAATCCTGTTTGGAGGCCTTCTTTATGCACCAGGTATTGTACCAAAGCCTAAGTACCTGCCATTTGGATAGGAAGAAATTACTCCAGTCACCAGCGTCACTATGAGTAAATAGCTTACATTCTGACATTTCTTTGTTCTTCTTTGTTCTTCTGTTATTGCTTCTTTGGTTTATATAATCATATCATTTTCTTTCCAGACTAGGATGATCACAAAACTCTTAAATAAGGCTCAGTTGGATCTTCTCCCACTCTCTCTATGAAACATATGTATTGAAATACACGTAGTACTAAGTCTGTTTTGTATAGACTTATATTCAGATATGCATACATATATATGTGCATTTTTATATACTCATATAAATACATATACATATATCTACCTATCCATTTTTATGTATGTATATAAATACATATATAAATATATAAGAAATTTACATGCAGTATGTTCAGTCTTTTGCAGATACTTGTATCATCTCATTAACATCATTATTTCATTGTCTTTACTATTCTCTATAGATGTATCAGAATTAAAAAAAAAAAAAAGGAAAAATTGAAAAATTATTCTAGAAAGTGTGAGGCAAAAAAGATGGTTCATGTTCAGTCAGTGCCACATTGCAGACTGTGGAATGAATTAATATGTGAAGAAAATGGTTTCCATTTTAAGCATATCTGACCACAGGATTCTGTGATTATATTCTGTGATTCTTTGATTGCCTGCATATAAATTAAAATCGAATGGATATTTCCTCAGATATTTCTAGAGACACTGTTTAGCTATAGATTTTAAAAAAATAAAACAAACTTGATGTTACAAATATGTGTGTGATTTCCACCTATAATGAAAATTTGTAAATAACTAAATCAGAAACATTCAATACTGAGGGAGGAATCTCAGGACCTACTGCTTCAAAACCACAGGCTTCTAGCATGTAAACTAAAGAAGAATCTCCATTAACATGTAGTAGCATTTATAAAAGCAGAAACATACTTCAAGAGGTGTAATTATATGAGACATTTTATCTTCTTGGGTGGCTGGTTTTTGAGCTGATTTTTTTTTACCATTTTATGAGGTATAGGGATAATTGGTCTAACTATACTGTTTTTCAATCTGCAGCCCTGTAAAAAAGGATGCTAGTCTAATTCCTTAATTAGGCCCACATTGTGGACCAAAATTACATGGCCATGCTAGGGCATGAGGAGGAGTGATCTCTCTGCCAGTTTGCTTATCCCTCCATCTCTAACCCGTAGGTATGGGAGGAGTACTCTGTGTATTTCTCTTTATCCTAGAGTGTGACAATAAAGGTGGTCTAGCAATAAGGAAACACTACCTCCATCCCCTCCACAGTCAGGAAAACAGTCTGCTACTGGCAAAGGTCTATAACTAGATGGTGTTTTCCATCAGAGAAAGAACAGAGCAATGCTTAGAATTAGCCTGGAGGTCTAGTTTGATTCATTGCCTTCACAGGATACTGAGCAAGTCAGGTGGACCCAGATACTTAGAGGAATTCAGGAACCTTATTTGTATTTAAATTGATCAGAATTAGCTTCCTGCAGCATGGTATGAGCATGCAGATCTTTCCCATTCCCTGCGTTTGCTGTGAAAATAGATACATGAAACAGTACTTTGAGAAGTTCCAGGTACACTGGCAGTATGAAATGATAATGAGTATATTACTTCTAAAGATAGATGAGTCTGGGTTTTGAGGCACAAACTGTCCTTTCTCTTCATTAGCAGTCCATGGAAATGCATAGGAATAATTTTGTTCTACTAATAAGACAAAAGACACTATGCTATGGTTTAATCAGTAGACTACTAAATGTTTTCTTAACTGAACTGTGAACAATGGGTTCATCATTGTTCCTGGCTGTTAAATACAGTGTCCCTTTTTCAAAATATTTGCGATCATAGTGCAGTAGAGCTCCTGGGCCTGGTGACAATTTTACACTAACGTTGCATTATTTCCAAGCTTTTATCTTAAATTGGCATCATTTTATTGCATTGATAACTAGAAGTAGCAAATCAGAAATTAGAAAGGAAGAACACTGACACTGATTGATGTCCAAGTCTTTCTCCTGATTCGCTGATTAAACTCATCAATCTATATGCAGAAGAGATGTCCAATGCAAATGGAACCAACCAGCCTTAACGAAGTTGTGTTGTCAGCATACTAAAGGGAAAACGGGATCCTCATGTCAGATAGGGAAAACAAAACTAAACTAGAGACTGTCTGCTACAAACAACATTTATTTAAGAGATGGTAAATCACTGTTTAAAACACGTTCTAAACATGACAGTAAATCTTGTTGGCTATACTAGATTAGATTGTGTTATATAGATTGCACAGGAAACAAAAAAATCAGGCTAGTTTTTGGGGCCCCTGGGCTGTGAGAAAACGGCTCTTGGTGCTCTTTCTAAACTCAGTAATCCCTCAGCTTGTTTGGAGAACGAATGTTAGTGGCACTAGCTAAAGTATTCCACTCCCCAAACACACTCTAGTTTTCTAAGATTGGTCCTTTCTTCTCCTCTTCTACTTACACAGGGGCACTATTGTCTGATCATTTAAAATGAGAGACCATCAACAAAAAGCTGTACACCAATTTTTAATAACTGAAGTATTTTTATAAGGATTCACTGTATTTACATTATTTCCACATAAATCAGAATAATTTAGACTAGAAAGTAACTGAAGAAAAGTAACTGGCCTCAAAATAGAAGTGTTATTCTGGGGAAAACCTAACTTTTGCAAACACTTTGATAAATGGTGCAAAGGCATAAGTGCATGGAATATACAGACATTTGCATCTGGGGATGGTTGAACAGAAAAATATTCAAAACAGGTAACTATGCAAGAATTTTATGGAAATCTACTGAAAATCTTTGGCCAAGGTCAGGTCACCTAGTTCCAAAGAGAATAGGTACAAAAACTTCCTCACAATGATTTAAGCAGAGACAGTTAGACAAAGATTTTTTTTTTTCTAGAAGAATTATTTGATTTTTCTTGTCTTAATAGGATAGAGAAAGGTTTGCTAGAAATACGTTAACTTTTTATATTTTTATTTTCTGTAGTTACTATTGCAACTGCAGTCACATTTTGTGTAATTTCTTCTTACAAATGTGACTTCCGATGATCCTTGACCTAATCTTTCTTATCATCAATGCATTGTCAAGAGTCAGATTACTTAGATTGGTGATGGAGTCTAGGAAAAAAAAAAAAAGGAAAATAAAATGTGTTTAAGTTACTTCAGCACCTCCTTATTAAGAGTAGCTATTTACAAAGTCACTGTATTTCTGCAGCCACCGTTCAGAAGCCGTGTGCTACCTGAAAGTCTCTGTGATGTTAATTACAGCCACAGAAACCTAAAAAGTCTAGTGTGGGGTCACTACTACTAGATTTTAGGTTGACTGTGACAGTGAAGTGCAACACTTCCTCAGGTTGCTCTTTGCTCTCTACTCTCTGAGGTTTTCAGTGGGCAGTGATCTCTCTCAGCTGGAGACATGGATACAAATCTCAGTACTCAACAAAGTCCTTTTTCTTGATGCTTTCAAATGTTACATTTCATATAAAAGTGTACTGTTTTCATTATTTCCCCACTTAATGTATGCAAACTGTGTTCCTACAACTCATCAGATGTTTATTTCCATGGATGTAAAGGAAAAAAATGTGCTATAAATCAATCTATAATCCTTCCTTCACCTCTAGGCTCTCACCTACAAATAATTTCTTCAAATACCTGTAAAGACACAAAATATTTCAATGGATGTTTTCTGTCTTGCTTGACATAAAATTAACATCCCCTGTCAAATTTATTCTTAAAAAAAATCCCGAAGAAGAAAAATTCTAATTATATTGAAATTAATAGATCCCTCTGCCTAGACTAAAATGCAATAGGCTTAAGTGGGGCAAAGAATAGTCCAGAGAAACTTTATAAAATGTGTTCTAACAGAAAGCTTAGGGAAGTACTGGAAAAAGACAGTCTGGGATCTGTGGAATCTCCATCATTAGAGGTCTTTAAGAGCAGATTAGACAAGCAACTGTCAGGAATGACATAGGTATAGTTGGTTTTGCCTTAGGGCAGAGGGGTGGACTAGCTGACCTCCTGAGGTCATTTTCAGCCTTGTGATTCTGTGAATGAAAACATGCATCCTCTCCTAACTGCAACATAATCCGTCATCACTCAACACAATTTCCTTTCAGTGTCATGTATTCAACCTTAACTTTGTCCTTTGTTTTGCTCTTTTAAGAAAGTATGCTTTCAGAGGTACTGTCTCTGTGTAATGTAATATTTATTAAGCACTTTGTAAAGAATGAGGAAAAGACATCAAATTTTGAAGATAAAGAAATTACAAACTTCTATATATTTTTATCACACAATGGAGAAAATTATACAATTAATAAATAAAAATGAGGTAATAGGTCTTTTTGGTTATATTTACTTCCTCGGTAAATATGATATCTTGCAAGGTATCCTTATGGTTGTGTGCCTGTGCATATATACATGCATACGTATTTACATGTATGTTTGAGGTTATATTACAAATAAGAAATGGGAGTAGGAAATGGAATTTGTAACCTAGCAACATTTCATTTTGATATTGGCAATTTTTTTTCATTAGATGATAGTAGGAGGATCAGTAGAATTAAATAAAATCCTTAATAGGTGAAGTCCTACAAGAATAATAGTCACTTTTCCAGGTTCTTGTTGATTCTCCAGTGAAGACTTAGACCTGTTCCAGGCTGAGCTTTCTCTGAGCTTACACTGTTATATCTTCTTTATAAAACTGTTCTAATAAATACTTGATTAATTATGGTCTGACTTATGCCACTAAACATTTCTAGCAAACCTTTTCTAGGCACCCAGGTACCTATGAAGCTAGTATAATTTTCCATGTACAATCTAGAAGACTGAAAAGCAATTAAAAATACCATAACAGATTACTTATCAAGCAATAATATTGCCATTATGTTCCAATTTAAATATTGGAGTAACTGTATGCTTTTCCCATATTGACCTTTTACTTCCTTGTCCCATGAGTTTTAATGATTGTTTTTTCCTTGATAATCTCCTCATCTTTTTCTTCATATTCTCAGTGACTTTAGTTCTATGATTTCTCTCTTAGTATATAAACATTACTTTGTTTTTCTTATCTTAGAAAGTCCACTGATGATGCCTTTTGCTTTTCTACTATTGCTTGAGATGTTGATTTTTATTTTTTTTATTATTTCTCAGATTTTTAAAGAAATGCAGCATGTCTCTGGGATATTTCTACTCTCATTCCTACATCTACCCTCACTGAAGAAACTTCCTTTCAGCTGAAACAATATTCAGGAAAAATATTAAGGATTTTTAGAAAGATC